>NC_143078.1:15731323-16048529 GCF_052426305.1 Pelodiscus sinensis | reverse complement strand
AGTGTCCAGTGTGGAGAGGACTGTCATGGCTCCTTCCCCACTCTGGCATGATAAATGCAGAAGTGGGGGCCAGCAAGTGTACCCCAAAGCCTTATCTACCAGGCTTTGGTATAAAACTTCCCCCAAGATCTTAAAAACCTAGATCTTGGGAATAAAACTTCTGCTGCCACCACCCAAATGTTGATAAAGAAATCAGGGGAAAGATCATTTGGGAAATCTTACCCCTAAAATAAAAATCAGGGCACACAATTAACCACTGCCAGGTTAATAAAAGAAAAGAAAGAACTTTTATTATTACAACAACATTCCTGTTGCAACCATAATGACTAGATAGGGAGGTAACAAAATATACTCCTGGAGAAACTCCATGGGCCTAGAACTTAGTTACAAAGAAAAGCCAAAACATCTTTTAAACAGTGCCAGATCTCAGATCCCATACCCAATCCTTAATACAATAAAACCTAACGAAACTGCCTAAACTTTACCCTACTTACAGAAAATGAAGAATGGTGTCTTGGAGAGAGAGAGAGACATGCTTGTCCCTCTCTGTAGTTGCAGAGAACTCACACACAGAGAGCCAAAAAGGAGAAAAAAAGAAAAAAGCCCAAATTCCTTTGTCCCAGTTTGAAAGTCCCACCTACATTCTTATTGGTCACTCCACCTGGCTAGGTGTAGTTAACCCCTTAATCCCCAGGCTGCTGGCTAACCCTCATCATCATGACAAGGACAACACAGCAGGGCTTGGTCTGAGCGGATTCTCCAAAGCGCTGCTAGCCCAGCACGCTGCTTTAGGTACAAATACAAAACGGATTTATGAACGGCAGATTGTGAGGCTTGTCAGTGCTGAGGGGACAGAGCAGAGCAGACGACCTAAGAAATACACAAAACCACAGTCCAGTCTTTATAAACAGATGGGGTTGGAACCCAGCCATGTCTCACCGATCGCTAGGACGCGCAGCTCACAGCGTTTGCATACACAGGCGGGAATTCTTCTGTCCCGGCTGGGTCCCCTTCCACACTTAAATGGTTCCTCCAGCAGTGGCCCTAGACTAGCTGTCAGCAACTGGCGCCCTACGCGAACCATGCAATCGGCGCCCCCACCTCCAAACCCCTCAATGATATTGCATCACCATTTGGCACCCCATTGCACCCCATTTAACTTGGCTCCCTAGGCGACCGCCTAGTTTGCCTATTTGGACAGGCCGCCCTTGGGTTCCTCAGGTGTTGCGTTCTACAGGGAGTGAGGTCCACTGATTATAGTACTTCCCCCTCAGTTTGTGAAAAAGTACAAGCACCAAAATGGAGTCCGATGTCACATGATTTAGTCACATGCCTTTGCATGATCAGTGTGTCAGGCAGCCATTACCCATACATTGGCTGAAGTATCAACAGCAAAGCTCATTAGAGGTGTGTCTAGACTACAGGGTTTTGTCGACAAAAGTTGGCTTTTGTCAACACAACTATACCTGCGTCTACACTACCGCTGCATTCTGTTGACAGGAGGTCGACAGAACGCTGCAGCTTTGTCGACAGCGGTAAACCTCATTTTACGAGGAATAACGCCTTTTTTCGAAAGTGCTCTTTCGAAAAAAGGCGCTATTGCATGCAAACTGTGCTTTTTCGAAAGAGATCATCTAGACTCTCTTTCAAAAAAGCGGCTTGCTTTGTCGACAATACTGATCGTAGTCTAGACACTTTTTTTCGACAGACGCTTTGGGGGAGGCTTAGGGGAGGCTAAGCTTTTCCCCACGGCCCATTATTTTGAAGGATGAACCATTGTCACCTTCTATGACAGTTTGTACAAGCTGCATCATAATTGTAACCATATCATAATCATATCACTATGGGGAATATAGGGTGCAGAGAGTCATGTGCACTCACAGCAGGACTAAGTATTATCTAACATCTGTTTGTTTAACCTGCTGGTAATTGCCAATAACAGAGATTCTACAACCTCCCTAGGCAATTTATTCCTGTGCTGAACCGCCCTGACAGGTAGGAAGTTTTTCCTAATATCCAACCTAAACCTCCCTTGCTGCAGTTTAAGCCCGTTGCTTCTTGTCTTATCATCAGATACAACCTCTTATGTACTTGAGAATTGTTTTCGTGTCTCCTCTCAGTCTTCTCTTTTCCAGATTAATAAATCCAGTTCTTTCAGCCTTTCCTCAAATGTCATGTTTTCTCTACCATTTTTGTTACTTTTCTCTGGACTTTTTCCAATTTGTCCAAATCTTTCCTGAAACGTGGAGCCCAGAACTGGACACGCTACTTCAGTTGTGGCCTATTCAACACAGAGTAGAGCAAAAGAATTACTTCTCATGCCTGGCTTACAACACTCCCAGAATGTTTGCTTTTCTTTGCAAGTTTTCAATGGTTGACTCTTAGGGTGCATCTAGACTGCAGGGTGTTTTCAGAGAAATGGCTGTTTTTTTCGGAAAAAAAAAACCCGTCACTTATGTCCACCCCGCTATTGCGTTTTCAAAAGAAAATCGAAAGAACGCAGGGTTTTTCCGACATTGGTCAACTTGGTTCTACAAGGACGAAGCCTTTCTCCAAAAAAGCTCTTTCGGAAAAAGGCGTGTAGACAGAAGAGGGAGTATTTTCAAAGGAAAAGGCCTCCAGGAAAATACACAGGTGCCCTGGTGGATACTCCGTCCACACTAATCACAGCTCTATAGCTCCTGTCTCCTGCCAGCTCTTAAGGCCTAGTCTTGTCAGGAAGCTGGCCTTGCAGCAGCATCCCGAGCTTGCGGCTCTGAGTGCTAAAGGCCTGCGGACCCATGGCACAGCCACAAGCCCTCCGACACTCCCCTGGCCCGCACAGGGAGCAGCACCAGGGCTCAGAGAGCCTGTCCCTCTTGGAGCTGTGGGGGGAGGAAGAAACAAGGCAGGATCTCTGCTCCCGGAGGCGAAATGCCGACATCTATGGCTGGACGGCCGAGGCTCTGGCCCAGAGGACACCACCCCTGCACCTTGGACCAAGTCAGGAGCAAGGTGAAGGAGCTACACCAAGGCTACACAAGGGCCAGGGAGCCCAGCTCTCACTCTGGGGCAGGACCACACTCCTGCCCTTATTACACACAGCTGCACCAGATCCTGGGGGGGGGGGGTGAAGCCCTTTCCCCAGGTACTGGTGGACTCGGGCACGGAGACACCAATGCTCGCCTGGCCGGAGCTCCCTGAGGAGGAGGAGGAACAACAGCTGCAGGAAGAGGAGGACACTAGCAGCGTCGTCACCCTCAGTTTGGAGCCGGTATCCCAGACCCTGGAAATCTCCCAGGCATCATCTGATGCCAGGGAGGGATTATCAGGTGAGTGCCCTGTTTGTCACACACACAGGGCAGGGGAGGCGGGGGAGGCGGGGATGGGGTGCGATCGTCGCTCGGCGTGCTCGGTCTGGACAGCGTGCAGCCGTCCGTGCACGTGCAAGCACATGCAGTGGCAGTGTGAACCACGTGGTCTCAGGAGCCAGCCCCGGAGCACACACGGGCTGCTGCTCACAGGCTGGGAGGAGGCCCCACACACGTCCGACCCCCGGGAGGGACGTCCTCCCCCCACCAGCCACTGCTAGAAGCAGGCTGGGCACCCAACCCTACACAGACTGAGTACCACCACCCATAGCACACGGCCATGCCTGTACATGTGAGGCACCACCTGCTCCTGTGGGCAGCGCTGCCAGGTGCTGGTGTGTGTGTGGGCCCCAGGGAGGGCCAGGCTGCTCCTGGCCCCTCTCCCGCACATGGGATCCCACTACGGGCGGAGACTTCCCTGGCCTGCTTGTCCATGGGTGGGGGTGAGTGGGCAGCATAATCCCCTGGGCACCTCGGGACCCCTGTGAGGCAGGGCTGCTATGCAGGACACACATGGCCTTGCTCTTGGGACATCATTGTCCCCTGCTCCAAGGACAGTTGCTCGCAGCTCACAGAAGAGGGCACGGCCTCAGGGACTGGCCGCCTCTCCCTCTTGGCCTCCACAGCCGGACCAGCCGTTGCTGAGGGGCGAGCCACACCATGCCGGGCAGGGGAGCTGCAGGCGTGGGAGGGGCCCCCAGGACCTCATGAGAGAGCACACAGCAGTCCTGCCCAATGACACCAAGTGGCGCTATCGCATGTGGGACCAGCTCGTGCGGCAGGGCGAAAACGTGCCACCAGCCGTGAGGGGATGGCACACCCGGCTCCTGTCCCCACTCTATCCCCCCCCACTCCCGCTCCGCCCACTGCAGCTCCCCCTGCCATACCCCCTCTCCCCCCCCTCCGCCGGACCTGACCCCGCTGAAGGCCCCCCCCACCGCTGTCCCAGGCCCCCCCCAACCCCGAGTTCGTCGAGGTCCCAGGACCTGAGGCAGCATTTGCTGGTGCTCCCCATGCCACTCGCAGCCCTGATACCCCCTCCTCACTCCCCCCTCCGGGTTCTCAGCCCCCCTCCACCTCAGTTACTTTTTGTTAAAAAAATAGACAAAATGTTCCTCATTCAACTCACAACTATTGTTTTTATTGATTGTGCAGGGAAGGGGGCAGGGAGGGGCTGAGGTGGGAAATGTAGAGGGGGCCAAGGCACCTGGGGAGAATTACTGGGGTCCTTCAGAGAAACTGTCCCTCAAGGCCTCCTGGATGCCCACCCCCAACAGACGGGCCTGGCAGATGGCAGCTGTCCGTGGCTGTTCGAAGGCCCTTCCCTTGCGGCAAGCCTCTGCCCCCCGCCCCAGGAGGAAGGTCTCCCCTTTGCTCTCCACAGTGTTGTGGAGAATACAATACGCCGCGACCACCTCGGGGGTGTTGCACTCCCCCACATCGAGGTGAGTCAGGAGGCACCTGAATCGGGCCTTGAGGTGCCCGAAGGCGCATTCGACCTGCATGCCCAGTTGAGGTGCACGTGGAATTGTTCCCTGGTGGGGTCCAGGTGGCCAGTGTACGGCTTCATGAGCCGTGGCATGAGGGGGTAGGTCGTGTCCCCGACGATGCTCAGTGGCATCTGTACATCCCCCATGCGAGAGTCCTGCTGGGGGAAGAATGTGCCAGCCTCCAGCTTGTGGTATAGGCTCGAGTTTCTAAATTCGCGGGCATCGTGTGCCCGGCTCGACCATCCAACAGAAACTATCCCCGAGGGTAGGTCTAGACTGCATCCGTCTGTCAGCAGAGGGATGCAGATTAAGCAGATCGACATTGCAAATGAAGCAGGGATTTAAATATCCCATGCCTAATTTGCATAAAACGTCCACCGTCGAAAAAGGCTTTCTCAACAGATCCCCCTAGACTGCCGCTTTTGGTCAACAAAGCGTTGAGTCGGCAAAACACGGCGGACATTTTTATGTAAATTTTTATTTAAATCCCTGCCTCATTTGCGATGTCGACCTGCTTAATCTGCATCCATGCTGTGGTGTGCGGCTCGGGATGTGGGTCCTATTGAGCGCTCCTCTGCACTTTGCGAAGCCCAGGGCAGCAAACCCGGCCATGATGGGGTCCAGGTCTCCCAGGCAGGTGACCCTGCGCAGCAGGACGGAGTTGATGGCCCTCACCACCTGCAGAAGGAGACAAATAAACCCACAAAACAGAGAACGAGAGGGAGTGCCGGAGCCCTTGGGAGGTGCCTCCTCCCCCCTCAAATGCCCCCAGGAGCCACCCCCTATGAGGCTGCCCACCCAGCAGCAGGGCTGTGTGAAGGCAGGATGGCACAACCGCCCCCCCTCACTCCCACACCCACTCCACCCCTTTCCCGAGGGTCCCCCTTTTCCAGGACTCCTCCCCCCCCGACAGGGACTGCAGCCTGAGTGCGCCTTACCTCCATGAAGAGGACCCTAACGGTGGACTTCCCCATGCCGAACTAGTGGCTGTCGGGGGCAGTGAGCTTCCAAACAGCAATAGTGACCCACTTCTCCGGGGGATGGTGGGCTGCAGGTAGGTGTCGCCTCTCCGGAGGGCAGGGGAGAGCCAGGCACGCAGCTCCGACAATGTGGCCTTCTGCCCGTGGAAGTTATTGAGCCACTGCTGGTCGTCCCACCGCTCCATCACCAGCCGGTCCCACCAATCGGAACTGGTGTCCAGCCTCCAGATTCGTCTCTTAGCCGTGGGGCACGGGGGTGTGATGTAGTGTCAGTACCTTGCTGGTTGCGGTGCTTGGGCTGTGGGTGACCCCTACTGGCCTCTGTCTGTAAGCACGGCCCTTGCAGGCCCCCATGACAGTGACCGAATCGGTCCTTCTGGGGAAGGGAGGGAACAAAGGAAGTGAGTGTTGGGGGAAGGGTCAGTTTCTGGCTGGAATCATGAAGGAGACAGATTAAGGAGGGGGGCTGGGCGGCTCAGGGCCGAGGCACCCCATCTCAAGGGGTCTGCGGCATCCTGGCCCCGACTCCTGTAGTGACATCATGTCTGTGCCGTGCTGTATCCTGGAAAAGCAATAAACCCTCTGTTCTGCTGGCGACTCGTCACAGGGGCAAGGGCCTGGCTCCCACATCCGGGCAGAGGTTCTCAGTGATGAGCTCAGAGTCCAGCTGGGGCAGGACCATCAAGACGGTCTGCTGAAACTGCTGCAGAACCTCCAGCCTGACAGTGCGGGGCCCAGGGGCAGCTCCGGCTCCATAGCAAAGGAAAGAAAGAAAGAAAGAAAGAAAGAAATGCAGTGGTGTCCAGAGAAGCTGGGCAACCAGAGCACGCACAGCTAAAGCTTTGCTGTCCCTTGGAGAGGCAGACAAGCAAGCAGCAGATGCTGAGAAACGGCTGTCCAGGGGGGTCCCTGTACGCACACGTCTCAGCCTTCGGTAACAGCACCCAGAAGCAACTGCTGACCTAATGAAGTGGTTCCGGGTGGCCTTTTATGCGAGAGAGCATCCAGTGAGTGTGGACGTGCACTGTCGGAAAAGCAGAGCACTTCTTCCATGCACTTGTGCTGTGTGGACGTGCGCTGTCGGAAAAGCAGAGCGCTTTTTCCATTCACTTGTGCTGTGTGGACGTGCTCTGTCGGAAAAGCAGAGCGCTTTTTCCATTCACTTGTGCTGTGTGGACGTGCTCTTTCAGAAAAGCAGAGCGCTTTTTCCATGCACGTGTGCTGTGTGGACGTGCTCTGTCGGAAAAGCAGAGTGCTTTTTCCATACACGTGTGCTGTGTGGACGTGCTCTGTCGGAAAAGCAGAGCGCTTTTTCCATACACGTGTGCTGTGTGGACGTGCTCTGTCGGAAAAGCAGAGCTCTTTTTCCATGCATTTGTGCTGTGTGGACGTGCGCTGTCGGAAAAGCAGAGCGCTTTTTCCATGCACTTGTGCTGTGTGGACGTGCTCTGTCGGAAAAGCAGAGCGCTTTTTCCATACACTTGTGCTGTGTGGACGTGCTCTGTCGGAAAAGCAGAGCGCTTTTTCCATACACGTGTGCTGTGTGGACGTGCTCTGTCGGAAAAGCAGAGCGCTTTTTCCATACACGTGTGCTGTGTGGACGTGCTCTTTCAGAAAAGCAGAGCGCTTTTTCCATGCACGTGTGCTGTGTGGACGTGCTCTGTCGGAAAAGCAGAGCGCTTTTTCCATACATGTGTGCTGTGTGGACGTGCGCTGTCGGAAAAGCAGAGCGCTTTTTCCATACATGTGTGCTGTGTGGACGTGCTCTGTCGGAAAAGCAGAGCGCTTTTTCCATACACGTGTGCTGTGTGGACGTGCTCTGTCGGAAAAGCAGAGCGCTTTTTCCATTCACTTGTGCTGTGTGGACGTGCTCTTTCAGAAAAGCAGAGCGCTTTTTCCATGCACGTGTGCTGTGTGGACGTGCTCTGTCGGAAAAGCAGAGCGCTTTTTCCATACACGTGTGCTGTGTGGACGTGCTCTGTCGGAAAAGCAGAGCGCTTTTTCCATACACGTGTGCTGTGTGGACGTGCTCTGTCGGAAAAGCAGAGCGCTTTTTCCATGCACTTGTGCTGTGTGGACGTGCTCTGTCGGAAAAGCAGAGCGCTTTTTCCATACACTTGTGCTGTGTGGACGTGCTCTGTCGGAAAAGCAGAGCGCTTTTTCCATACACGTGTGCTGTGTGGACGTGCTCTGTCGGAAAAGCAGAGCGCTTTTTCCATACACGTGTGCTGTGTGGACGTGCTCTTTCAGAAAAGCAGAGCGCTTTTTCCATGCACGTGTGCTGTGTGGACGTGCTCTGTCGGAAAAGCAGAGCGCTTTTTCCATACATGTGTGCTGTGTGGACGTGCGCTGTCGGAAAAGCAGAGCGCTTTTTCCATACATGTGTGCTGTGTGGACGTGCTCTGTCGGAAAAGCAGAGCGCTTTTTCCATACACGTGTGCTGTGTGGACGTGCTCTGTCGGAAAAGCAGAGCACTTTTTCCATACACGTGTGCTGTGTGGACGTGCTCTGTCGGAAAAGCAGAGCACTTTTTCCATGCACGTGTTCTGTGTGGACGTGCGCTGTTGAAAGAAGTTTCTTTGGGCGAGATCTTCTGAAAAAGCGTCTTTTGAAAGAAGCCTGCAGTCTAGGTGTCCCTTTATTTAGCTTGTGGCAACGGATTGCTCCTTCCTACGTGGGGTATTTTCGTTTCTCCATATTGAATTTCATCCTATTTGCCTCAGACCATTCCACTAGTTTGTCCAGCTCATTTTGAATGTTCATCCTAGCCTCCTAAGCCCTTGGGATCATCTGCACACGTTGTAAGCATGTTCTCTCTGCCATTATCTAAATCACTGATGAAAATATTGAACAGAACCAAGCAGACCTGATCTTTCTGGGACCCCGCTTGATACACCTTTCCAGCATGCCTGTGAGCCACTGATAACTACTCCGGGAATAGTTTTCCAATCATTTGTGCACCCTCCACATAGTAGCTCCATGTTGGGTGTATTTCCCTACTTTGCTTGAGAGAAGGTACTAAAATAGTACCAAAAGCCTTGCTAAAGTCACAATATACCACATCTACCACTCTCCCTTCCCCCTCCCCCCACATCCACAAGGCTTGTTACCCTGTCAAAGAAAGTTAGCAGGTTGGTTTGATGTGGTTTGTTCTTGACAAATCTATGCTGTGCCTCATCACCTTATCGTCTGATCTTCCAAGTGTTTTCAATTAGATTGTTCTATACACTGACACAACTTCCTGCTCCCCTGAATTGCTTGGAATGATATTCCTGCTTCCCAGCCTGATTGGATGGGACTAAGGGAGCCAGGGACTAGCTGCATGGTCCCATGGGGTGTTTAAAAGCGGGGAGAGACATCAGTTTGGGGTGTGGTTGGCTCACTCCTGACCGCTCTAGGGAGAGTCAAAAAGACCCATGTCAAGGAAGGGAACTGAGGCAAGGAGCGCCAGCAGCGCCATACTTGGCCAGGAGGGGGCAGACTTACAACTGATGTAAATGAGGATGGCTCCATTGAGATCAATAGAGTTTAGCTGACTACGCCAGCCGAGGAGCTGGCCCTGAGTAAGCCCCTGGCTCTCCTGCCTGCGTCTGCCCTAGACTTTTGCACAAGGACAGGTCTGTGCTGTCCGCACACTTGCAGCTCCCTGGGGTTGAGACGCCCTCCGCTGCCTCCTGTGTCAGCAAGCGGCACTTGCGCGAGACGCGGCCATTTAAGGATGCAGCTCACCCTGGAGAGCAGCTGCCGCCTCCTCCGCTGTGCCGGGTGGCTCTCGTGCTATTTATTGCCGTTGCTCCGTGGGTGAGGCGAGCTCGGAAAGAATGTCTGCGTGGCAGCGGCGCTCTGGGTTTGCGCTGTCCTCCTTGCCCTCCCAGTTGCAGCCAGAATGCACCAGCAAAGGGCCTGTCCCTGGAAGATGGACATCCCTGCTCATGGCAATGCTCCAGTGCCCACGGCAGGCTCCCCTGGGCTTTGCCGGGGAAAGCTGCCTGGGCCAGGCCCCTCCGCAAGGAGCTGCTCTGAAGCCTGGTCCAGTTCTTTAGCAGCATCAGTCTCCTCAAACGTCTGCAGCCCTCCTGTCTGCGGCATGGGCCCGCTCGGCCTTGGCAGGCACAGACACTGCCGGAGCGCTCCGTGCGCAGTCTGACCGCTCCCTGCCCCGCAGCACCTGGCTGCGTCGGGGCACGAGTGGCTTGTGGTTAGAGGAACCTCTCGTCCCCGTGTCTGGCTCCGTCACTAACGTTCTCCACGCCCAGAGGGAAGCGAGAGAGTCTCGTCAGACGCAGGCATCGGCCACTCAATCTCAGGCAGGCTCCCGGGGCTTCCGGACCGTCCCCAGATGCTCCTCCGCCCGTGTTAGTGACCCCTCTGCCTAGTGGGCGCCCCTGCCTCGCGGCGAGTTGCGGAGCCGCCCTGCCCTCAGCTCGCCACTCGCCCGCTCTGCAGATCAGTCTGGGGTGCAGCGACCCGAGCCGGCCTGGCCAGATGGATCAATTGCTGCCTGGGGTGGGTTCTCGAATGGATTCCGGGGACGGTCTTTGCTCCATGCCTCGAGCTCCCAGCGCCGGGCTTCTGCACTGCTCGTGTCCCAGAGGTGTTTCGGTGCAGCGTGTGCTTCTGTGTCAGCCTGCTTCTGCCTTCACTTCGTGACTCCTGCTGCACGCCGCGGAGAGCGAGAGGGTCCGAGCCCTGTTAACTCAGCTGCAGCCTGGGCCCGTCTTTAGAAAGGTTTGAGTAACGTGGTTAAAGCACCGCGCAGGCTCACTGTGATGGGTCTGGCCTGTGACAGGGCAAGGGCCGAGTCCTCATGGGTGTGTTAAACTACACCCCTCTGCCGACAGAGGGATGCAGGCACATCGCCAGGGCTCGGCAAATGATGTAATCTCCTTGCCCGGGGCGAGTAGATCACAACCCGGAAGAGCCGGCGCAGAGCGATCTGCGCATGCACAGAGCGCAGAACCGCGCGGCTGGCGAGCCCTGCACATCGCTATTGCAAACGAAGCGGAGATTTAAATACCCTGCGCTTCGTTTGAATAAAAATGGCCGCCGCTTTTTGCCACCGAATGGGGATTGGTCGACAAGGAAAGCCTTTTCCGACCGGTCCCTGATGCCTGTCGGCAGAGGGGTGTAGGTTAAACACACCCCATCTTAGCCTGGTGGCAACGCGGCCCGCAGCCAGGCATTCATGTCACTTGCCTGGGGAGCCTCCGCCATGCCCCACTGCCCCAGGCCGACACAGGGACTGGCACCAGCGGGAGTCTGGCCCACTGACTCCAATGCAGCTATGTACATCAGGGAGGGATTTGGCCGCGGGTGCCAAGGCAGCTATGCGGATATACACTGGCTGGGGATCCCCCGACACACCAGTGCATTGAGGTCCCCACCAGGCGGCCTGCAGCAGTTCGTAGGGACACGGCTCTCTGGCCGGACTCTGCAGGGCCGTGGGGTGCTGGATGCAGGGGGCTGCCTGTGGGACTCAGCCTGGAGGGGGCCAGGCAGACAGTCGGGGGAAGGGTCTGTGACTGATTTCCCAGCTGTGAGCCCAGACGGCCAGCCCCGATCAAAGCAGCCCGGCCTTCTCCAGCTGCGTGGGACGACCTGGCAGCTGCCGGGGGAGCAGCCCCCTTGTTTTTGTCCAGGGAGGCCCTCCTTTCCCATCAGGGATCTTCCCCGGGTCTCCCCCTCTGCCACGCGCTAGTATCCCTGCCGCCAGCGTTGCTCACTCCCTATTACGGAGCTGGGAGCGCAGGTCATCCGAGGTCCCTCTGTTTCTAATCTCGTTTGGAAGGATTTATTTTTGGGTTCTTGTAACCTAGCAATAGGTGCACGTGACCAGTGGTGGCTGCAGCCTGAATATGCATTGCCTTCTCCACGCTGCTACTCAGCAGCCCGCGCAGCCAACGCCGACAACTACAAAGGGCTTGCCAAGCCAGGCCTCCTCCCCTCTTCCCGTCGTGGCTGCTGATGGGCGAGCCAGGGCCACTGCTGTGGGGAAGATCACAGCCCAGGGGTCCTGGCTGGCCCTGCCCAGGCCCCACTGTGCCGGAGCTCCCAGCTGCCGTCTCCCTGGTGCTAGCCGCCCCGTACAGTGGCCAAGGGGACAGATGAGAGGGGGCAGCGTGAGCCCCCAACCCTATCAAAATGAATAAAAGGCCAGACTGAAACGACCACGAGGCTGGGGTCATGTGACCATGTTACTGGCTCCATGATGCAGGCGACCCAGGGGAGAAGCAGATGCCACCAAAAGCCATACCAGTGCCATGCAGGAAGTTAACCAGGCCACATTCTGTGGCCCAGGAGAGGTTGGAGGAACCAGGGAGTGTATTCCCCGCATGCTTTGAGCTGCGGCGTTTCTCCGTCTCCAGATGCTGTTCCCAGAGCTGCTGCTAACCCAGAGCATGGCCGGCTCTGCTACACAGGGCACAAGGGGGGTGGTTGTGGTTGGATCAATGCCTGGAGGTTTTGTCCCGTGATATCAGCTTTAATTCCTGGTGATGACAGGCCAATCCCCGAGCGTGGGCAACCCTAAGAGAAACTGAGGCACGGGACGTGGAACTGACCTGTCCAGGATGCCCTGAGAGGCAGAAGCTGAGCTGGGAGCAGAGGCTCCCTGGGGGCTGGCAGATGCAGGCATGTGCCCAGGGTCAGGGCACTCAGCTGGGATTCAGGACCCTGAGCACGGGTGTCCTGTGGGCTATGGCGAGGGCTGGCAGGGAGGGGTCAGGGCTGGGACTCCTGAGCAGAGGGAGACATCCCCGTCTCTAGGGTGCCTAAGGCCCAGACCCAGGGGAGTTAGGCACTAAGTCCCTGTGCGAACGGGGGCTTTACGCCCTACGCCGTCAGCAGTGCACCCCACCTGGCTTCTGCAAATGCCGTTCTGAAGCACTGACTCTCCCCGTGCAGTGGTGGGGGCAGGGGCTCCCCTGGGCACCAGGGTGTCTGGCAGTTGGGTGCTGTGCTGCCCTGGATCTGTCAGGAGCCCACGTCCTCGGCACCCCGCTGCATCCCCTCCGCAGCACGGGGCAGAGAACAGGCTAATTCCTCTCCCCTCCCTGCTCAGCCTGGGGGCTCTTCGCAGCAGGCTGCCTCCGACCCCGGGCGCCTGGGCACTGCCTGGCACGCTGGGCCCTTGGCACGGCAACGCCGGAGTCCTGGTCCCCGGCCCACGGGGGCTGCCCACGCTGGGTGCTCTGGCTGGAAAGCAGGCCCCTGGCCCTTTGGGAGACTCACGGCCCAGCTGCTCCCCCTCAGCCCCCAGCACGGTCCAGCCCTCGTCCCGCCCTGGCTCCCCGGGGCTGCCGGTGAGACACCAGTCTGGAGTCACCCTCTTGTGCCCCTGCCCTTCCCGGTCCCCCTCTGCCCCTCCCTTTGCCCTTCCCTGCCCCCCTCTGCCCCTCCCCTTGCCCTTCCCTGCTCCCCTCTGCCCCTCCCTTTGCCCTTCCCTGCTCCCCTCTGCCCCTCCCTTTGCCCTTCCCTGCCCCCCTCTGCCCCTCCCTGTCCCTCCCTGTCCCTCCCTGCTCCTCCCTTTGCCCTTCCCTGCCCCCCTCTGCCCCTCCCTGCCCCCCTCTGCCCCTCCCTTTGCCCTTCCCTGTCCCCCTCCCCCTCCCTGCCCCTCCCTGTCCCTGCCCCTCCTGCTCCTGCTCCTCCCTTTGCCCTTCCCTGCCCCCCTCTGCCCCTCCCTTTGCCCTTCCCTGCCCCCTCTGTCCCTCCCTTTGCCCTTCCCTGCCCCCCTCTGCCCCTCCCCTTGCCCTTCCCTGCCCCCCTCTGCCCTTCCCTTTGCCCTTCCCTGCCCCCCTCTGCCCCTCCCTGCCCCCCTCTGCCCCTCCCTTTGCCCTTCCCTGTCCCCCTCTGCCCCTCCCTGCCCCCCTGCTCCTCCCTTTGCCCTTCCCTGCCCCCCTCTGCCCCTCCCTTTGCCCTTCCCTGCCCCCCTCTGCCCCTCCCCTTGCCCTTCCCTGTCCCCCTCTGCCCCTCCCTTTGCCCTTCCCTGCCCCCCTCTGCCCCTCCCTGCCCCCCTCTGCCCCTCCCTTTGCCCTTCCCTGTCCCCCTCTGCCCCTCCCTGTCCCTCCCTGCTCCTCCCTTTGCCCTTCCCTGCCCCCCTCTGCCCCTCCCTTTGCCCTTCCCTGCCCCCCTCTGCCCCTCCCCTTGCCCTTCCCTGTCCCCCTCTGCCCCTCCCTGTCCCTTCCTGCTCCTCCCTTTGCCCTTCCCTGCCCCCCTCTGCCCCTCCCTTTGCCCTTCCCTGCCCCCTCTGTCCCTCCCTTTGCCCTTCCCTGCCCCCCTCTGCCCCTCCCCTTGCCCTTCCCTGCCCCCCTCTGCCCTTCCCTTTGCCCTTCCCTGCCCCCCTCTGCCCCTCCCTGCCCCCCTCTGCCCCTCCCTTTGCCCTTCCCTGTCCCCCTCTGCCCCTCCCTGTCCCTCCCTGCTCCTCCCTTTGCCCTTCCCTGCCCCCCTCTGCCCCTCCCTTTGCCCTTCCCTGCCCCCCTCTGCCCCTCCCCTTGCCCTTCCCTGTCCCCCTCTGCCCCTCCCTGTCCCTCCCTGCTCCTCCCTTTGCCCTTCCCTGCCCCCCTCTGCCCCTCCCTTTGCCCTTCCCTGCCCCCTTTGTCCCTCCCTTTGCCCTTCCCTGCCCCCCTCTGCCCCTCCCCTTGCCCTTCCCTGCCCCCTCTGCCCCTCCCTTTGCCCTTCCCTGCCCCCTCTGCCCCTGCCCCCCTGCCCCCTCTCCCTCCCCCCCTCTGCCCCTCCCCTTGCCCTTCCCTGCCCCCTTTGTCCCTCCCTTTGCCCTTCCCTGCCCCCCTCTGCCCCTCCCTTTGCCCTTCCCTGCCCCCTCTGCCCCTCCCTTTGCCCTTCCCTGCCCCCTCTGCCCCTCCCCTTGCCCTTCCCTGCCCCCCTCTGCCCCTCCCCTTGCCCTTCCCTGTCCCCCTCTGCCCCTCCCTGTCCCTCCCTGCTCCTCCCTTTGCCCTTCCCTGCCCCCATTGTCCCTCCCTTTGCCCTTCCCTGCCCCCCTCTGCCCCTCCCTTTGCCCTTCCCTGCCCCCTCTGCCCCTCCCCTTGCCCTTCCCTGCCCCCTCTGCCCCTCCCCTTGCCCTTCCCTGCCCCCCTCTGCCCCTCCCTTTGCCCTTCCCTGCCCCCCACTCTGCCTAGTACCCTGCATCTGAGGTGGGGCCCTTTGCTGCCCTCATCCCCGCCCCACTCCTTGGCTCATCTGCCCCCCCCCCCCGGAGGTTGCTGCTGCCCTTGCCCATCAATTCAGTGCCGGCCCTTCTCGTTGGGTCCCTTAAGCTGTGTCCTGCCCCCCCGGGGCTTTGGACTCTTCCAGGCTGTCCCTACACGAGGTACCAGCCTCCTGGTGGTGGTGCCTCTCTCCTCCCTAAAGCTTCACCTGCCCCAGTTATGCCGTGTCCGCCTCAGGCCAGGTCCCCAGGTCTGTGTATCACCATGGCAGCCTACCAGTGGTCCTGGCCCCCACACAGGGAGGCAACAACACATCTGTCACCTCTAGCCATCGGCTTTCTGAAGGAGGAGAAGTGTCACTGCTCCTTCGTTACACTGGGGAAACTGAGGCACGGAGCGGGGCACACACTTCAGAACCTATGGGGCTCCGACAGGACTGAAAGCCAGGCCTGTGCCCTGCCCGCCGCACGCTGCCGCTGCCGTGTTGAAATGGTTCGCGTGCGGTTCGGGTTCAGAGGAGTCAGCGAAGCGGAGGGGACGGGCCACAATCGACCCCCTCGCGCCCGTCGGGCTGCCCAGGCGCGGCGGCGGGAGAACGGCTGAGTTCGCTGCACTCGGGGCCGGGGGGTCGGCTCCAGACTCTGGCAGGGTGCACAGCCCAGCGGCTCTCCTTCGAGGGGGCTCTCCCTCCTCCCCCAGCCAGTCCCAGCAGTGCTGCTGGCCAGTCTGACCTTCCTGGTCTGGGAGCTTCCCACGGCCAGTGTGGTACCAGGGGCACGTGCCCCTCCGTCCCCTGGCCATGCCCCCCTGCAGTGGCCCTAGAGCCCTGGCCCGCTGCAGGAGACAGCCTGCCGTGGGCTTGGGGGCATGCTGGGCCCCCAGCGCAGGGCGGCAGCCTGGAGGACAGTGCCCAAGGCGATGGCTCCGGCTCCCTGGGAACGCTGCCGGGGCTAGGAGGAGGCCCAATACGGCCTGCACGCCTTGTCTCCTCCCCGTGGGGAGCCGAGCACAGGGACAGACCCAGGGCACCAACCTGCAAAGCAGAAGGCCTTTAGGACCCAGAATCCTGGCTCTCCATGCTGCTGCTGCCTCTCACCCTTCACTGCAGTGGCTCTGTGCATCATCTCCAGTGGAGGAGCATCCGCTGCGAGGTGCCCAGCACTCGGGCAAGCTGCCCAGGGAAAGGTAGGGGCGGATGCCTGGCTTGGGGACAGGAGAGGGCTGGGGCTGGCGAGGCCGCAGCATTTCTCGCTGCAGCCCAGGCACCTGGAGGGTCTCGGTCGGCGGGGGAAACGCACCCAGCCACATCCATTCTGAAGCCGGGGCGGAACCGGCGCTGGGCACCTGAGATCTAGCCACTGGAGGAGCCGTTTTAATGGAGGGGCGAGGACCTGAGCTGGGCGGAGGCCGCCCTTCCCAGGGCCACCCGGACAGTCAGTTCAGCAGCACCAGGGCGAAGGAATGAGCCGGGCCAGGCTGGATTCCTCTCTGCTCTCCTAGCCGGGCTCTTCCCTGCCGGGCCTGGCCGGGCCTGCGGGCTGGATGCCGGGGCTCGCTGCGCAGGTGGAAGGCACGGGGTAAGAATCCTGTCCCTGCAAGGGGAAGGGCGGGGAGAGAAGTGAAGGGGCCAAGGTGAGGCCGGGGGGCAGGAGGGTCAATCCGGCTGGCTCGTGTGATATGGATCACGGGGTGTGCCCGCTGGGCAGAGGGCCGCCGGCCTGGGGGTCTGGGCGAGCAAAGCGTCCTGTTCGGAGCAGCGGGGAGGGCGTGTAGCTGGGGAGAGCGGCAGGAGCTGGGAGTGGGCAGGGGAAAGATGCACGGAGCACCCCAGCCCTCTCGCCCTCTGCCCTGCTTCTCATGGGGCCAGGCCCCAGATGCTGCAGAGGAAGGGCAGCACAGCCCCTCCCCCTGTAATAGCAGCCCCAGAAGGGGGGTCGTCCTGCCCCCCAGCTGGTGATCCGCAGGGGCCTTGCAGCATCCGAAGGGACAGGCCTCTGCACCACGACAGCCCTGGGGCTGGTGGGTGTGACTCCAGTGAGTTTGCTGTAGCTGCACCTGCTCCCGCTAGAGCTGAGCAGTCCCCAGCATCTGTCCCTGTGCCTCCGGGCGGGGCAGGGGGGATTGTGAGCAGGTTTCACTGCTAGGAGAAGCGCTTGGCGTAGGCGCCCATCTGCTACTGCGCTGCTCCCCTGGGGAAGGGGCTCCCGAGGGCCGGTGCATGGCCTCTGTTGTGGGTGGCAACGTGGACCGGGGGAGAAATTCCTGGGGAGGGTCCCGCAAAGGGAGAGCTGCCTTGAGCTCTCTGGAGCCGGACAGCTTGCACCTCCCCTTGCTCCCCACTTTGGGCCAGATGCAGCCGGCAAAGGCCAGCGCTGGGTGCCTGCCGCCCCAGCAGGAACCTGTTGTCCCGAGACACTGTTGTGAGCTAAACACAGGTGGGCCAGGTGAGTCATTCCGCAGAGGGCTGCTGCCGCAGCTCCAGCAGGGCCCTCTGGGCGGTGTGGGGCCAGGCGCGTTGTGGGTGCAGACAGCAGTGCCCCAGCATGGGACTAGAAGTGCTGTGGGTGAGCCAGTAGGGGGCGCTCTTCCCTCAGAGCCAGGGCTGACCCCAATTCTCCAGCCTCCTGCTAGCAGGTGCTGTGCCCCACTTCTCATGCTCTCGCGGCTCGGCTCTCCTTTACACTGCAGTGCGAGTAAATTCCGCCCCGTTTCAGGGCCCTTCCCACTGCCAGAATGTACAGAGAAGCCGTAAATGGCCGAGAGTGAGGCCTGGTACTTTTAATTGGCATGACAGTGTCCAGCCACGCTTTTTTCCAGGTCAGCCCTGCAGGGCGAGCCAGGCAGTGCATTACGGTTCCCCATCTAGGCAGGGAATGCTCGACTGATCAGCTGCGCTCTGAGCTGGCTACAGCTGTAGAACTCAATTCCATCAGTGGTCAATATCTAACTATTCAGATGGCTGCAAACGTTGCTGCTGTTTGTCGAAAGTTTGCCCTGTAGGTGCCCTCGTCCCCAGATGCTGTTTCAGCAGATCCATTAGGGCGGTTTTCCATCAATGTTTCCTAATCAAAATGTAGGACAGATCTTCAACCTCAGGTCCATTAGAGTCAGCGAGACCAGTGATTCCCAGCTCAGGATCAGGAATATCTGCGCTCTCCGTCCCCATGAGAGCCAGGATACAGAGCTCTGTGGGAAAGGCATCTCCCTTCCCCTTGTACCACCCCCCAGAGCTGGGTCAGTGCGGAGAATGGGAGTTCTGTGCTGCAAAGAATGTTGAGCTTTCAAAATCCGGCTTCACTCCGAATCAGAGTGAAAACGGGACAGTTGGGAATTCTCCACTCAGGGAAAGGCTGGAAAGGAAAGAGTTTCTCGTCCTTTTGTTTTTTAAAAAGAACTCTGCGATGTGAGCCCATCGTACCCAAACCATCAGAAGCCAACAGTTATTTAAAAGAGAAAAATCGGCATGTCTTGTGCTGAAAATGCCAGAAAAGGGCATTACAACTTTGTGCTCCTCAGTAAAACGGCAGCAAAACTGACCGGAGTTCACCGTGTTTGGATTTCAGTAGCACTACATTTTCCTGGGGAATGTGGGTCCATCCAAGTGTCCCGGACTAACTCTCCCAGGCCCTCGGCAGGCACACACCTTTCCACAGCTGGTGATAAGATGTTCCCTCCCTTTTACAGCACTCACGGCTTAGATCATGGCTACATTCCGGGTGCTGCAGTGTAGTGTAGACGCGTCCCATGGCGACGGAAGGGGGTTTCGGTCATGGAAGGTAGTCCACCCCTCCGAGCGGCAGGAGCTCTGTGTGACGGCGCGTTGGGGGTCCCCCGTCTCCTGCACCCCGAAATGGCACAAACAGACTGCACCAGCCGGTGGAATAGAGGTAGTTTATTGCCTCTCCAGGGATACAGCACAGCACAGATGGAATCTGGTCACAGAGCTGGGCTAGGATGCCTCAGGCCCCCTTGAGATGGGGGAGACTGGGCCCCTAAACTCCAGCCCCTTTCCCTAGGCTGTCTCCTCCATGCTTCCAGACAGCAACTCACTAACTCTCTTCCAGCCCTGCCCCCCAGCCAGGGCAGCATCCACCTTCCTTTGTTCCTCTCCATGGGGGGTGTCTGGTTCAACAGGTTTGGCATCACCTTTGCATAGTGAGGTTTTCCCTGCTGGGTCTTGCTCCAGACAGCAGGGGTCACCACAGCCCAGCAAGTACCCCCGCTACGTCACACTCTGTCAATGGAAGAGTGGCATTTTCCTGCCAAGCTAGCGGTGTCTAGACTGGCGGCTTGGATCAGCACAGCCCCTACGCAAGAGGGCTGTGCCAGTCCAAGCGTTAAGTGCTGCTGACATTCACGTCCTTCATTTTGGCTATTTCGTCAGGGCGCGTGTGCTTGGCGTAGTGCCCTAGCCACAGTGCACGCGGACATATCGTCTTGCCCAGCTACACGGGCCAGGGAAGTGAAAATCCACCCTGCCCGGGCAGCTGTGCCACAGAACCGCCAGTGCGGGTGCAGCTCACACCGCAGGCCTTCCACTGACATGGCTAACTTTGGTCGGGGGGGGGGGTGTCCCGAAGGGACAGAAGTGCCCTGTCCTGCGGTGTGTGCGGCGTCCATGCTACGAGGTTACGGTCTGGTCTCTGTCGTGTAGACGGACTCTCATGCTGGTGTCACAGGGTGTGGTGGCCCTTTAAGACAACTAAAATGTTGTTGACCCGGCTACGTTGCCCAGGGCAAGACCCCCCCAGTGATGCAGACAGCTGACCTGACCCCCTTTGTAGACAGGGCTAGGACAAGAGAAGGATTCTGCTCTCGCCTCCAGGGAGGTGGATTCCCACGGCGGCTGGAGATCCCCTCCCGTGGCTAGGCTGTGCCACTGTAGCAGTTTGAGTAGAGGTAGGGTTGGGCCCTGGCCCATCTCCCAGGTGGAAAGGCTAAGTCCTGAGGGTTTGGGTTTACAGTGGACGTGGACCCCAGAAAGGGTGGGCTTAGCTGCAGGGTTAAGTCACTGAGCAACCTGACGGAACTGGTGAGTAACTGACTGCAAGGGGAAACTGAGGCACAGTCTGATGCTAGATTGTAAGGTACCATCTACCGGGAACAATCCCAACGCCTGTCCTTTTGGGGAGGTTATTTTTCTGGGATACTTCGTAAACTGGAAGGAGGCTCTGTAGGGGAGCCTCCTTGTGTGAGGACCCCATGGGTCAGTGTTCGAGTGAAACTCCCAAATGCTGAGATGGCCAGGAATGGGGACCCGCTAACACACTCGCCCTATGATAATAGGGGGCTGCCAAGATCCATTGCTTCATAGAACCATAGAGCTGGAAGAGACCTCAGGAGTCATCAAGTCCAGCCCCCTGCCCAAGGCAGGACCAACCCAACTCAATCATCCCAGCCAGGGCTTGGTCAAGCCGGGACCTAAAAACCTCTAGGGATGGAGATTCCACCTCTCCCTAGAGAACCCAGCCCAGGGCTTCCCACCCGCCTAGGGAAATCGTTTTTCCTAATCTCCAACCTGGACCTCTCCCATTTCCCCGAGGATGGTAGGCAGGGAGCATGAACACCCAGGCCCCTACAATGAGGCTGCTTCTCAAACAGGCGCGGGAAACGGGCGATCCCATGAAACGCACGGGACACCGCCGCCGTACAGGCCCCCGGCAATGCACTGCATGCTCAGGCACGCGGCAATGCCGAGCACTTGGAACCATACAGAGCCCTGGCGGACTCAGGCGCAGACCCAGCCGGCACAGCGGCACGGGGCCAGGGCCTACTGCAAATCCGCCTCACTCCACTGGCCGCTACGGAGCGACGGCCCTTCCGGGGCATGGTGCTGATTTATCCCAGCCAAGGAGCTGGGCCCAGGACGGTAATTTCTGGGCTGCCTGAGAGCACCGAGGTGGGGCTGGCCAGAGAGGGCACCAGTCTCCATAAGCCGGATATGCCCCGGCCCTTTGTGGCTCTTTCCTTGGGTGACTCCAGCTGGTTTCTTTCTCTCGTGAGAGTGGCTCATCCTTGCCCGGATCCAGGGTACGGAGCAGCCCCCTCACTGCTCTGCGTCAGCCGTGGGGCACCCCGCGCAGCCTCTGAGTGACGAGGGGGGTCCCTGGACCTTCTTGCAGAGGCAGTAGGCCTCACGGGGGAGGTGAAAGGGACACAGGACCCTGAGAACGGTCAGAGAGGATCAGACCTAGGGCCCATCTAGTCCAGGATGCTATCTGGGACAGTGGCCAGCAGGAAACCCACTGTAGTAGGCAGAGATGGGGCAATCTCTCCCTCCTTGCCCCCCTGGGAAGGTGTCTCCCCATCCCTAATAATGACAGATGGGTTGTCTGCCCCGCCCACCTTGGGACACCCCTGGAGTTGGAAACTGAGGCCCAAAGCTGGGAAAGCCCTCGGAGCAATAGAGGGGCCGGAACCCTCCCAAAGTGATTTATGGGATTAGCAGCATCAGCTAGGACAGAACCTGAGCATCACCCTCGGGGTCTACTCAGCTCTGTGGTCCTGATTCAGAGAAACGCTGCCAGCACGTCTGTGCGTAGGCCTGGGCTCCAGTGCGCCCGGCCTTGCAGCAAACCCCCCCGCCAGCACGAGCCCAGGGCTTGGCCGGCGCGCTGACTAACGCGGAGTTCCATTGCTTTGCAGGCGCTGAGCTCTGCTGGGGGACGCGGTGGGAGATAAGCTACCAGGAGGCACGATCTGGGATCCCATGGCCTTTCGGACCAGCGGGCGTCATGCCCCCAAGCACAGTCCAGCAGGACACAACCAAGTGCCAAATGCAGTGGAGCTGAGCAGCACGACGGCCCGTGGACCCCGGCCACATCAGGAAGCGTAACTGACCTCGGAGCATGGACTTGCCCTGTGGGGCCTGGCGGCTGGCGAAGGAGCCAGCCAGCACGTGAGCGTGTGGGCTTGGACGCCTCCCTCTCTGCTGGCTAATTCTCTCTGGTTACTCGAGGGGGCTCAGAATAGGATGGGTGATGGACCTGTGAGGGGAGGTGCCGTGGGCGTCGACACCAGTCTCCATGGAGCCTTCACTCCCTACCCAATGGGCGTGGAATTCCTCCAGGCCGGGGAGGCTGCTCCGCACTGCCCAGAGCACCATGCACCCCAATTCCAGCCTGGACACCAAAACCCGGGACGTGGCCTCGGAATCCATCGGGCTCCTCTTCATGCTCTTGATTGACCTGACGGCCATTGTGGGCAACGTGGCCGTGATGACCGTCATCATCAAGACACCAGCACTGAGGAAATTTGTCTTTGTTTTCCACCTCTGTCTGGTGGACCTGCTGGCAGCCCTGACCCTCATGCCGCTGGCCATGCTGTCCAGCTCCGCCTTCTTCAACAGCACCATGTTCAGCGAGGCCATATGCCGTGTCTACCTCTTCCTGAGCGTCTGCTTCATCAGCATGTGCATCCTCTCCATCTCGGCCATCAACGTGGAGCGCTACTACTACGTGGTGCACCCGCTGCGCTACGAGGTCAAGATGACCGTCGGCCTGGTGGCCTGCGTCCTGGTGGGGGTGTGGGTCAAGGCGGTGGTCATGTCTGTCATCCCTGTCCTGGGCTGGCTCTCCCCAGAGCGTCTCAGCGCGGCCCCGGCCTACAGCAGCCGGAGCTGCTCGCTGCAGTGGAGCCAGAGTTCCTACTGCAAGTTCTTCGTGGTTTTCTTTGCCCTCTTCTACTTCCTCCTCCCCGCCCTGATCATCCTCGTAGTCTACTGCAGCATGTTCAAGGTGGCCAGGGTGGCTGCCCTGCACCACGGCCCACTCCCCACCTGGATGGATACGCCGCGGCAACGGTCGGAGTCGCTCAGTAGCAGGTCCACCATGGTGACCAGCTCCGGTGCCCCTCGGACAACCCCTCAGAGGACGTTTGGGGGGGGGAAGGCTGCTATCATTCTCCTAGCAGTCGGGGGGCAGTTCCTCTTCTGCTGGCTGCCCTACTTCTCCTTCCAGCTCTATTCGGCTCTGGGCCCCCAGCCCTTCCCGGGCCGGCAAGTGGAGAGCGTGGTCACCTGGATTGGCTACTTTTGCTTCACTTCCAACCCTTTCTTCTATGGGTACCTCAACCGGCAGATTCGGGGGGAGCTCAGCAGGCACCTCAGCTGCTTCTTCAAGCAGCCGCCGGAGGAGGACCTCCGGCTGCCCAGCCGCGAAGGCTCCATCGAGGAGAACTTCTTGCAGTTCCTGCAGGGGACAGGCTGCAACGCGGAGAACAGGAACGTTCTCGCTCCCCCCTCCCCCAAAAGGGAGCCGCCGGGCGTCGATTTCCGAATCCCCGGGCAGATTGCAGAGGAGACCTCGGAATTCCTCGACCAGCACCTCATGGTCTCCGACAGCTACATCCGGGCTGCGCCCACGCCCGAGCCGTAGCAGCCCTTGTCTCTGCGACGTGCGGAGAGAGGCAGTGCCCAGCTGTCGACAGGGCACGACTTCCTAATAAACACACCCAGAGCGACTGACGCGTCCTCCCTCCACCTGAGCACCCACGCTGACAAGCAGCTGCTTCTGGGGGCTGAGTCGCGGTGGCTGGCTAAGATCAATATCGTAGCATTTCTATGTTGTGTCCCTTTCTGATTTGGAGCAGAAACAGCCTCTGGGGTTAAAAATTCCCTGGATTTTCCAATTTGCCCCGGGTAAGTGTCCAAAAGGCCTGGCTCGATGCGGGGGGCTGGGCTAGCTGATCTCTTGCGGCCCCTTCCAGCTCCAGGTTTCCGAGTCTATGAAAAGTGTTGATGTTGGGGTCTCTAATTCAGAATCAAATAGTGTGATCAAAGCCCAGGAGGCGGTGGTCGAGTTGGGCTCCTGCTTCGAGGAGGCAGCTGAGGTCCTGACTCCTGAGGTCTTGGCCGGCCCTAACTGTCGATGATTCTGTGACGGCCTCTTACCCCTTTCGAAGTTGCTCCTCGCGGAAATGCCGGCACCTCGCCTGCCCCGGCTCTTCCCTTGCGGCCCCACTCTGCTCGGCTTATTTCCCCGAGGCCCTGGCTCCATCCGCTCCTCTGTCCCGCCCCCTCCCATCGCTCGCTGCTTTGCCCCTTGCACCAGGATGGGAGCCCCCAGCGCAGTGAGGAGGCGGCCCCGGCCGAGTCGAAGCTGGCGCAGGTGGTCACCTGGAGCCTCCCCTGCCCACAGTGACCAGACGTCATTGTCACTTTCCGGTCAGAAACCAAGCACCTGGCTCCCCAGTCCCAGTAGGAACAGGGGAAAGGTGGGACCCCTCCCCGCCACGCCACCTCCCCGAGGTCCCTTTGAGCAGCGGCAGAGCCTAGGTGTGGCCCAGAGGCTCGTAGCTGGGCCGGGGCCAGGCGCGCCGGAGCCAGGGGTCAGCGGAAGGCGCAGCGGGAGAGCAGAACCAGGCCGAGGGAGTGGAGCTGAGCACGGGGCCTGTGAGCAGGCAGGGCTCCGGGTGTCCTAGGATCCAGCCCAGCCTCCTGCCCTGCACACCCTGAACACAGCCCAGGCTTCCTCCCTGCAACAGCCCAGGCCCTGAGCTCTGGCTCAGACGCCTCCAGTCTGCTGCTGTGTTGGTGACGCCTGCCCGGGGGCGGGGCACAGGCTGAGATCCGCCGTGGGTCTCTTCCCCATGCCCCAGCTGGGCCCTATACTTTCCCACCCTTCTCCCGCCCTGGCCCCCGTTGCTGCTCCACGGTCCAGGACAGTGGTTCCCAGCTTTTTTATACTGCGGACTGGCAAACCCAGTTGCAAACTTTGGTATACTTGCATTTGCATATTTGCATATTAATTATGCAAATGACAAATATGCAAATGTGCAAATAAAATGTTACCGGTCTGCCAAAATATGTGCGCCAGCCCCCACAAACAGCCAGCTTCAGCGGCTGCAGCCACCCGCCACATGGCGGCCGCTGGAGCCGAAGCCGGCTGCGGTGTGGCAGGTCAGAGGGTTAGGGTGTACCCCGCCCCGCCCCGGCTCCCAGAGCCGCCGAGAACAGCCAGCTTCAGCTCCAGCAACCGCGGGCCACGCGCCTGGGGTGTACCCCAGCCCTGGTCCTGGAGCAGCCGGCATGGGCATGGCCTGGCATGTGCTGCGGCCCGGCAGCCAGCGGTTCACAGCCCGGCACCGGTCCGCGGACCAGCGGTTGGGAACCCTGATCTAGGGCTGGATCTCTTCCCCCATGCATGGCCCAGCTCAGACACCAGATGCAGCTGCCATGGGGGAAGCAGTCCCCAAGACAGGCTGTCCCGGGCCGCTGGACAGGTATCAGCTTTTCCCTTCCAGAGCCGCCCGCTCTGGTCCGTGGCCGTGGCAGAGGGGACTCTAACGCAGGCTGGTCCCCCACGGAGTCTTTGGCCACTGGTACAGATGTAGGAACAGACGTAGGCTGGGGGATTGTGTCTGATCAGAGCCTGAGCCGTAGGGAGCTCTGGGCAAGCGAAATCCAGCATCCTTCTCTGCTGGATCTGGCCCCTCTCTGTCAGACGAGGGGGTGGATTGGGGCTGGCAGGACCTCAGGGGTCAGGCGTTGGCCCTGCAGAGTCAGGGCGTGGTTCCGATCCAGGTGCCCCCCAGACAGGTCAGTGCAGGGTGATGGGGGAGGGGGTCTGGCGTTGTCTCGTCTCTGCTCTCACATCTCCGCCCGTCGTCCTGCCGCTGGGGTCGCTGGCGTGGACGGAGCAGGGACAGGAGGGCCCCTTGCAATCGGCGAGCCTGTCCCGCCGGGCCGGAGAACGGGAGAGAGCCAGGAGGAGAGGCCCGGCCACCTTTGCCAGGGATTAACCTCAGAGCCTGCCGGGTCTTGCTGCGGCTGGGGGCCCTCTCCAGGCAGGGGCCATAGGCTGGGCTGGGCAGCAGTGAGCTCCGTCCCCTCTTCCTGGGCTGGGCCCCAGGCTGTTCGGGCAGGACGGGTTCCCCCAGGAGCACCAAATAAAACCCTCCTGCCTGCGTGGGACCTGGCAGCCCCCAGCCCCTCAGGCAGTGGATGACACCAGGGCCCGGCTGGGCTCCACCCCTGAGGGCCAGGCCGTGCCTTGGGACCAGGCCCCCGGGACGGGAACGTGCTCAGCGAGCGCTGTGTTTGCAGCCAGAAAGCTGAACCGCACCCGCCTTGCCCCGGCTCCTGGGACCCTTCCCAGGGAGTCTCTAGGGCGTAAGCCAGGGCCGGGTGGGGCTGCCCACTGGGCTCTCTCTTGGCCTGTCTCTGAGCTGCAGGGGGCAGGCTCCAGCGAGTCGGGTGAGCTGCGCTCTGTGACCCTGGGCCGTAGCTAGGCCAAGAGCCCCCAAACGGGCATGAAACCAGGCTCCCAAATCCACATTGAGGCACTTGCGGGATCAGACGACTTGCCCTGGGGCGCTGGGCACCCAGCAGCTCCCCTGACCCCCCTTCTGGCTTTGGGGGCTCACCACCTGAGAAAACGAGGCTTCAGACAGCTCCGTGCCTCAGTTTCCTCCTCGGTGCATCAGGGAGGAGGATGCTGACCTGCCTTGTGGCAGGCTCAGCGTCTGATCTCGGCTGCAACCCTTGGGCGGAGCAGGCAGTTCCCTGTCTAGCCCAGGCCCTGTGTGACAGAGGACGCGCTGGCACCGGCCCTGGCCCGGCTGGGGCAGGCACGAGGGCGAGCCCGTCGCAGAGCTGGGGATGGGGCTCAGGAGTCCTGCCTCCTCATCCAGGCACCTCCCCACCTACGCCAGGGCCTGGCGGGCAGACGGCTGCTCGTGGGCCGTGGGCTCTGGCCTCGCTCTCCCTGGAGCTGGGGTCCAGTGATGTTTCCTGGCAAGCTGCTGGGCTCCCCTGAGACCACCCCCTTGCAATGTGCCAGGGCAGGAGCCCCCGGGCAAAGGAAGCGCCACCACCCAGGGTCACAAAGGGCTCGGGCGCCTCTGACGTTCTCACCCAGCACCGGCCCACAGCTGCTCCGCGCCCTGGCGGGATTCGCAGCCCAGGCACCGGCCCCGGAACCGGATCCTCCCGCAGCCCCTGGGCTGTGCTGTCGGCATCGCCTGCAGCCAGGCCCTGGTACCTGGAGGGCCGGGGCACTCACCTGCCAGCTGGCAGACACGGCCCAGCTCCCAGTCCGGCTCAGAGACTTGGACAGGCCCCCATGGCAGGGGAGAGCCCCGCGGGGGCGGGGGAGGCCGCTGCTTATTCCTAAGAAAGGCCTGACGGGCGGGTGTGTTTGACTCCGGGGGGGGCCCCCGGAGGAGAGAGGGGCGCTCCCTTTGGCCCGGAGGAGTGGAGCTGTGGCCCTGCCCCCCCGCCCCCCCGGCATGTTGCCCGGTTGGCGTAAGCAGCTGCCAGCTCAGCATGCTGCTCAGGGACCCCTCCGAGCTAGCCCTGCCTTCGGAAGGGGAGGCGGGTAACTCACATCTGCACCATCGATAGCCAGTCTCCAGTAGCCACACACAGGGACAGGGCATAACCAGGGGGGAAGGCAGTAGTGTCCAGTGGTTATAGCAGGGGAACGCTGCCCGAGTCTCTCTGGGCAAGTCCTGGCCCTTGCCCCAGTGGGCAGTGCCACTGCAGGGGCCTGAGGCCCTGCTGCACCTCGGTGCGTCCTGTGGCCCGTGAGGGCGGTAACGGCTGGGTCTCATGCTGGGCAATGGGTGGGGCGGGTGGGCCCCTCTGGCCCGGAGCCCCATGGCCTAAGCTCTCCGACTCGTTTGCGCACCGCGTGAGATTCAGCCAAGCCCCCTGGCGCGAGCGACATGGGCGCTAATCAGTGCAACGTGCCCCGCGGTCCCCAGGAAACGGGTGTGGGGCCGGTGTGATGGTTGTGGCAGCAGCTAGCGCAGGCAGAGGCGCCCGGGAGAGGCAGCTGTGCTGAGCCGTGGCTCGGCTCCCTCCCCCCGGCCGCGCTGCTGGGGCAGGAGCTCTGGGCAGCACCCGGCGGGACGGCTGTCGCTCAGAGCCTCCTGGCTTCCCCTGACACCACGTAACAACTCCAGGGAGCTGCCGGCAGGGGCCTGGCGGGGGGTCCCAGCCCAGGAAGATGGCCGGGGGATGCAGCTTTCATCTCCTGCTGGCTGCAGCCTGGGAAAGTGGCCTTTGCAAAAGCCCCCCTCTGCCTGGTCTTACACAGGGGCCTCCCCGCTGGGCGGGGCAGAGCACCAAGGCCTCCTGCTCTGCTAGATGCTTTTTCTTTCTGCCCCAGGGGAGCCAGGGCCCTGGGCCGGGAAATGCCAAAAGGCAGCAGAGACCCCGACCGCCCATGGCAAAGGAATTAACCCCCCAGCCGGCGCCTGTCTGAGTCTCTGCATCCTCCACTGCAAGGGGCGGGCAGGAGGGGACTGGCTCCGGCGGGGGGGGGTGTGTGGGGGGGGGGGCTGAATCCCAGGTGTCCCACATACACCTCTGGGACCTCTTGCTGGGTCTCTGTAGATGCTGCCTCTGGCTCCTGGGACACCATCAATCCTGGGCCACTGTGGGGCAAGGGCGCTGTGGTGCCCGGCTGGGCTCCACCCCTGAGGGCCAGGCCGTGCCTTGGGACCAGGCCCCCGGGACGGGAACGTGCTCAGCGAGCGCTGTGTTTGCAGCCAGAAAGCTGAACCGCACCCGCCTTGCCCCGGCTCCTGGGACCCTTCCCAGGGAGTCTCCCTAGGGCTTGTGGGCCTGTTCCGATGGAGTGTGGCTCCGGATGCAGCGGCCCGTGCCCTGTTCACATCCACACGTGAGCTCCCGCACGCGCTCCCGGCATCACCCTCCTCCCGCCTCCCCCTCCTGCAGGATCCAGCTGCGCTGACCTTTCACGCTCCTCCGAGCCTCCCTGGGCGCACGCGCTTGTCCCTCGGAGCCTCCAGAAATAGCTCTGATGAGCGCTTCTTCTGCACCAGGGCAGGGCAGCAGCCCAGGCAGAAAGCGCTCGTGTCTTGCAGTCGGTGGGCGATGGAGACACGGGAGCCGTGTCGGCACCAGGCTCCGCAGGTGTAAGCCTTGGATCTGGCGGGAGCAGCTTCTCGTGGGATGCCTTGCCGTTCGGGGCCCCTGCCACTGGGATCCCAAGAAAGGGCTGTAACCCAGAAGGAGCTCCGACTGCACGGCTGTTGGGGCCCTGACGCTCTACCGGGCTGCCTGAGCCCTGCACCAGCACCGGGGGCTGCTTTCTGTGCCAGGGAGGAAATGGGAGTTAACCACTTCATTACCCAGCCGGCAGGGGCAAAAGGATGTCAGGGCAGGGCTGCCCCCGGGCCACTCCCTGCCCCTTTGCAGCAGCACAGGCTGGGCCAGCCGGTCAAAGGTTAAAACTACCCCCCCCCCCCCATGCATGGCTGTTGCTTAACCATTCCTGCGAACACAGGGTACGTTCCTTTCCTCTTCCCACAGCTCCGGGGTGCGACCTGCAGCCCACTGGGGTTCTGGGTGGGGCCCGCAAGACTTTTGGTTTTCCTGACATGCACAAGAAGGGAGGGGCGGGCAGATCGCACACAACAGTGAGGGCGAGAGCCAGGCTCCCCTGCATCCAATCCCAGCGCTGCTGCGGTTCAGTCGGCACCCCCACACGCTCAAGGTTCGCCAGCGCCGTCAGCAAACCTGCCGTCCCCAGGGACTGGCTTGGCTAGGACAATCTTACAGCCCCCTGAAATGAGGGGGCCACTCGCAAGCCTGGGTCGCCCATCACTGCTCCATCTCTCTCCCTGGCTACCTGAACCAAAGGCCTCCCGCAGCACCCGCCTGCCAGACACATCCCTAGCCAATGAGCCCCTCCTGAGCTGGGATTTCACTGGCCACAGCCAAGCCAGCAGGCCTATGGCTAAGCCGGGTTATCGGAGGGGCTGTGTCCCATAACGACGCCAGGGAGGCCAGCGCTGGTGCTCCCTAGATGGCCCTGTCCTCTCTCGCCTGTGATGGGATCCGGAGCCGGGCTTGGGGCTGTGCTGGGTGCTATGGACAGTGGCAGGCACAAGAGGGCAGCAGAAGGCCCTTTATGGTGAACAGGCTGGGGCAGACTGGGGCACGCAATATATCCTGAGTGGCGGCTGTTCCCCCCGCCATGGACCTGCATTCTGTTTCCCCACGCGGAGCCGGGGGTGTTAATATGTCAGGGCTGGGGAAGAAGGAGATGTTCTTGCCCCCCTGGATGGGGGGCACAGGCCTCCAGGGCGGGCTCTTGTGCTCCTTGCTGGGGGAGCAGTGGATCCGGGGTGGGGAATGAAGAGCTGTTCTGCCCAAGATGCAGGGACTCAGGACAGGGATGTCAGAGCGAAGTCGATTAACCAATTAATCGAGAAGCAAAAGCGTAGAGGTTGATGCTGTAGACTACACACATTTCCCTCCCCCAACCCTTGCCAGTAAATTTTTTAGCAGGCTGGCCAGCCGCCCAACTCAATTCTGGATCGTGCTGGGTCCAGGACCTACCCCTGCTGTAGTTCTGCATTTCAAGTATATTAGGAGCCAGGCAGGCAGCCCGCTCAGTTCCAGCTTGCACCGGGTCAGGGAGCTCAGACCCTCCTTAGACAGAGGCTATTGTCAGCCTGAGCTGCTGCCTCTTTATCTGAGGCAGCAGCACTGGGCAAGAGGCACAAGGGGAGCTAGTTTTTAAACTGGTTCCCCTCATGGACCAGCTCCTGCCTGGCGCTATGTGCTGCTGCCTCTGATACAGCGGCTGCAGGCCCCGCCCCCAGAGACTACCCAATAGTCGACTTACCAATAAGAAGTAATGAAGTTACTCGACTATTCAATTAACTGATCTTTAATATCCCTAAGGGTGTGTCTAAACTACATGGGTCCATCGATGGCGCCATGTAGATTAGGCTGATCGGCAAAGGGAAATGAAGCCGCAATTTAAATAATCATTTAAATTTAAATGGCTGCCGCGCTGAGCCGACAAACAGCTGATCAGCTGTTTGTCGGCTCAGCGCGCTAGTCTGGACGCTCCCACACCGACCTGAAAGCCCTTTATCGACCTCCCCGTTATGCCTCATTATTTAAATCGCGGCTTCATTTCCTTTTGCCGAACAAACAAATCGGAGCCATGTAGTTTAGACGGACCCTAACTCAGTAGGGTTGCCAGATGGTTTCACAAAAAATACCAAAGCTCCCCTCCCCCCCAAAAAAAATGCTGGGAAAAAATTCTGTTCAGAAAATAAAGGAAAAAGTTGATGAGCAAAAAAAAAGCCAGGGCTGAAATGCAGTCTCAGCCTCTTTAGATCCCAACCAGTGCGAGCAGCAGAGCATGTCCCGAGTGGCCTTCTGTCCAGACATTTTAGATGTTCGGTATTTTCTGACTTTTTTGACAGGACGGAAGGTGCAAATGCCGGGCTGTGCGGTTCCATACCGGACACCTGGCAACCCTGTAACTCAGAGGTGCTGCCATCACAGGCTGGTTCGTTCCCCTGGAGCGATGAGTTTGGCGGGTCTCAGACTGGCTCCCCACACACAAGCATCTTCATCACAAAAGGAGCCCTGGGCATGACACGGATGAGTGGCAACCTCAGCACAGCTGCCAGGACTGAACAGGGACTGAACTCTCCTCTGGAGTTAGGTTCAGGCAAAGACGTGGCTAAGGCACCGTGGGAGAGGAGCATGCCCTGCAATTGCCGGGGTGTCGAGGGTCCCTATGCTGAGAGCGGTTAACCAGGCTCCAAATAGATCCCAAAAGATGTAACATCTGCAGCATGGGAGACTGTTCCCTCTCTGGGCACCTGGTCCTCTTCCCCCAGATGCATTCGCAGCCTGCTCTCTCTTCACTGTCAGTAAGGATCTGGCCATGATGGGTCCCCAAGAGGATCTTTGCTAGATGGCCACAGATGGGGCCCTGCATAGCAGCCAATGTACCCTCAGTCCCTGGTGCTGCTGGGAGGCTGGGCCTCAGCCCCCGTGATCAGGCAGAGGCCTAGCAGGGCTGCTAGACTTGCACCAGCTCCGGGCACAGCTGTGCTGGCCCTGCGGCAGTCTGCTCTTCTTGTGCCCAGGCCAGCTTGGTCACTGCTTTCTGCCCTCCCTTCTCAGGGCATCTACACTCCTGTTGGGGTATCACTATCGGCTAGGCCAGGGAATGGGCTTCTGGATCTCCCCTTGCCCAGATTCTTCCATCTCTGGTGGGAGTTGGCAGGGGATCCCAGGGTCCCTCTTCAGCAGGGTCCAATCCAGGGAGGCAGCTACGTTCTGTACCTAAAGTGCTACTCTGTTGCTGCCTCCCTGGGTTGCTTTCTCACCAGTTCCCTTTCCCAGTAGCCATCAAAGAACTGAAATCAAAGGGGAAGTCTCCGACCTGCTGGCTCTCCCCATGTCTGGCAAAGTCTCTACAACCAGAGTCTTAGGCAGCAGCAGGGCCCCTGGTGTGCTCCATTCCATGATGGAGGTCAGTTCACCTCCACTGCCTACTCAGCTGCCCAGCACTAATCCTGTCCCCTTTGGGATGAGGCCATCTGGGACTAGCAGTTGCCTCTTTAGCTCCTTCCTTACCAGTGTGAGGTTTGTATACCCCCATCACACACTCCAAAGGGAAACGTGGAGAGCACCGGGAACAAGCAGCAGCTGATGTTTGGTAGCTCAGAGCCTTACTCTGTGGTGAGTCTCTGGCTCATGTTGGCCTCTGCTCAGTATTTGGGTACCTTAGGTGACAGGGCTACTTGCCAGCTATGTAGCAGAGAATCACAGAGACTGTGATTTTCTCATCTGACCTCCTGTGTAAGGGCAGAGACCCGCTCCACACCAATTCCTAGAGCAAATGTTTTAGAAGAAATAGCCCATCTCCATTTCAAAATGGCCAGGGACAGGAGCACCTATGCTGGTCCTTGGTAACTTGTTCCGCTGGTTAATTACTCTCACAGTTAGAATTTGTACCTTCTTTCCCCTTTGAATTGTCTATTTACAACTTCCAGCCGCCGGCTGGCGTTAGACCCTTTTCTGCTACAATGAAGAGCCCATGATTCGTGCAGGCACCGCTGCGTTTTACGGTGGTGTCACCATTGTGATGAGCTTCGCTGGGTGCATGTCCTGGAGTGAGGTACGCTGCATGCTGCCGTCTGCGGGCTGGACTCCAGGCTGCCATGCTATTTGCCAAGCTCCATGCAGCCAAGAGCAACTTGCTCTTAGCTCAAGCAGCAGGGACTTGGGAGCTGAATCTAGCCCTGTTCCAGCTGGGAGGGGAATGCAGCACAGAGCCACCGGAGAGTTCTCCGTGTCCCAGCACCAAAGGGTCGCCTGAGCCATGCCCGGGCACCTAGCTAGGCGCTGGCGGTGGGTGATGCCCATGAGGGCTGGGGGTGCACATGGACCCCACTGAGTAGCACAGGTAAATACAGTGGACACCTAGTCCCACGAGAGACACCAGCCCACGGGGGAGGGCAGCCCCATGCGGTCCTGTCCAGCGCCATGCACAGCGTCCCTCATGCGCAGACCATGCCTCCACCAGCAGACTACATAAGACTACAAGTCCCGAAATGCAACGCGACGGGGGCGGGCTCAGCGACTGGACTGCATCCCCCAGCATGCAACGCTTCCTCGCGGCGGGGCGAACTGCATTTCCCAGGGTGCGCCGCGCTCCCGGCGGGCGGGCGGAGGCCCCGGAGCGGATATCCGGCCCCGCCCCAGCCAGCCGCGCTCGGGCCGCCTGGCTGAGGAGAGCGAGCGGCGCAGCCCGGCCCGGCCCCGCCATGGGCTGCACGCTGAGCGCCGAGGACAAGGCGGCGGTGGAGCGGAGCAAGATGATCGACCGCAACCTGCGCGAGGACGGCGAGAAGGCGGCCAAGGAGGTGAAGCTGCTGCTGCTCGGTGAGCCGGGGCCGGGGCGCGCCGCGACCGACCCGCGCGGGACAGACCCCCCCCCCGAACCAACCGCCCTTCCCCCGGGGCTGGGGGACACGGCTGGGGGGGGGCCCCGCGCGGACCAACCCCCCCCCGGGGCTGGGGGACACGGCTGGGGGGGGGGGCCCGCGCGGACCCCCCCCCCCCCTCCCCCGGGGCTGGGGGACACGGCTGGGGGGGGAGGGCCCCGCACGAACCAGCCCCCCCCTCCCCCGGGGCTGGGGGACACGGCTGGGGGGGGGCCCCGCGCGGACCAGCCCCCCCCGGGGCTGGGGGACACGGCTGGGGGGGGGCCCCGCGCGGGACAGACCCCCCCTCCCCCGGGGCTGGGGGACACGGCTGGGGGGGGAGGGCCCCGCACGAACCAGCCCCCCCCTCCCCCGGGGCTGGGGGACACGGCTGGGGGGGGGGCCCCGCGCGGACCAGCCCCCCCCGGGGCTGGGGGACACGGCTGGGGGGGGAGGGCCCCGCACGAACCAGCCCCCCCCTCCCCCGGGGCTGGGGGACACGGCTGGGGGGGGGCCCGCGGCGCCCCCCCGGGGCCCGGCTGGGGGGGGAGGGCCCTGCGTGGACCAGCCCCCCCCCCCCGAACCAACCCCCCTTCCCACCGGGGCTGGGGGACACGGCTGGGGGGGGCCCGCGCGAACCAGCCCTTCCCCCCAGGGCTGGGTCCACACTCCTTTACAGAGCCTTACCCTGACCCCCCCCTTGCACCGCAATCTCCTACGCCAGCTCAGCCCTGAGCCCCTCACGCTCTAAATCCCTTATTTAGCCCAAGACCAGAACCAGTGTCCTAATCCTCTGCCCCTGCCCTGTGGAAGGGAGGCGGGAGGGAAGACGGAGTGAGCAGGGGTAGGGCCGCAGAGAAGGGGCACGAAGGACGTGGAACAAATAGGGTCTGAGGTAGGTCCTGGATTGCACTTACATTCGAAAAGTGACCTCTTGCTTAAAAAGGTTGGAGACCCCTGCCCTAGCCTCTTTGTCAGAGGCAGGAACTGGGTAATAGGAGAGGGATTTTTTTATGATTCCCTGTTCTGTTCACTCCCTCTGGGGCACCTGGCACTGGCCACTGTCAGAAGACAGAAGAATGCTGGGCTACATGGCCCTTGGGTCTGATGCAATCCTTTCGTTCGTATTGGAGATCTCTGACTTGTTGGGCTTTTTTCCAATGTTGTTCTTTGAACAGATACATATTTTGGGGCTACAAACTAAGTGCTATGTTCTATATGGCTTTTGTGAACCTTATTGAAGGCTGGTTCATAGAGGTGCAATGAAGCACATGAAGATACAAGGAAGCAAGGAAATATTAAAGATTTCTTGGAGAAAACTTGCTGAATAATGAAGTCTGTTAATTTGTAGTAGACTCCCAAGTGAAAGCAGTCATTTCAAATGAGTTTAAGAATAAAATGAAGTACCATCTTGTATTGATTGGGGTGGAATGTGGATTATCTGATCATTCATAATCAGTTGCTTTGCAAAGTTGTCTTTCTATTTGAGAGACAAAATAGCTTTGGTGTATGTATTGATCTACTCAGAAGCACACCGACTAGTGAGTTTTTGCTTTATGTGGGAAATGTTAAGCTAAGATTTCTGGTTTCCTAAGGGGAGACAACCATAAGAATCCTATAAGCAATGTGTGTATTGCTTAACTTGTTTTTCAGCTGTGTATGGTGTGAGGCCCTGTGGTTCATGTCCTTTGTGTGCACAGAAAATTTTTTGATTGGCTGTTTGTGGTTATAGGTCTTCTTCCTTGGAGGTTTGCTCCTTTGTTGGAGTTGCAAAATGATTAGAGAAGGGACTCTCAATGGGATTAGTAACCTCCTTTTTCATACTGTGTGCGTGGGGTTTTTCTGTGTGCCACGATGCTGGAATATAGCTAACACTGAAAAGCCACTTTAAAAGGAGTTTGCAGAGGTGTGTTGGCAGTTATGCCTGTGTACAGCTTTTCTGTACAAATCAGACATGTAGCAGTGATGCAGTGTTCTCAGACTCTGTGGCAGAGATTTTTCAAAAGCATGAATGGTGGTTATGCACTTCACTCCTATTGTCTCCGTGGCAGTTAATTGGCCTCATGGCCGTTTGTGCTTTTGAAAAGGTTTCCATCTAACCTGTATTTTAAAAAAAATCCTAGCTTAGTAAAGTCTTTTAATGTCACCAGTGATTAAATGATTCTGCAAAGATCTTTGCACTCTACGTATTTAGTAATATACAGCTAAAACGGAGCAATCAACTTCTAAAATAAAATGTATGCACTGCATGCTGTAGTCATTTTATTAAAATTTCGAAAGCTAGACTAATAGCATATGAATCTTAAACATTTCAAGATCATTTTTAAAAAGAAAAATGCTAAAATGTCTAGGTTGAGATACAATTTCATGAAACGAAGCAAGGTAAGAACAGACCTTTGGAGTGTTTCAGTAACTGGAGCAAACCACTCAATGCTGATGCAGAGTTGTTTTGAAGAAATGTGTTGCTTTATAAAGTTCAGAAATCACTTTAATCCCCTTTTGAACAATTCAGAAATACTTTGAATGAAGGTGAGACGTCTCCATATACATCTCAGCATCTATTCAAATAACTGGCCTAGTTTTGCACTTCTCTGCAAAATTATGTAGGTTGGGAAAGCTCACATAGGCAAGAGCTAGTCAGTTTTCCTTGCCTCAGCCTTTCAACAGAATCTTCATTGTTATGACATTGCTAAAACATTGTAACCCACATACGGGTTACACCAGACTGAGGAGTCTAACCACCCTTTTGTAGAGAGATTGTAGAATTTTTGGAGTAGCCTTTTTTCAGCCACACGTCATGTGACTACAGGCCCTTGTTGGTTTTTTGAGATTTCTACTTTCCTCTTTTTGAAATTGTTATGGTTTTGCCCTTAAGAGACTCTCAGAAGTGGAAGAAAAACAGGATGCTAAGTTTTCTGGTCTTGCTCACTAAGCCTTTGGTAGTGCTCAGGTCATCAGTGTAAACTAGTAAATTATATAACCATATTTGTATTTCTGTAGCACCTTTCCTGCAAGGATCTCAGATTACATTACAAATAATGTTTCACAACCCTGACTGCTAGGTAGCAAGTGTTACGCCCGTTTTAGACATAAGGAAACATAAGGAGGGAGGAGTCACTTGCTCAAGATCACACAAGATCTTGTCTGGACTACGTAATTGTCATCTTGTTGATAGGGATGTTTAATATTGGTTAATTGAATAATCGATTAACCTCATGAATTACTGGTTACTTCGAAGTAGGAATAAGAGCCTCCGGAAAAGGGCGCTTTTTCCGGAGGATCCGGGCCAGTCTAGCCGCTCTTTTCCGGCTTTTTTAAAAGCCGGAAAAGAGCGGCGGACATTTTTATTTAAATGCCGCGGGGGCTATTTAAATCCCCCGCGGATTTCCCTATGACGACTGGTGAAATTTACATGCCCCTTCCGGAAAAGGGGCCAGTGTAGACGTAGCCCTGGGGAGTGGGGCCTGCAGCCAGTGTGCTCTGGCCTCCCTCCCGGGGGGGGGGGGGGCCCTGCCACTCTGTATCACAGGTAGCAGCGCGGGGTGCCAGGTGGGAGCTGGTCCGCAAGGGAAGCCAGTTTAAAAACCAGCTCCCCTCATGGACTGGCTGCCTGTTGCCCCACACTGGTGGCAGCAGCCCCTGTCCGGGGTGAGGGTCTGAGCTCCTGAACCTGGCATGAGCCAGATCTGAGCTGGGCTACCTGCCCATCTGGTTCCTAATACACTTGAAATGCAGAGCTGCAGCAGGGGTAGGACCCAGCGCAAGCCAGAATTGAGCTGGGCTGCTGGCCAGCCTGCTAAAAAATTTCCTGCTGGGGGGAATGCGTGTAATCCCTAGTTGCTGACTGCTGTGAAAGGGTCTCTGAGCCAGCACTGAAAATGGCTTTAACCGGTGGTAGATACCAGGCTTCAACAACGTTTTCTATAATAGTGCTGACATCTGTTGTTGGCTGCACGGCAGTGCCCTGTGGAGAACCTGTGGGAGAGCAGGGACTAGAACCCAGGAGTCCTTGCTCAGACTTCTGCTTTAAACACCACTCCCTCCTTTCTATTAGCGGGCTGTCCGTGCCTCCAGGAAACCGCTCCTGTGCAGGAGCAGGCATGCAACTTAGCTGATGTATAATTCTATGAGCTTTTCCTGTTATGGGAAGCAGCAAGGTGTGGGAGGGTATAGAAATTGTATGATTCTTGTCTACTCGGTTCAACTCCTATCGTGCTATAGATAGGGCCCTTCATTTTAAATTGTTCTTCTATTTGAGTTTTCCTCGGAAAAGTGTCAGTGTTTATTACAACAGCAAAACCAGACCTCCATCAGAGTAAAAGCTATTAATAATTTTCTATGTAAAATATCGGTTTATTTTGGTGGATGGAAGAACAGGGGTGGGGGAGAGTGTTCAGTAGTAGTTCAATTCTGTTGATCAGTGTGGCTTGTGACTTGCTCCAGGTCTAAAAAAGAACTCCAAACACAATGCTGCTGCCACTGAGTTTAAGCAAACACTGTATCTCTAATCCCTAAACAAAACTTGTAATTTGAACAAACAGTTTACTATTGTAGATGTAAAACTATTCGCCTATAAATATTTACTTTTATTTGAGCTGCACTGTTTGCAGCTCATACAATCAACTCATTCTTTTCTCCTGTTTTTGGTTTTTTTTAAAGTTTTGAATCTTTGTGTTCTGAAATGTATTCTGATGCAGATTTTCATTTGCTTCCTATTTTGGTGTGTCAGATCTCTAAGCTGGTATCTAGCAGCTTGAAATGGGTATATGGGCATGAGATTCATCAGTACATTCAATGTGCATGCACTTCAGAGCTTGTGTGCATACCTATTTGTATGTCTCCTAGTCGAATACATAACCTTACTTCAAAAGACAGCTTTGCATATACACAGGGTGGGGATGTAAAATCCTGTATAATCAGTTAACCACGGTTTATCTTGGTGGGTAGAAGGGTGGGGGTGGGGGAGATCCTGTGGGTCTCCTGGCCCCGGGCATGGCTGGAGTAGCCCTCTACCTGCAGGGGGAGGAGGAGGTACTGTTCCCAGACATCATTAACCAGTTTCCCATTCCTATCCCTAACAAAGACTAATGTATTATTGTAATATCTCATGCAGTATATTGTATTTTCCTAATAAAACAAGATTCTTTTAAAACTAGGGTGAAAACGGGATAAAACTAAATACTCTGTAAAATCCAGGAATTTTTGGTTAAAAATCAGTTTGAATAAGAAATGAAGGGGCTTGCCTGCAAGTTGTGTCATATAGTACACTTCAACTTATGTTGCTGGCTGCCGAAGGCGGGTGCCTTGTTGAATCCAGTCAGGCTCGCTCCTCCGAATGCAATATTCTGCTAGATGGCATCTTTGCCACATCCCTTGTTTGAACTGTTCATGCATAAAATACACTTCACCAGTCTTTATTTTAAATCACTCTTTACTTCCATGGTACTTGAACATAATTAAAAACCACCATTCATACAAAATAATTAGAACAGATCCTAAACGCATCCTAAAACAGTCCTGACCTACATAACCATTCAACCAACAGATGTTACACAAAGAACTTCCCCCACCTCCTCTAGAGATCTGAGCCACCAGTTACTGCTCAGCCCTTCCCCGTGCTCAGCATATTTCTGACGAGGGCTCAAGGATGAATTCCAAGGGTGAGGGCCTTAATTGGAAATGCCCTGCTACAAGCCTCCTTCCTTGTAAACTCTGGAGTAAAGTGCTTTAGAGCCACAGTTGATCAGTTCTGGATTGTATCTGAAAAACAGGACATCTAGAGTTTCATAGGGCCCCATCCTTGCTCTGCCTAAAATTGATGGACAAACAGTAGAAATTACAGTGCACTAATGTAATGAGGTCATCTAATACAAGCTGGGTTTCCATACCCTACTTAAATCTCAACCCAGATTGTGGGGAGGCTTGTTGAAATCAGAGGCATTCATATTCATTAATTGCAAGTTCTTCTTACACCTCCAGGACTTCATTGGGTGACACAGGGAGAAATGCAGGCAGAGAATCATCACATCCCCTCCCTATTAGGGAAGTAAGTGACTAGTCAACTACTTGCATTCTCTGCAGTGCCTATCCATGTGCTGCCTCTCTAAGAGGTAGCAGTGCGGGGCAGGAGGCGGCTGCCATGAAGCAGCCTCTGCTTGTAACGAGCCTGGGCCCACCTAGTCATTTGATGGGGATAGATGTTTGAAATACTTCTAGTTTGTACATCGATTATGGAATGCTGCAACATGTCTCACTCTCATTTTCCTCCACTAGTGACCGAGCAGGGCATGATCTAAACCCGTGGTGTCCAACCAGTTCTGAATCAGTAGCCACTATAGTGAACTAGCCACACACCTGGCCAACTAGCCACATGTGACTAGTGGCTGGTGTGGCAGACCTATGTAGGTGAGAATAGTGATAGAAATGTAGCCGTGTTAGTCTGGGGTAGCTGAAGCAAAATGCAGGACTATGTAGCACTTTAAAGACTAACAAGATGGTTTATTAGATGATGAGCTTTCGTGGGCCAGACCCACTTCCTCAGATCAAAAATTGATCTTCTGTCAAATGATCGGTTTAGTGCTTTGCATCCCTTGTATCCATTGGTGTCTTGTGCTCCATGTTGGGTTTAATTAGCTTTAAGTGCTCCCAAGGCTGCAGCACAGTGCTGCAAAACCAGCTGCAGAACTGAAAAGAGCAGGCTGGTGGGGTGAATAGTTCAAGGTGTATAGAAGTGGTTTCTAATGCTTGAGTTTTATTTAAAAAAAACTCATTGGAGAGGAAATAAAATCCCAAAGGCTCAGCAGGGTCTCATGAACTTGCTCTGTTATATCACTACACTGAATGAAACTACACTGGTGCAAGCCCCTAATATAGATGGGTACAGTTTGTATTTGCACTGCTGGAGCTTACACTACTTGGCCACTGATGGCGGGAATTAGAGCAAACCCTGGTGTAGACAAGGCCCTGAAATCCCCCACACTTGAGTAATAAGGCTTTGAGCAATCTCTCAGGGCTGTGAAGGCTATTCTTTGCATTTGTGGTTAATTTTGCATGCTGGAGCTGGTTGTGCTCCCTTGGTCGTCAGTATTCATGTGTAATGTGGACAGTAATTGTTCTGCTGTAAATCAAGTTTTACTTATCTTCTACTTCCTTTTGATTCCATCTAACTGCCCATAATTTTAGTCACGATAGTTTTGTAGCTGGTGACAATTAGTAACAAGTTCAGACTGCTTCAGTGATGAATGCAGCAATTGGAATATTATTGTACACAGTTCTGAGTTCTTGAATGCGGAGAACATTCCAGCATAATCAAACACCCTCTTTTTGCCGATATGCCCCTGGGCGATTAAGTGATTGCTAAAGCAAGTAGACTATGCTGCCAAGCTTCAGAATAGAATAAGATCCTCCAAGAATCATGAAAGAATAGCAGTGTTGGGAGATCCTGTCTGTCTATAAAGCTGAACTAGTTTCAATGCAGTTGTTCCTTAGCCCCATTACAGCATGGCCAACAAGTTGTAATGCAGCTGAGACCTTCTTCATCCCCTTAATTACTATGGTGAAAAACCTCTGCACTACAACTTTTAGCACTTATTAGCTGAGTCTGGAGATGACTCTGCTGATTTAGTTCTTAGGATTGGTTAAAGCAGTTCAACAGAAGACTTGGATTCCTAAGGCATCTAGTTTAGATACCTCACCACCAGCTTAGTTTCCCCTTTTGCAGTTCTCTTCCTAAAAATCTATTTATAAAATTTATAATTTCATATACCAATATTTCTTTGAGTGACCTTTAATTAGAGGGTAGGTTGTTTAGTCAATCTTAGTATTTTCTAATTGCTAAATTGTTTCCTAATCTGTAACGTTCCGATCTGTCTGGATCCTTTTTTGAAAAGCTGCTGTGCATTTTACATAAATATCATGGAAGGTCGCAAGCTATAATATTTTTCATCGCATACAAAATGTAAATTTTAAGTACATCTTTAAATTCAGCATGTCTCAGTGTTCCATTGATCATCTGCTTTGAAGTGACCTCATTTGTGAAATTAATATTATGTAGAACTCTTACATCAGTTTCTAGCTGCTTTAATGCTGGTATGGACACATTGGCTCTTGTTCACCGTAGTTTGTTTGTTCAGTGATGGGCAGGCATGACCATTGTGCTCAAATACAATGCACGGTAACTATGCCAAGTACTTCCAGGTTTCCTGCATTTCAGAAGCTTTAAGGCAGTTGTTAACCTACTTTTTATTTAATGGACTGAATGTGTAATACAAAAGTACCACGAGAAATTTAAATGCTCCAAAGTAACAGTATTTTAAATGTTAACTTTAATGTCTTTGATGATAATACAGTGCTGTGGTTCCTTAATCTAGTTTGTGCAATTAAAATTGAGATGGATTGGATGACCTAATACTATATTGCTATATTTAACTTCTGTGCCTAATATTATTAACTATAATTGCTTTGATAGTGTGGATTTTCAGTCTGTTTTATATGAACTTAAATTATTGTATTTAATTTCGTATCTTTTGAAAAATCTGCACACAGAAATAAAATGCAAGTGATTATCTGCTCCAACCATCAGTTATAGGGAAGATGTGCAAACTGTTTGCACAGGGCTTTTTTGCACTATCACTTCCACAGAAGAGGAGGTGATGCCACATTGGATAGATGTAACATTTTTGCCTTTGGCCTCTGACTTGAGATCCTATCTAACTTAGATATGGTGTGATGCATCCTGTCATGCTATTGTGATTAACTTCCTTCCTTCCTACCTAACAAACTCAGCTCTTAATGGAGCAATATGGGTACTGGCAAGTCTGCAAGAGAAACGGTGATTAGCCCCTCTCCCTTTTGACAGTAGGTCTGGCTGTCTGATCTGCTTTGCCACTCTCCTGATGGCTCCACTTCCTCTGCCTTTGACCTTGGCTTCTTTAGCAACTGTCCTTGGTTTCTAGGTCAGTTTGCAAGTCATTGTAGAAACTTTTCACCCCTATGGGCTTTGCCTACTCCATTTCCTTTTGCAGCTCAGTTTTGCACTGGATTCCAAACAAGGACTTTAGACTAATGACTGGTCTAGGGATGTTGCATTTAGTTTAATCAAGTAATTGACTAGTCGATTTTCCATCGATTAGTTAAGTGCGGGAGGCACAGCGGGGTTAGTTCCTGGCCTGGGCGCTAACCCTGCTGCGGCTCTGCCTTTTAAATGTATTAAGAACGTGATAGAGGCAGCGGGGCGGGGGGAGGGACTACATCCCTAGGCTGGTCACAGCTTCCAAATCAGCAGTGATGTTTACTGGGTAAAAAGTGCCTATATTTAAAAGTCAAATAGAATTTCTGGCCCAGGACAATGGGGTGGCTTCAATTATTTTGTTACTTCAAATTGTTACTATTCCACTCATTTAATTTTCCAGATCCAGGCTATCAAAACACTGAATCCTCTAATTGCTTTCAAAAGCTGTTTTTTGGCTGTTTACTGATTGGCTGTTGCTTCCCAGTTAACTGATAAATGTGAGCTTTTCATGAGGCTTGGGTTTTTCTTCATCTTACAGGAAGGCGTCTAGCTTCCTTTAAGGAAGTGGTTGGTTGATGATGTCCCCTTTTGCGTAAATGCAGCCACCGATGCTATACTAATATGGATTAACCACAGAGCTGTTGTGTGTAGTGCTCTCCACTGAAATCAGTAGGAGTTCTGTTCATGGGCCTTATAGCCTTTATGGGTATGGCCACATTGCAGTTAGATACCCAGGTCCTAGAGCCTGGGCATCTACACGGCAATTAAACAGCCTCTTCAGCCTGAGCCCTGTGAGCCTGAGGCAGCTGGCACTGGACAGGCAGGGGTTGCAATGTAGATTATACCCTGTGGGATCTTAAATAGCTGTTACAAAAATGTGTAATGAGGTAGACTTGCTGTTCTGCTCTTCAGCATAATGGTGAAATAAGCCGTGCAGTCATACAAGTTTAATGGCTGACCATGTATGGAAAATCCCTTTAAAGACCTGGGTGCCGGTTTTGGGGGTTTTTGTGGGTAAGGATGGAGTAGCTCTTGAGATTTTGGCCTGGCTTCCGTTGGGGGCTAAAGCAGTTCTGTCATGGGCTTTCTGAATATCTGACAACCTGGCTGTGAGCTCGCTCATCTTAAACAAGCTATCTTTTGGTGTGAACCAATGGCGAGGCTGTTAGTCTGAATCTGCAAAAGCAGCGAGGAGTAACACGGCTACCCCTCTTGATACAATGGCTAGGGACGCTCTTTGGTAACTTGTGCTGTCGCATTTTCAATCGCCGCCTCTTTGCATTTTTTCTAGGTAGGGTTCGTTGTCCTCTTACTGCCAGTTTTGCAGAAGGGAATTGAGACTTCTATCTCCAAGTAATTGCAACATCTCTGTTCTGAAATTGGTTAACCAGCGTAAGCTCTGGTTTCTTATGCTGAAATGTAATCTCGGGGCTAACTATTCTAATCAAAGCAAAAGGAACAGCCTCCCTTTACATTTTTGCAAGTGACAATGTCTAAATAATGCTTCTGAATTCTAATTGAGTCCAGTAAAATAGACTCTTATTTCTGGAGCTCTGAGGTTTTGAAAGCTTTATAATTGTTACATCTGGTCGGGCCCTCAGAGGAGGGGTATAAGATCTGCAAGAACATCCTATGTTTTGCTGTGAGAAATCAGTGAAAATTTTTTTGTTGTATTTAAATTCCTACTTTGTTAGTAATCTAGAGGTGCTTGTCTTGTACTTTAGGGCTAAGTTTTCAAGTCCTGTTTAATCAGACTCTACGTCATAATTCTTAAAGCTGGCTGAAAGCAGTAAAGAAAGGGTACTGATTAAACATCCATTTATTGAGTTTGTTGGGACAGTCTTGGTATAGAATTGGGGCTACTTGTAAGATATCTGGAAAAAGAAGGCAAATTTGGAATGTGAAGTGTGCTAATCTTTGCAGATATATAATTAGGAGGACTTGTGAATGCCTCTGAAAACAGAAAACACAGGGACTTGGAGATTGAAAACGTAAGCGGAAAATGTGATTAAGTTGGGAAAATGCAAGCTACTAATCTTGGTTGTGGGAGTAAGGGAGAAAAGAACAATCACAGAAATTCCAAGTGAGGAAAAACCTGAAATGGCCTGTGCAGTCTTTATGCTGCATACTCAAACTCAGATTACACAGCTGAGCAGAAACAATCTTTCTGCAGGTGCATAAAGCATAGCATTTGGTGCTGGACGTCTCATTACTGGGAAGACTGGACATTGGAAGGAGCACACAGAGCAAAAAATCATTAAGGATCTGGAAGGTTGTCTTGAGGGCAGATTTAAAATGGTTATTGTGATGCTTGGCATAGAGTGGCTGTTACAGGTTCGGAGAGGTGAAAATTGAGAGAGAACTTGGACTGATCGAAGACCAGTCACATGTGAAATTCAAAGCTAGACTGACTGGGAGAGAGCTAGTGTGCTGGGAGAGACAGTCCTGCCCTTGCAGGAGGAGAGCCATATGGCGTAAAATGTCTTCTCTAGCTACTTTTTTCTATTTCAGTCTCTCCCTCTTCAGAAGGAACCAGGTAATGACAGATATTGTCAATTGACTGTACCTCAAAAGGGAAAAAATGTGGTCCTCAAACAGCATCAAAGTGGGACTGACTTGAGGGATCAGGAAAGACTTAAGCCAAAGGGGATACACAGTTTTAAAAATGAGAATATCCTTACAGCCTACAGCGACGTTATTGATCATGTCATTTCATATGACACTGTCAGTGAAATAATAGGTATCACCAGTTCAGCGCTGACTGTGCTGCAGGCATACATAGCTGATAAATTGAGGGAACATGGGTAGCGCAAACAACGAGAAACAAATGTCACTTGAGAATGCATCTGAAAGTAATCTGCATGAAAATTCCTGCCACCAGAGCTGCTTGTGGTAAGGATGGCTGTTTTTTACAAACTGTGTACAATACACTGAAGCTATTCTTCATATGCCCCCTCTGTTCATAAGGGGAACATAGAGGATTGCTGTCAGAATAAAATGAATCTTTGTCTCTTCCCCCATGTGGAAATTCTGAAAGGGAATATACAGAATACTAGAACCACTACATTCTCAGGCCTAACGTTACATATTTTTCTTGTGTACTGTCCTCATGCATTAAACAGCAAAGTTCTCAGAGTGATGTTCCTGATGTCATCTTGGTGGAAATTCACCCTTCCTAGAAATGATAGGCAGCCATTTTGGCAACTGAAGTACAGAGAGGTGAGAACAAGAGAGCTAGCTTACTAAATGGAAGATCATTTAGTAGGGAAAAAACACATTGAATCTTAAAGGACTGTTACTAAAGTAATTGGTGAAAGCTGGAGTTTGAGTCATTAGCTTCAATGCATCTCAGTCTTGTAGTATCCTCTTTTGTGGCAGATGTCTGTTCGTAATCTTGGTGAGAACATGCTTGCTTTGAGGTCCTTTCTCTTCCCATAGTTTGCCTTACCAGCCGCTGTCTGAGCCTGGACTGGGAACATCTTTGTATTTGATGTGTAAGTAATGAATGAGGCTGAGCTACATGAAACACTGTTAAAATATTGAGCTGCTTTTCATTTCTTCATGCCTTGGTTGGGTCAGACAGAACAGCTGAAAACTCATTACTGGTACTTTGCCTCAACAGAGCAGAGGTGCTCATGATGAATACATCTAAGTGAGCATTCCCCCACCCCCAGACTAATGTCTAATTGATTCTGATTGCACTACCCACCCTGCCTTGGAAACAGTCTGGTTGTCCTGTGGAACAGCTGTCAGAGTTACTGTCTGGATGGGTATTTGAGGCAGGCAAACAAGCAGTATCTTCAGTCAGCTCTGAGCATTTTAGGGAGTTCACACTCTAACTTGGTATAGTCTTGGGTAATAAATCTGAATTAAATATACATATATGCTCCAGAGCAGAGCTCATACAAAAGGCATGTACCTGAACTGCCATATGGATTAAGGCTTTCCCCCTTTGAAACTCAGTGGTTTTGCATCATAGAGAGATGCCTAGAGGCAGGCCCTGTGTTAAATGTATAGCAATAGATGAGCCCAAGGAGTTTGTAGATTAAACCAGTCAATCAGGGAGAGAAAAAATAAGTGGTATGCCCATTTTGCAGGTGGGGAACAGAGATGAAGTGACTTGTCCATGGGCCCATGAGATCTGTAGCAGAGCAGCAGATTAAACCAGTTCTTTGGATCTTGTGGTTAAGGCACTGAGCTTCCATTCTTCCTTGTGATAATTTTACACCCCGTATCAAAGCCTTAAGTAAGGATGTTAAGGAGCAGCTATTTCACTAATCATGTAGTTGATAGAATTTTTATCCACTGCACAATTTGTTGCTAAGGGAATACACTCAGTCCTGGCTCACGTCTGGTCCAGGTGCTATCCCTGCTGTGGCTCCGCAGTTTTAATGTAGTAAGAGCCAGGCAGGCAGCATGAGGCGGGATTGAGCTGGGCTTGTTCAGTCCCAGCTCACTCCGGATCCAGTAGCCCCAGCTTGCGGGGAGTCCCAGTGGCACTGTGGAGACAGTGCTGGGGGGATCTGGCTTTTAAGCCGGCTCCCCCCAGCAGTGGCTCTTGCTCTCCTCCCCTGCCCTTGCTGTCTCTGATACAGAGGCAGTGGAGAGAGGGAGGATGCAAGTTGTCAGCTCGACTGCTCACCTACATTCCTAGCCTTAGGCACTGAATTGGCTTACTGCCAAATACAGTGAGGCATGGAGAAGCTGGTCTCAACCTACCCTGTTAAGCCACTCAGGATTTTCAAGCAATACTGTGATCACTTGTTCAGTCTGAAACAATCTAAACTACCATTGGGACATATGAACTTTAGTATAAAGTTACACTGGCAGATAATGGGAAACTTAATTTTGTAAAGTGCTGTTGTATTACTTTTCCTAGACAGGTACTAAAGTAGTTGAATCCAGGGGTAAATTTGTTTGTCCTGTTGTCAAGGTCTCTCATGGCAGAAAATACTATCTCCTTATAAAAGACGAGCAGGTACCGTCACCATTCAATTTATGGTACAGTTATTGTCTTTGTATCCTGCTCCCAGTCTGACGACAGTTATCCCTGTTCAAGTTTGCACAGTATTTCCATAACTAATGAATACCTGCTTGTATTTGGCCATTGCATAAGTGTTTAGAAAGTCAGGTAATGGTATATTTGCTCTTTGCCTGTCTCTCTAATTTCCATTTGTACCTTGAGACTTTGCATGCTCATGCAAATACTCTTAATTCTTTTCCATACTAGTCCAACATTTTATCCTGATTTAAAAAGCAGTTCAGAATTATAGAGGAACTGTAAAAAGTTCAAAGTGTTTTATCTCTTATACAAAAGTTAGTACAAAGGCACCATTCTAACTTTCAGAAATCTAGCCTGCAGATTTCCTCATTCTCCTTGCAGTGTGTGATATCAAGTGCCCTGAAGAGACAGAATGTACAGAGTGCCTCTTTTAAACCTTGTTCCTAGTATTCTCTCTGGGAGCTCAGCTTTCCTGAGATCTTAAGGATGCAATAACTTAAATGTGAATGCAGCAGTTTCTCTGTCAGTGGCTGTCCTCTGTGTCTATTTGAAACTAATGAAACAATTTGGAACTTTAATTCTGGAGGACATACCTTCTAATGCTTCCTCTGGAAGTTTCTGCTAGGTTGATAGAAGGGATATTAAAAAGCATGTAATTGGGTAACTTTGTAACCTCTTAATGTTGGTGGTTATATGTACCCTGAGCCAGCTCCCCAGGAGCCAGTGTGTGCTGGTAGCTGGCTTTTAAGCTGTTTCCCAGTGCATACCAGCTCCCACCTTCCGGCCCCACTCCTGGGAGGTCGGTAGCCAGCTCTGATGCAAAGCCGGCAGTGCAGGCTTGCAGTTGGCTCCCTGGGTGCAGGCTGGGAGCCTGTGTGTAACCATTCATGGTAACTGATATGTGGTTATCCTATTACATCCCTATAAATAGTGACAGGACCATATACCAGAGCCCAGATTTCACTTAACATAAGTACCAAGAGTCTAGAAACCAGTTTCTCTAGTACTCATGCTAAATGTGAACAGGACTTCGGTTTGTACAGTCATCAGTGTTAAAATACTTAGAATGCCATGGACTGCAAGCCCAAACCTAGGCAAGCTTCTCCTCAGCCTTCTGTGGATAATAGAAATCTACCGTTTATTGGGCGCTTCTTTTAGATGCAACCTTAAACTGATGTCCTCTTTGTTCTTAGTGAATGTTGGAACCTTTTTAGTGAAGAGTAGCATTTGCTCCAGAAGCTTGTTTAAAATTTGCCAACCACTCCACTTTTGTACTTTGCTCGAAGAGTTGGTTCCCACCTCCACTCTCCAGGGTGCAGTGGGTGTGTCTGGCGCTTGTAAAATAGCATCTAAAAGCACCACTTTCTAGATGCAAATAGTTAAGATGACTCTGGGCTGGCTGTGTGGGCGTGACAAGGTCAGGCTTCTTTACCCTACTGTAATCACCACTTCAAGGCACATTATTGAGTTGGGAGGGGGTGTGCCAAGGGTCTCGAGCCAAGATCCTCATCTTGAGGTAAACTTAACTTCTCATTATCTTTTGGAACCTTCTATCCTAAATGTTTCCCAGATAGCTGCCCTAAAATGAGGAAGAGGTTTCCTTGAGACTGCCTTAAGCAGAATAAGATTATGATCTGACATGTAAGGAATTTTCTTTGGTTCAGTCCTATCCTATCATTACGACAAACTTAGCGTTGTTGCTATTTTAGGTTAGATTTCCATAAACTGCTGCGGAATGGAATCTGGATGAGGGCTTCCTTATAGCCCTTCCACTTCCAGAAGATAGACGGCTGGTGCAGAAGGTGGAGATACTGGAGCCTGTCAGTAGATGGGGGTTTCCATCACATCTTGCTTATGATCCCTCATTTTGATGTTTCAGAGCTGGCAAACTGAATCTAGGCATTGATCTTAACAATAGATTAGTGCAGGCTAGCATGGTGGAATGTTACTGTGGCTTCAGTTTGTTCTTTGATTTTTCCCTTGGGGCAGCTGTTTTTCTCTTGTTCACCTGTGCTACTAGGAGTTCTCCTCAAGACAAGTGTGTAAAGTCAAGAAAGAGAGCGCAGTCATCTTGTGCATGTTGGCTTCTGAATCACCGATTACACTGCTGGAAATCTACAGCCCAGACCAGCATGGGAAATGAGAGCCTATAGACAGGTCAAACTTTGCTGTGTTCTGTGCCCTACATAATGGGAAGCTGCCGGTGTTTGCCGTGGTGAAAATCTTGACCTTCCTTGGGCTGCTATTTCACTTGGAAAGCTGTATGGAGTAATTCACTAATAGACAACTAGAGCAGGGACCTAGAAGGCATAATCTCTGCTTCCAACTCGCTGCAACACCGAGGTCCTCACTTAGCTGCTATTCAGGCTTTCCATTGGTAAGAGCCATCTACCTCGCTAGGCGGTTGTGAGACTTACTGTTTAAGTGCTTTGACCCCATTGGCTGAATGGTATCTTAGCAGTGCAAAGTGTTAATGCCTGTTACTTCCACTGCTTTGTAGCCTTCACATTCATGTGTAATGGGAGCATTGCCTTGGGAGATGGTTAGTGTAGGGTGAAGGGCTGGTGTACAGACTGAAGCTTTTACAGTCCTGTCTGCCTGGTCCAGAGAGTAAAGGAGTAGTCAGACCTCTGGCAGTTCAGGCTTCTAGCATTCCTCCTGCTAAGAGAGAACCTTTCACATCCCTAGTCAACTCGTGAGCATCACCTTTAACGGGTCATGCTTACCAGGTCCGGTTAACCGGTGGCCTGGGACAGCTCCCCGCCCACCGTGGGAGGGCGCTGCTCCAGTCGTGTGGGGCTCTGGACATCTGGAGCAGCTGCTCCAGCCCAGTTGCAGTGGGAGAAAGGATACCCCTTCCCGCGTTAATTGATTAAATGTGAAATTTAACTGGTTAAGAAATTATACAGGATTTTACGTCCCTAACGAGCACTTGGTTGTCGGCGTTTGTAAACAAGCGGAGAGCACAGACTGAACACTGTGTACTGGTGCCTGCGCTCTCTGGGGGCCCGCTGTCAGAGGTGGAACACGGTAGGGAATAGCTGCTGTAGAGATCTTACTGATGAGCTTGCACAACTAAATTCTTCACTTGAATCCTCGTCAACATCCAGACGTGGCACTTCTCACTTTCACTTTTAGCTTCACATTAAAACTAACATAGGTTTGTTTGTTTGCTTTTCAGGTGCAGGGGAATCTGGTAAAAGCACCATTGTGAAACAGATGAAGTAAGTAGATGTTCAAATATTGACAATAAATTGTTTCTGTATTAAATGAAATGAGAAATCTGCATTGTCCTACTGGTTTGGATTGTGACTATGGGGTTTTCTCCCCCAGGATCATCCATGAGGATGGCTATTCAGAAGAAGAATGCAAACAGTATAAAGTGGTTGTCTACAGCAATACTATCCAGTCTATCATTGCAATAATAAGAGCCATGGGAAGGCTAAAGATAGACTTTGGGGAAGTTGCCAGAGCAGTAAGTATTTCACTCATTTCCTTTAGCTTGTTCTGTAATGTAAATCATGTTAATGAAGATCTGAAATTCAGTCCCTGGCATGTGTGGTGGCAATATTTTTAAGCTACAAGATACCAGTAGTGGAGTACATCTGGTAATCTGTGAAGTATTAGTAACCCCTTAGATTGAGTATCGTACTGCAAATGGGAAAGGAGCCCTAGACGACTTTATGAACTGATTTCTAATAAAAAAAAGTTTCAGTTCCAGGTGCTACATTGATAACAAAAGACTGTTACTGATACATTTCAAATGCTCTGCCTCCTGCTCTGAAGTATTTCAGAAAGTTATGTCCTTTTACATTTTAAATCTAAATCAGATTTTTAATGACTTTTCACAATTTAGAAACAAAGAGCATTCTGAAGAGAACTCTGACTTCCTCCTTTCCAAATGATATGGCTTCCTCCTCTATCACATCACTAAAATTTCTGCCTGCTCAGTCCCTCCTGTCTAGCAAATTTCCTGGTAGATCTCTTCATTCACGCATGACAAAAGAGCAGGAAGTAAATATCTTAATTGTGGGATTAAGCCCCCCAGGATGTCCTTGTCCAGAAACACCACAAGCCTTTCTCCTGAGATCAGTTGTGCTTTCAACCTGGGCTGTCTCTGACATGGATGAGGGTGAGTTTAGTGAAAGCAGAACCAGGACTGTGGCTGGTATCCTGCCCATTTCATACTGGTGGTCCAGGCTCAGCCTCTCGGGTGCTGATAGTCCTTCAGTGTCTTCCCACAATTCTGTGCCCAGGAGGACAGGCACTTCCTCTTGCAACTTACTGAGGAAAAATCCTAGAGCAACTCCGTATACTGCAGCTCAAAGAGCCATGGGCTGTTTCCCCAGCTGCCCTAGTGGGACGCAATGCAGTGCTGCACCAGTGAAGTCTCTAACTTGGATAAGACTTTACAGAGCGATTGCTTAAACTTGGGCCAGGCACTGATCAGTTGGGCTAACTCTGCAGTGATGTACATGTCACCGGGGCATTACTCTAGAGCCGTGGTCCCCAACCCGGTGCCCGCGGGCGCCATGGCGCCCGCCGGGCTCTTTACATGTGCCCGCGGAGCATCTGGGCTGGCAGGTGCCAGCCCCGGGCGCATGGCCGGTCCCGGCCCCGGGTGCGCCGCGCATGCCGGTGCCGACCCTGACCCACGCCCCCGGGGGCGCTGCGCGTGCCCTGGCCCCGGCCCTGGCCCCGCCCCCGGGGGCGCTGCGCGTGCCCTTGCTGGCTCCGGCTCCGGCTCCGGCCCCTGCCTTGGCCCCGCCCCCGCCCTGGCCCCGGCCCCCGGCGCTTACGGGGGGAGCTGAAAAGGTTGGGGACCACTGCTCTAGAGGCTAAGTAGGTTGTTCGTTAATGCCACACCTTGCAGCAGCATTCTAAGGACTAATTTCAGGAGAGAGGAAGTATGAGGAGCAGACAGGCTCTTCTAGTTGGGAGACTTTCTGGGAGAGTAAAAGGCCTTGCAACGTTACCTCTAAATAGAGCTGAGACAAGTTGTATCAGGGAAACCTCAAAGTAGGTCATCCTGTTTCACAGTTGCAAATCTGGCTGATCATTTCCCCCATTGAAAAGCGAGAACTTAATTTTACGTGTTCTGACAAGTGTTTCATGCAGTTCAGTGCCAACAAACACTGGAATCCTGAGCGGTCCCAATCTTTTCTCCCTGGGAAATGCTCCTATGAAGAAATTGGAATTCCCCTTTCTTTTGACCATCTTCATGGGAGATGGGTTTTCAAACCTTTAAATCATCCAGTATTTGCTTTTGACACGGGATTTTTCCTCCTGGGGCATTCTACAGCATGGCCTCTAATAAACTGTAAATTGTATCTTTAGACTGGGAAAACTTCATTGCCTTCAGTGGCCTGTTGTACAGCACTGGTATGCTTAAAACAGCTGAACATACCTCATGTCAAAACTAAGATCCACCTCTGAGAAGGGAAGGTTCACGGTGCTATATGGGCCTGTGCGCGCCACAGACAGCCGCCACCTGCCTCTCGTTAACGCATCCTGCATTCTGTAACCACATTATCATGGGCACCCGAGGAGCAGTTGGCTTCTTGCTCAGTCCATGTGTTTCTGATTAGAGGAGGAGGATTAGTTTAACATAATGGGTGATAGTAGTGGGAGGGGAATCTAGCTGTGCCAGTAGAGATGCTATTACTGGTGGCATAAGCGGTAGGTAAGCCACACTTCAGCTTGTAGTGTCGACTGAATCTTCCTTTCCCCTCTTCCTGCAGGACGATGCCCGTCAGCTGTTTGTACTGGCTGGAAGTGCCGAGGAAGGAGTGATGACTCCTGAGCTAGCTGGAGTTATTAAACGGTTGTGGCGAGATGCCGGGGTCCAGGCCTGCTTCAGCAGATCAAGAGAGTATCAACTTAATGACTCCGCATCCTAGTAAGAGACCTTTACCAGCCCCAGTGTTTTGTATAGTGACTGTACCACTTGTGGCTGTCAGAGCAATATGCTCTTCTAGTGCCCACATGCTCCCCTAAGGGGTAATCTGAACGCGCTTAATGGGAGCACAGATCACTTAAGGAAGGGTGTATCTAAGTTGGGTAAACTTGGCAGGATGGGGTATGCTAGTGCAGAGGGGATTGGCTCTGATCCATCCCTCAGGACATCTGCTCCCTGCTCTATTGAGGGCTCTTCCAGTCCTACGTTTCTGTGATTCTGTGGCTCCATGCTCTGACTTAGGGGCAGGCAATAAAATGGTGGTAGTTAGCTCCTGGGGGGCTGCTGCTGCTATACTGACCTGCATCTCCACAGGTATGAGTGATTGCTGCTCCCCGTGCCTGGGAATGGTGATCCACAGCCAATGGGAACTGGTAGGGATGTCAGATAACGTGTAATTGAATAGATGTGTAACCGCGTGAAATCTTAGTGTTACACGACTATTCTATACTCCCTGGAGGCAGGACCGACAGCCAGTGCACTGCTGGTCCCCACTCCTGGGGAAGCCCCTGCCACTCAATGCTGCTGCCTCTGTATCAGAGGCAGCAGCATGGGGTGGCAAGCAAGAGCCAATCTGCAAGAGGAGCCTGTTTAAAAACCAGCTCCCCTTGTGGACCGGCTGCTTACAGTGGGCCCAGGCTCCCCATGGACACAGGTTGCTCCATGGCAGCCTCTCCCCCCCCCCCCCCCCCGGCCCCGCTGCCTCTGATAGGCAGTGGAAAAGGGGGGAAGCCGCATTTGGCTCCTACCCCCTACCTCTGTAGGAGGCAGTTGGGGGTGGGGGGAGAGAAGAGAGACACAAGCAGGTCCAGGGGAGCCAATATGCATGGGGGCTGGCTTGAAAGCTGGCTGCCCGCACATTGGCTGTAGCCTATCCCCTTCACCTTCATGCTATTGCCTCTCTATCAGAGGCAGCAGTGCCAGGGTGGGGGCAGGCAGGCGGATGGAGTGCTTGGAGAGCTTGCTTTTAATCTAACGTCCCCCCGCCACCCCCGGGCACTGGCTCTCGCTCCCTTGATGCCTCTGATACAGAGGCAGCATGGGGGGGGGGGGGGGGGTATGGAAATGTGCATAGTCGACAATGAGCCCAGGCTTATTGGCTAATTGTGGAGTTGTTTACACAGTGACATCCCTAGCTGTGACCCCCATACCTGCAGAGGTGTGGGTAAATCGGGCATGTGGGGGCCAGCCAGTGGCTAAACCTGGCAGGCTGTATCTGGCTCCCAGGCCGATATTTGCCCACTCCCGCTCTGACCGATGACAGTAAATACCACAATGAAACGAAAGGGATTGGCTGCCTCCAGTGTAGAATGTATTGTCTCCCCCCATCACAAGGAAAACAATTCGATTTCTAATGTCACGAACAAACTAACTTGGTTTGCATCGCAGTGTAAAAGCAACTCAGTCCCTTTGTAAATGTCAGCGTAGCGAGATGAGTTGTAACTTCTGCAAGGTGCTTTGACGTCTCCTCAGCATTAACGCCAGGGTTGGTATTTTGTGACAACTAGCCTTGTAATTAAGTTACCAAACATGTAATGAACATTTAACTGTGAGCTCCTAAAACAAGTGTAGGCAAATCCATTTTCATGCACTTCATTTTAGTAGTTTTCACCAGTGCTTCCCATCTGGTGTACCAATATTCAGGCAGAAAGGAGGCTGTCTATTTTAGGTGGGGTTGCTGGCGTTCCTGTCAAGGTAGCCAAATGCTTCCCATTAAGGGGGCTTGTTTTCCCTTGCTTACAACTTTGCCAAACTTTAACTGTTTGTTTGGGTTTAAACTTTCCACATGGGGTATCTGGATTTTTTTGGTGCCCTTTTCTTTGGGAAGCTCTAGTGCATGAGTGAGGGACTTGATATTTTACAGGGAGGTGACCTTTGTGTCAGGGATGTGGCTTCTGCCAGCCTGGTGAAAATCCATCTCAAATTGGTGAAATTATAAGGCTTTGAGAAACTGAAGATTCTGTCCATGCTGAGCAGAAGTTTCTTGCAGTTGCAGATCATGTCTGGTCCAGATCTGGGCCCTGGAATAGTGAGCAAGGAACCCCTCTCCTGTGCTCTCATCGACCACACTTTAGGGCCTGCAGACCACAGGGACACTGCCTGATTGAAGGCTTAATCTGCCTTTGTGAGGGGTGGGATGACAGGGATGTAGGTGGGGACAAGTAGCTGGGGACTTGAAATTAGGAGTGGGGAAGAGGAATAAGGCAAAGGGACTGAGTCAGAATGGGGTGGGGAGGAGCCCTTGGTGGCTGAGTGTCCGGTGGTGATGGTGGTTAGAAGTGACAAACTGAGAAATAGGTAGGGCACAGGAAGGGGGGGGGGGGTGGAAGGGACAACCCTGATCTGACGAAGAGCCAGGCTGCGAGGCGTCACTGGGATTGGCTTGGCAATGGGCGGGACAAGGAACCAAGACTGTGGTGTCTACTCTCAAAGTTGGTAGATGCAGGGGGGAGACTTGAAACTGGTGGGGGAGAGAGGTTGGCCGAGGAGACGAGGTGTGAGCAGTACTGGGCTAGCTGGGGTGTGGTAGAGGCAGACCTAGACGATGACAGGGAAGGGACAGGGTGGGAGTATTGGAAACGAGCTGAAGAATCGGTGTGCCTTGGAACACGCTCCCCTCCAGAGCCGGATTGGAGCCCAGGGTTCCCGAGACTCACCATTTATTTGCTGTCTGTAAATATCTCTAACTGGCAGCATCCCATCCTGCTGTGGTGCTGCTCCGCATAGCGGGCGACAGTCCAGCTACCGAGTGGCACAGGTCTGTGCGGTACAGCTAGTGGCTCCAACTCCTCCTCTGACCTGGTGGGGGGTGGTTGGTGTCAGTACAATCCCACATGATGAGATTTCCATTTTCATGTAGGAAACCCCCCCAGGGAATTCCACATTAAAATGGCAAGAAATGAATAATGCTAATCACCCGAACGCTGGGCAATGCCAGAAATAAGATTGTGCAATCTTCATGCCTTCTGGTGCAATCTAGTGGGGATCACATGTTGTCTTTCCTACACTTCAGTCTGACGGGTCACAGGAGTGGCCTGTACAGCAAAAGGAGGGTGTTGTCTGTCAGGTCCTCTGCTTCGGATGTTGCTCAGCCCATTGAAGCCGCATTGCCTGACCCAGACAGGCACCAAGCAATTCGCTGCCTCGGTTTCCCTTCACTCATGCACCTGATCACCTTAGGCAGGACTCACTGCCTCACCCAAAGGTTGTTTTTTTTTCCAAGCATAGTTTTATTCTTCCCACATAAAATGTAGGTGAAACAAAGGCAGATTCTCCCCCAGCTCCCAGGGGCTTTGCCCCCCGTTTCCCTCAGTGGTGAAGAGGGACATCCTTTCCCTTCATTCATAGGATCCTAGGGCTGGAGGAGACCTCAGGAGTCATGGAGTCCAGCCCCCTGCCCAAGGCAGGACCAACCCAACTCAATCATCCCAGCCAGAGCTTCACCACTGAGTAATCAAACACAGCTGGTCAAGCTGAGACTTAAAAACCTCTAGGGATGGAGATTCCACCCTCTCCCTAGGGAACCCAGCCCAGTGCTTCACCACCCTCCCAGGGAAATAGTTTTTCCTAATATCCAACCTAGACCTCTCCCACTGTAACCTGAGCCCATTGCTCCTTGTTCTGCCATCCATCACTACTGAGAACAGCCTCTCTCCAGCCTCTTTGGAACCTCCCTTCAGGAAGTTGCAGGCTGCTCTCAAATCCCCCCTCACTCTTCGCTTCTTCAGACTAAACAAACCCAAATCATCCTCTCTTCATAGATCATGAACTCCAGCCCCCCAATCATTTTGGTCGCCCTCCGCTGGACCCTCTCCAATGCATCCACATCCTGTCTATAGTGGGGGGCCCAGAACGGGACACACTACTCCTGATGTGGCCTCACCAGAGCCGAATAAAAGGGGAATAATCACTTCTCTGGATCTGCTGGCAATGCTCCTCCTAATGCACCCTAATATGCCATTAGCCTTCTTGGCTACAAGGGCACACTGTTGATTCATATCCAGCTTCTTGTCCACTGTAACCCCCAGTTCCTGGGCTTTGTTATACAAATTTTGCCGCCTTTGTAGCTGAAACATTAATTTTAGGACTTGCATTTTTCCTGGGGACAGTTGAGGCATGAAAACAGTCTTCCTCCAAAGTGAGAGGGTGTTAGGGAGGGAGCAAATGTTTGTGTCAGAAGTAGTGAAGAAATGATCTAATCCCTCTGCACTCACTCAGGAAGAACATTAAGCCATCTTCTGAGGGGTGGCTGAGTTAGTCTGTAACTGGAAAACCTTAAAACACAACAAATAATCTAGCAGCACCTTACCGACTAACAGAATGTGTAGATGGTATCATGATCTTAAACCAGAAGGGAACTAGGAAGACTAGGATAAACCCATCTGTTCTTTGAATGGTCGGTAAATTTGACTAGTTTGTCTTAACTTTTTACCCCACACAGTAGTGAGGAAACAGGATTATTAATGCCCCATCTGCTAGTGTAGTCTCTGCATCATTCTCTTTTCTCACTTTCTTCTTGCATTCCTACTTTTTTCAGGCCCACAGCTTCTATGCAGAGCTAGCAGCAGCTTGTAACTGACTAGGATTCTTCAGCTTCCCTCTGTAGAAAGAAAGCACTTTACAGGACAGTGCTACATGGGTGTGGCTGCTGCTGCCTTGCAGAGCAAACCGCGTCTGTTAAGTCATGGGTTGCTGCTGACAAATAAGGAAGTGTGAGGAGGGAGTTTGTCCCAGATCCACAGTGCCTACGTGTGCTGGGCCGGGTGGGGGGATTGACAAGCAAAGACTTACTTCCTGGTGTCAGTTCCTTTGGATGCTGGCAGTGTTCTGGTCATTTGAACATGCAGTTCTGCTGACCATGGAGTTAGAGACGAGTGGCCTGCAGCGTTGTCCATATCCACCTTTTTGAATGACCTGGTTCAGATCTCTCCTGGACTCTGAACAGGGTTTTGTAGATTTCTCTCCCCTGTCCCTTGGCCCAGCTGTGTTTGATTACTGTAGGAGTCCCACCAAACACTAATAGTCTGGTAAGTCACTTGTTTCTAAAGAAGATTTTGTATTGTGACCATGTGTGGGATTTCTCAGTTCATTTGATGGTAGATAGTGCCTGGAAATTACCTAACCTCTGTTGAAAGAGCTGATGAGAGAACTAAACACATTTTGCTTCTAAGAGGTCTTGTGCTGAAACCTGTCAGTGGAGCAGGCAGATTAAAAGTGCTAATGGAGGAAGTAGAGCATCTGTTGCAATAATTCGCTGGTTAGTCACAGGCTTGTTATCAAAGCCAAGTTACAGTTGCCAGCGCTTGAGGTAGTGCGTGCTTGCTTCTACCAACACAACACAGCGTGTTCGGGTTTAGCACGGATTGTCCCTCCTGTGACTTAATTCACTTGCCTTTGCTGTCTGGTTTGTGTCGCTGCTTTTCCACGAGTGCTTTGCTGCTAAATGAGCTGTGTCCTGTGTCCAGGAAAATGGGACCATTCTGACCTAGACTAGAAATTCCAAGGATCTTTACTTCTTAGCAGAAATATAGTTCTCAAGTCAGGAGCCAGTCATGCTACCTATACAAATGCAATTCTGAAGTTGTTCCAAATCCTCCATTAAACCAGGACACACAATAGTGTTATCTTGTAGACCTGGGGCAGGGAACCTCAGGCCTCAGCTTGACTGGATCTGGTCCCCGAGACTCAGGCCCCCCCCCCCCCCCAAGCATTGGGGAGCTGGTGCTAACACTCCAGCTGTCCCATTGCAGGGCTGGAACACACAATCTTCTACACTCTTCTCCCCCCCTTCCCAGCTCTGGTGTGGAAGGGGATGTGGGGAGTTTCTCTTTCTCAGACGGGCTACATTAGTGAGGGGGCTGTTTTTCCTCACTTGTGTGTGGCCTCCAACTGATTTTTCTGTGGGTCAGTGGCCCCTGACTCAGAAAAGGTTCCCCACCCTTCTTGTAGACAGCTGAGAAGTTCACTTTTGAAACTAGTTGGCACTTGTCTTTACACTACCAAGAGGAAAAGTGGACTGGGCCGAATCAAACCTTGACAGATCATGTTGAGCGGAGGGGAAGGGGGGATTTCGCTAGAAAACACCCCCACCAGTAGTCTCAGAAGTGGCTGGACTAGACCTGGGGTCAGAGGCAAGACTGCCAATTCCAAATCCCCAGTTATGATGATTCTCAGGTTACCAAAGATCAAGGAGCTGGCAGTTAACACCTCCTCTGAAATGGATGAAAGGCAAGAGCCTGGCTTTGAGATGCCTGGGAGCCCTAAAGGCGATGCTCCTGCGACGCTGGGATTGGAAGGGGGTCTCTGCGGATACACTGCTGCAGAGGGGGAAGGATTCCTCCTAGCAGCCTCCCGGGAGCCCAGGTGTAAAGCGGGGTGCTTGAGCCGTGCAGAGTTCTGGTCCCTGTGCCAGGAAAGCAGCAGTGCATCCGGTCATGTGGCAGGTAGTTTTGCTCCATGAAAGCTCCAGATTGAGTTTGTTCTCCAGGCGCTGCTGGGGAAGGGCCCCAAGTTGTCAGGGGAAGTTCCCACTTGCTTCTTGTCTAAGTGGCCGTCAGGGTTTGTTCTGCTTTGGCCAGAGCTTTGACTGGCTTCCTGTCCTGCCACTTCGTGCCTCTGACTTTGCAGCTGAGCAGGGCACTTGGCTTCATTCACTTCTCTTCTGGCACCTGAGCGTTAAGGTTTTGGATGCCCCGAATGGATTTTTTTTAGCAAGGAGTATTAATTGCACTCGAGTTCTATGGCCATTGCTTCTACCCTCATCTTTTACACTCGTGCTCTAGGCCAATTTGAGCGTATGACTAGCTAAGCACCCTCTTGCTGAGCACTGCTGTTAGCTTGGGCTGGGTAGTAAATGGCTACAGAAAGGCTCGGGGAGAGGGCTGTGCGGACAGCAAATGCAGCTCACCATGACTTTCTCCTGCAGCTAAGACGTTTCCTATCAAGGAAGCAGACTAAAAAAGCTTGTCTTGGGTTGTCTCTTTGGTCTAGTTACCTAAATGACTTGGATAGAATATCCCAGCAGACCTACATTCCAACTCAGCAAGATGTTCTGCGGACCAGAGTGAAGACCACAGGCATTGTGGAAACTCACTTCACCTTCAAGGACCTGTACTTCAAGTGAGTACGGCGCCGGATGTCCTTCATCCCTGCGGATTGTACTGCTTTCTTCTGCTGTGCGCTCTGGGGCTTGGGCATGGTTGGGGTCCTGTTTTCCTTAGACACAGGCTGGGGAGCCTTGTTCTTATTCAGCACTTTCAAGTACAGGATGACTACACCCCCTCGTTAATTACTCCTGACTGGAGCTGCTGGCTTGGGGGTTCTCTGACTTTATTTACGTTCTCTTGTTCCTTTCAGCTGCTTTTCTTTTGGAATCACAGGCAGGTACCGACGGCTTGTTTACAGGATCAAAAAGTACTAAAAGGACACTGGGCTACTGGTTCTAGTTCGCATTTCACCCCTCGATTTGCTAAGATAAGAGCCCTCCCTGTAGCCTTGGTCACCCTGTCATTTGCAGTGCATTGTTTTCCTGTCTCTCTAAGGGAGCTGAAATTAATTTGGCTCTGCCCAGACTGCGGGACATTGTTAGCAAAGCTCTAGAGACAATCCCGCTGACTAACCACTGCCTTTAATGTGCAGGGGCGGGACTTGCCCTCTATTGTAATTCAGGTAAAACCTTTCCCTGCGAGAGATACTGAGCCTAATCTTGACAGTGTCCCTTTAAGTATGATGAATCCACATTCCCTCCTTATCCTCTGCGCAAGATGTTGTGGGGGGAAAGGGCGAGGCTAGCACAGGCTTTCCCCAGCTTCCTCCTTCCCTTTCTAGCCAACCCTTGCTTTGGATTGAGAGCGTGTTTGCTGACATGCTAGTATCCTGTGTAGTGGATGTTAGTGCTCTCCCCTGTCCTAGGAAATGGCTGTGTCTGTATTGGGGGGCTGTTTGGAATGCTGTCGTCTTGGTTACACAGGCATTAATTTGCCAGCACTGGTTTTGATCCTTCTCGATTAGGGAATACTGGAGTAACCTCATGAATTCCTATCGGTTGCTGGGCTAGTCTTTAGTCCCTGGGGTGGGGCTGGCAGCAGCACAGGGGGCCAGGTGGGAGCTAGTCCGCGAGGGGTACCAGTTTAAAAACCAGCTCCTCTTGCAGACCAGCTGATAGAGGCAGCAGTGCTGGGTGGCAGCAGCCCGTCTGCAGGGGGACAGGGGCCTGAGCTCCCAGACCCAGTGCGAACCGGAGCTGAGCCGGGCTGCCTACCCCCACCCCAGCCCCCCCTCTCCTGCTCCTAATACACTTTAAATGCAGAGTCATAGTGGGATGTAGGTCCCCGCACCTGGCATGAGCCAGAACTGAGCGGGGTGCTGGCCAGCCTGCTAAAACATTTACTGGTTGGGGGAGGGAAACGTGTAGTCTATAGCCTTAACCTGCAAGTTTTTGCTTCTCGGTTAACCGGTTAGTCAACTACGCTATTACATCCCTATTCGGTATAACTAGGAAGAGTCTAAACACTTTACTGAAATCCAGCTCATTTCTCGCTTCTAGGGGCTACACTAGCCAGTGTGGTTTCTGAGCGATCTAACCTGTGGCTTGTCTCAGAGTACCTGCGTATTTTGTATCAGAGCTATTTTTATGGCTGTTGGTTAGCTCGGGGAAACTTTCCTCCCATCACTATGTACGGGGATTAACATTGCTGTGCTGTCAGTGCTCTTTTTAAAAAGCCACTTTTCTCTGACTCATGGGAAACTGACCTCAGCATGGCAGACGTGGAACTTAACCATTTTTGTGTACCGGGAAGATAGCTGGGCTCTTTCCTGACAAGCCTCCCTGCTGTGCAGCAGAACACACATTGTCTAAAGCACTGAAACCCACACCTGACCTCTCTGGGGTCTGTTAGCGTGGCTGAATCCCTCTGTGTATTCCTGGGAATAGGACGTAGACGGGAGATTAGCTAGCCCAGCCAAGCTTCAGTGAAGAGACCATTTCGGAACATATGGGCTCGAATAGAGAGTTATTGCAAAATCGGTTTCTTATTGTATCATTAATGCTGAACATTCACACCTCCCTTGATTGGCTTATACCAGGCTCATGAGGCCGGCTTAAACTAATTGGGCGTCCGTAGACACTGACACACAAGGCATCTGGTTTCAAAGGGACGAACCTGCTTAGGGAAACGCGCACATAGATTTTAAACATGAAAGAGCAGTCTTCTCTCTGGATCGTCCTGTCATCCTGCAGCGGACTCTTGGGACTGCACTTCCCTACTGGGCTGGTGTGTTGCCATGTCGAGGCATGACTGACCCGAGGATCCGCTCACGAGTGGGGTTGGCAGGCAATGGTCTTTCTCCAGACATCTTTGCAATAACCAAGGGGATGGAGAACTTGACAAATGAAATAATTAACCTGTATCTATCGCCCCATCCCCCTCGTTCGTAATATGGCCCATCAGGACTGCTTGTCTGAAATAAAAGTGCACAGTTGCTGAGCCACGATTCTGGCCCTTTTGGTCAAAATCAGTAAATTGGCAAACACTGAATTAGTTCCTCCCTTTGACCGCCCACTTGCTCTGATCATCATCTTGGATATTGACTTGGAACTGGCCTGGTTTAAATAAATGATTGCAGCCAATCAGAAACCTGCAGAACATTTGGAGAGGAGTGGGGTATAACTTGTATTTTTTTTATAGCCAGAAACCTTCCAGCAAAAGTTATTTATTTATTTATTTATTCCCCCCCCCCCGCCCCCCCCCCCCCCCCAAAACCCTTCAGGCTCCTTTGGCTTTTTAATTGTGTGTGAAACCTTTGTAACACCCACCTTACAAGTTCTGTGCGCATCCCAATAGTAGGTCCTGCCAGGCACAGGTAACTACAATAGCTGACCTGTGCAGAGCGAGAGCCACCAGTGGGTTCCTGCTGCAGGGAATGTGAGATGAACAAACAAGGAAGAGTGCCAGGCTGAAGCAGCAGGCTCTACTTTGTTTGAATTACTGTGGCAAAGGAGCCCAAAGGATTATTTCCAACTGGGAGGTGTACAAACTCGTGTTTAAAACGAGTTCATTAGAAAGTCGTTAAAATCCCCTACATTGGAGGACTTGCCTTTCGCTCAGCCTTCCCTCGCCATTTCACTCGCAGTCTGCTTCCTGCCAGTGTTTGGGAGAGCAAGGTGAGTGCAGCTTGACATGAGTGGCTTTCCCTTCGCTCCTCCAGGATGTTTGATGTCGGTGGCCAGCGATCCGAGCGAAAGAAATGGATCCACTGCTTTGAAGGCGTGACCGCGATCATATTCTGTGTAGCCCTCAGCGATTATGACCTTGTCCTTGCAGAAGATGAAGAAATGGTATGTCACTGCCGTTACTAATACTGGCTGCATTCTGCAGCCAGGGGATTAAGATGGGAGTTAACTTTCAAACTACCCAGGATACTTTGTATCCAGGCTCAAAGGCCTCTAACCCAACTTGTTCTGTGCTTACTGACTGAGATGGTGTTGGAGTTTCCTTTCTAAGGCTTCTGGCAATAGGATGGTGCAGGGAATGAGCTTTTCTCAAGGGCAGCCTATAGCCTCTTGCCCTACAAGAGCACATAACAAACACTGTGCTAAGAGGACCCACCCTCGGCTGCTGAGACAGCCTCTACAACTGCGGCCCATCTTTGGCACCCGGGCCGCCTTGGCACACCTCAGAGAAAGTGTGGGCTGATGAAACGCTGAGGGAAATTAAAATATGGGGAGTTTCAGCCTTTCCTGCACAGAGCTCTGATCAGGGCCGTGCACAGCAAGGAGTTACCTGACTTGGGCAGCACCACTAACCTTTCTGTGGCTGCACATACTTGAGCAGTGACGCTTCTCGTTTTGAACACTAGTAGCTTTGTTCTGAAGCTCATCAGAGCGGGCCCCTCCTCCCAGCGTCCCACTGGAGTGACGCCATGTTCTTTTACTTTCCAGAACCGAATGCATGAGAGTATGAAACTGTTCGACAGCATTTGTAACAACAAGTGGTTCACGGACACGTCCATCATCCTCTTCCTGAACAAGAAAGACCTGTTCGAGGAAAAGATTCAGAGGAGCCCCTTAACCATCTGTTACCCAGAGTACACAGGTGAGCCAGGCTACGAGGAATGGAGGGGCCTATAAGGAATGTGGGTAAATGCTGGAGCACTCGCTTGTCCTCATGATGGAAGCCTCCACCACAGTAACCTTTGCAGCCACCTCCCTATTGATCATTCCTTGTTCTGTTCGCTCCCTCTGTGGCACCGGCATTGGCCACTGTCGGCAGACAGGATACTAGGCCGGATGGACCTTTGGGCTGACCCAGTGTGGCCGCTCTGATGTTCTATTCCAAATGGCTTGCAGGCTGGTCCTTCTCCCTACTCCCCCTCTGGCCTTTTAAAGGTCACAGCAAGAGGATCGTACCTCCTTCTGGTGTGATCCTCTTGGGACCTCGCCCAGCTCATGGGGCCTCCATGCATGCCTGTCATTTTGTTTCAATCCCTACTTCCCTTCACTAGTTTAGCGTAGTGTGGGACACTTGTTTTGCATTAAGTACCAGTGGCCATTGACATGGAGGGGCTAATGGTACGATTGTCGCTTGCTAAAGCATATGATTGCACGAAGCTTAACTTAGGCATGAAAGACTCTTATCCAGTTCTTTGCTGGGAGCTGCCAGCTAAGGTCAAGTGTCTCATTTCCCAGGCTCGAATACATACGAGGAGGCGGCTGCGTACATTCAGTGTCAGTTTGAAGATCTGAACCGAAGAAAAGACACCAAGGAGATCTACACCCACTTCACTTGTGCCACTGACACAAAGAACGTGCAGTTTGTGTTTGATGCTGTTACAGATGTAATCATTAAAAACAACTTGAAGGAATGTGGACTCTACTAAGGGAGGACGTGGGAGGAAGGTAATGCTGAGCTATCTGGCTGCTCTGAGTTCTAGAATTGCCCTACAATTGGAATGTGCGTTTGCTAACACTGTTCTTCTTTCAGGTTTTAAGATGTGGCGTTTTGAGAAGCCGACTGTTTCTTCGCTGCCTCGTGGACAGCTGCAAGCATGAACAGGACCAGGGCGATGAAAACAGCATGCAAAATTCTTGCATTCCTTAGCACAATTTTCTGTAGTAGGGACCTTTTTATGGATCTGGCATGTTGAAGTTAAAGATCTCAAAATGGAAAAACTGTTAAGTGTGATTTGATCATCCAGGCAGCAGTCGGATTGCGTAGTCTCAAATGTGTACAGCTCTTGTGAAATTGAGGTGCTGGATTCCAGAACTTCAGTATGTAGCTTTTCTTTCTTTGATTAACAAGCCACCACTAGTCTGGTTTTAAGGTTTTTCCATCAAGAAAACTAACTGTACTAAATTTTATTTCTTTCTTTGCAAATGAATCTTGTTTTAAAAAAACAAAACAAAAAAAATCACTTAACTATGCACATGATGTGACCAGATCATGCAGAAAGTATTCCTCTTAGTAGGAACTCTTTGTTTTTAACGCTTGATATGGTCAATTTAATATTTCTGCAACTATTTAAAAGATCCATAGAACTCTTAGGACTGTAGCTTCGGCTTCTTCTGATGTGATGTTATCATCCTGCTACAAATACCATAAGGCTTTTGAGAGGGGGAATGGAGGCTTCTGCAGCAGGATAACCCGTCTTAACGTGTCGTTGGGGCTTACCTGGGTTATGCTGATAACCAGAGCAGAGATTTGTATTGGGGGGTAGTAAGCTTTAAAGACAGCTTCTTGGGTGAAGTTTTACCTGGGGGTGCTTCCATCTAAAGGGACAAACTGCTAAATTCCAAACTGGATGGAGCATACGTGCTGCTACAAAGCTACTAAATCAACCACTTAGATTCTGGTGTGTTTATTTTTTCCTGATCTAAAGCAGCAGGAGAACTTGTAAAAGGTGCACCTTGTTCTGCATTTTACCAAGGCCTTTTCTGTTCAGAGACTTCTAAACTGTATTGACAGCATGCCTTTACTTTGTAAATGTGGTGCCAAATTCCTGTTTGTCGTTTGTTTTTACTGTAGTAACGATCTTAACAAGTCAGTACATTCCGTTGCTGAAACCATTGCATTATGAGATGTTTCCCAATTTTGTCACGTGTACAGTTTCAGTCTGTTAGTGTTGGCAGTATTAAAATGGTGAGTAAACAGCTTAGCCTTTTTCTTCAGTTTATTCTAACCATTTCTGGAAGTGTGCTGCCGTATGATGTGCTTTATCCATATCCGTCTGCTTGCAAAAAGAAGATCCACTGCTAGCTGCATGTAAGGTGGGAGCAAGCGGAGATCTACTAACTCTCCACTACAGGGCCTCTAGACTTACTGGTGTCTTGTACAGAGTTGTCCGCTGCTGCTTGCGGCTTGGTTGTATGGCCATGGCGCGAGATCAGCTGATGTCCTATGTCGCTCATCATGTCTGCCGGTTGATGGCAGGTCTCTTGCTAGAATCCTAGTTCCTCACTTGAATGTAGTGGGGGAAAAAATAATGCCCAGGGGCAAGCCACCCTGTTACACCCCCCTCTCCCCTGCCCCGTATGCTGGCTGGAACACTTGCCAGGAAGTACCGTACCACTCCCCTGCTAAGCATTTTAATCTCCTACACCAGGGGTCTCCAACCTTTCTAACCACAAGATGCTTTTTCAATGCAAGTGCTATGTAAGATCTACCCCAAACCCAAATCCCCTTGCCCCACTTCCATCCCGCCCCTTCTTTGAGGCCCTGCCCCTACTCCAGCCCTTTTCCAAGGCCTCACCCTGCTCACTCCATTCCCTTCCTCCCTCATCCTCACTCACTTTCACCAGGCTGGGGCAGGGGGTTGGGGTGCAGGCTCTGGTCTTGGACCGAGGAGTTTGCAGTGTGGGAGGGGCTCTGGGGTTAGCCCAGGGTGGGAGATCGGGGTCCAGGAGGAGTTTCAGGGTGCCAGCTCTGGGAAGGAGTTTGGGTGCAGGGGGACTCACGTCTGGGGCAGGAGGTTGGGTGTAGCAGGAGGTTCAGGGCTGAGCCGGGTTCAGGAAGCAGGCTGTGGCTAGGCACCATTTAACTGAGATGGCTTCCGGTTAAGCTTGCTCCTGCCCTGGCCCTGCGTTGCTCCTGAAAGCAGCTAGCATGTACAGCGGTGGCTCCTTAGCACTGTGCTGCCCCTCGTCTACAGGCACTGAGTCCACAGCTACTGGCCACGGTTCCCTGCTATTGATCCATGGGAGCTGCAGGAGCAGTGTCCGCAGGCAGGGACCGCATGTGGAGACCCCCTGCTCTGCCTCTCTCGGGGTGCAGGGACATGCCAGCCACCTCCAGGAGCTGCAGTTACCACAGGGATTCCAGCTATGACACGTTGAGTCATTTGAGAATTCACTAAAAGAATTACATTTAAGCCTGAGAGAGAGAGAGGAAAATTGTGAAATGCACAACAGCCAAACCAGATACTGCTTGCAAATTGGGTTAACAACTACTCCCCACCTATGGGTTGGGTGGGGAGGAGAGTGAAGGACAATTTGTAAGAATGACAGACAGTGGGACACACTTGCATTGTCAAGCTCTCTCCATCCCCTCCTCTGTGGAGATAGGGTAGAACAGTGGTCCCCAACATGGTGCCTGTGGGCACCATGGCACCCGCGGGGGCATTTGTGTGTGTCCAAGTGCTCAGGGCTGGCCTGGCCCTGGGCACGTGGCGCATGGTGAGCGCCGTGGATTGGGCGTGTGGCGCTTGGGGGGAGGAGCGCTGGTGCCTGGCAACCTTAAATGGTTGGGGACCACTGGGGAAGAAGCATGGAGGGGGGGATGACACCGACATCAGCCTCTCCTCCCATCCCCCTCCCTCATTCTGCACAGCAAACAGGAGACTTCTGAGGGGCAGCTCCGAGGCAGAGGGCAGGAGCAGTATGATGGTTGAGGGGCAACTGAAAGGCCCCTGTTCCATAGCTTCCTGGCCAAATCAGTCAGACCTGTCAGAGGCTCCAAGATCTACCAGTTGGTGTCCACTGTCCTAGAGGAAGAACCTCAGCTGGTTCAAGCTGCCGTTATCCCACACTCAGCGCCTTGCATGACATCCCTAATGTACGGCAGGGTGCAGGGGTTGGCTCACTTGAATCTGGAAATCCCCGTCCGCTATCGGTGTGTCTCTCTCCTTTTAGCCAGACCTTGTAGGTTTCACCGCACCCTCACAGTGATGCTGGGAGTAGCCTCTCCGTTCGGAAAGCACATCTATGCTTTGTGCCTCCGCAAGGGGCTGTGCTCAGAGGTTTATTTCAGTGAGACCAAGGGTGCTCGGCCCCTTGCAGCCTCAGACTGTTAAAGAGGATTGGGAGGGGACTGAGTGCAACTGGCGCCCACCCTACCAGCCAAGTGACGGGATGGTCTATAGCACTGTCAGACAGCCCCTTGGCACCACTTTGGCCACTGTGCACCTGCGGCTATTGGTGGCCACACTGGGAGCTCTGTGTGTAGCAGCTACAGGACAAGGTCCGGTATGTGGCGCACAAACCTATTGCGGCCTCTGAGCATTCCTGTGGCTTATGTTTTCGGCATCAAGAATTTAATCTTGAGGTATCATTGTTTTCCACACAGCTAGCCCAGAACAAAGGACAGCCACCCGATCCATGCATGTGCCTTTATTTTGGGTTTACTACTGCTTAGTTGATGCCATAGAAGAGATTATCTGCAGCAAACCTGAAGATGCAAGTAACCGTGGCTCTAATAATAGCACAGACTTATTTACACAGGAGAGGACATACAGCTCTAAATAGCAGACTGGGAATCTTTTCCGTAACCGTTTCCTCTTTGTGTCTGACCTGCTCTCCCCCCACCGCTGTGAAATGATTGCCAGACCCCAATCAATCCAGCTGTCTTGCTGTCCTGTGATCTGCTACTCTCAGCATCCAGGAGACAGCAGCTAGCATCTGTGCCGCTACACTGGATAGAGAGAACAGGTGGAGGCAAATCAGCCTACCAGGATATCAAATACAGAGAGAAAATTGGATACTAGAAATAAATTCAATCGGCTACTTAAGGCTGTGGGGACAAATTGCAGCAGTTGCAGGGAGCAGCAAATGTTAATTTTTCCAGTGGAAGGTTTGAAAGTGTCTCAATTCTTGGGGGCTTTATTTACAGCTGGTAAATGGGTTAACTTCTAAACCAAGGACTGAGGGATTAGTTACATTTGAGGTTAAACTTAAATCTGGTCCATTGTCCACTCCCAGTGATATCTTCCAGTTCACACCACTATGGATTTTTTTAAGGGTTTCCACAAAATAGACCGGGCTGGGGTGGGGTTTTCTCTTGCGTTCCACAGAAGCATTGCTTTCACTGTCTTCCATGGAGGTTTGTAATGTTGTTTACATGCGGAGATGTAAAGCTTAGTATAACGTATCCATTTGATGTACTGGTGACTACTTGCTCTTCTGTTTCCGAGCATGCTCTTCTGTTTCTCTTATAAGCAGCAGTGCTACAGACTGCAGAGAAACTTTTTAAAAGAGGAGGGCATCTCAGCTGGGCTGCAGGAAGTTTAGCCTCATTGGATGGCTTGTTCTTGGAGGGATGTGGCTTGTGCACCGGGCGGGTCTTAGAGTGTGGGTTCTTGAGTCATTTTTGCTTAGTCCTCTGGCTCTGCTCAGCAGAACAGTGATGCTAAATGGAAGTTGACTTCTTTCCCTGCCATCTCCCTTAAGAAAAGAGAAAGGGAAGTTATAACACTTTAGAATTAGGACACTTTAAGAGAATTAAATCCAGTGCCCAAATGCCTGCAGAGTATTGATTTTGAGGGCCAGATTCTGATTTTATGCGAAGACGAGAGCTAGGTAAATACATCTGTCAAAATTAAGGATGTTAAGTATCATGTAATTCACTAATCAAATAGCTGACGTATTTTTGCATCAACTATTTGATTAGTCAATAGGGTGGCGCTGCCCCTTCTAAACACCACGGCAGCACTTCAAAGGGGCAGTGCCGCATGGAGACCGGGGCACCCCCCAGCTGACCCTGGGCTCCATGCGGTGCTGCCACTTTGAAGTACCCCGCTTATCCCTCCCTTACTGCCTCTATCCGATGGGGCAGGGGGGAGAAGCGACTAGTCGACTAGACTAGGGATGTGAAGGAGAATCTGACTCGGACAGGAGCAAACAATGTGAAAATATAACAGTGTAAAATATAAAGTTTACAACAATTCTGCATCTAACCTAGGGCTGTTAAATACCAGTTAATTAAATAGTTGATTAACCTCATGGATTATCAGTTACTCAAGTATTCTATAGTCCCCTGGCTAGGGCTGGCAGCCAGTGGGCTCTGGCCCCACTCCCAAGGAGTCCCTGCCACTCCCCGCTGCTGCCTCTGTATCAGACAGCAGCACGGGGTGCCAGGCGGGAGCTGGTCTGCAAGAGGAGCCAGTTTAAAAACCAGCTCTCCTGGCAGACCAGCTGCCTGTCGCCCTGTACTGCTCCCTCTGATACAGGCAGCAACACAGGGTGGCAGCAGCCCCTGTCTGGGGTGTGGGACTGAGTTCCCAGACCCAGCACTGCCTGGCTCCTAATATACTTTAAATGCAGAGCTGCGGCAGGGGTAGGTCCTGGACCCCGTGCAAGCCAGGACTGAGCTGGCCAGCCTGTTAAAAATGAACTCGCAAGGGGGAGGAGGGAAATGCACATACTGTAACATTAACCGATAAGCTTTTGCTTCATCAACATCCCTATCAACTGCTCCTAGCGGAGCTGCTCTCAGCAGTGCTTGTAACTCACTATAGTACTAAACCTGCCAAGCAACTGTACAGCACAACAGCTTCAAGTGGCCGTTCCCACACTTAGAAACGGCCCTGTGCCCTGCCAGGAAATGTCGCAGTGAACAATACAGAGGTGAGATCACCGCTTCCCTCCTGCTGCAAGCGAGGGTGTGCTTGCAGTGAAGCAGGCTAGCTGCCTTTCATGCCCCTGCCTTCCTCTTTGTGTGCATGGAGAGGGAAAGCTCCCAGCCTGGCTCTGTGGGAAATAAAGCATTGGAAGATGCTGGCTGGATGTTTTGGAGCAGGGGGGGCAGAGAATGCTTCAGGGCCTTTCTGGGCAGTTACCACAAATGTTCATCAAACTCAGACTGTGTTTGTGAAAAGCAGCAGGGTGGGTGGCCAGGGCCTGTCTGACGCTGTGCATAACTCGTCCCTTGTCCTGTCCCTTGTCCCATCCCCAAGAGCACGCTACTCCGGCTAGGTTCTGTTTCAGCTCCGGTGCGCGCTGAGTGCTAGAACTGTCGCCCTGAGCGGCAATAGGAATGGACCCGATTATAATACTGCTGCAGATTACCCAGTGTGCTGTGTTGTGGCGGGGTGATCGCCCGGACTATAATTCGGCTTGGTCTTGCCTGACTGCACGGGAGCCGGGCGGTATTCCAAGGGGCAGCACCTCTCCCCCGCCAAGGGCAAACAGTTTCGTAGTGCAATGCCTTAAAATGCTTGCTACCCAGCCAGACCTTCTAGTCCACTTTGGCCAATCAGATTCAGCTAAAAAGCCCACCTGCCCGCTGAGTAGGGAAATCAATCGCTGCAGGGGCTGGCAGGCAATAAGCAGTTAGCGTCACGGGTTCCTTGAGAGGTGGCTGATGCTCGCAGCCCCCTCCTGTTCCCATAGACAAAATAGGAAGAGGCTGCTGTGGCGGGGAGGGGCAGGATGAGCCAGTATTTAGTTGTGACTTAGAAGGGCAAATAGAGCAAAGGTTTCCTACGACCTCGGTGCGCTATCGCTGCCTCCTCCCCATCTGCTAATCAAGTGCTCCGGTGTGGCTTACAAGCTCTCCAGTTCTCGGCCTGCCGTGCCCATACCTGCGGCGCTGGCGTCTAGAAGAGACCACAGTCCTTGAGGTTCTCTTTGATGATGACATCCGTGACTGCGTCGAAGACGAATTTGACGTTCTGTGTGTCTGTGGCACAGGTCATGTGGCTGTAGATTTCTTTCACGTCTTTGCGCATGTTGAGGTCAAGGAACTGATTCTTGATGTAATTTCCTGCATCTTCAAATGTATTGGGGCCTGTTTGGGGAAGGAAGTAGCTCTGCTGATTGGGAAGAGCACCGGTTAGAAACTCCTGCAAGCCCGTTGTCGTGGGCTGGGTCGGATTAAGTGTGTGCTGCCCAGGGCAGGACTGTTTGCTTTCCACACACAGTGACGAGCGAGCAGACCTTTCCTGGGGTGGCTCAGCCTTCAGCCAAACCTCTTTGCTCCTACGCGGACAAATCCGCCCCTTTTCCCTTCTGCAGAGTCCTAACTTCATCCCAATGAGATCCTAAGAGCACTGTTTGCTCTGACCCTGGGCTGTGCCCCTCCCTGCTTCCCACTGCCTCTGGGTAGACACTTGTTTCTAAGCCTTGGGTGCAGATGTCATGGGACCTTACACGCTCCCATGGAGAGGGGCAGGGCAAGTTTTTAGACCAACTCACCGTCGTAGTCTGGGAAGCAGATGCTGAGGTGGACTTTCTTGATCTTTTCCTCAAAGAGGTCCTTCTTGTTGAGGAACAGAATGATGGAGGTGGCCGCGAAGAACTTGTGGTTGCAGATGCTGTTGAACAGGTGCAGGGACTCGTGCATGCGGTTCTGAAGACAGACAAAAAGACCATCTCGCGTGGACAGACATTTCCGAGGCGGGGCTGTTGGAGAGACCCGGCTCGTTCTGCTTTCAGAAAGGAGGGGCAGGCCAGTCCCCACTGGGTCAGACGTGTACTGAAAGTGCTCTCACCCCACCCCCCACAACCAACTTTCTGTGGCTTGTGAACAAGGGCGAGTTTCTTCCTCAAACTCGGCTCCACAGCAGCCGCTGCCCACACTGCTAATCGTACCGACGGTGACGCTCAGCAAAGCACCTGTTTTCTGCAGTTGTAAAGGTCAGGGCTGCACTTCCTACCGTTACAAGGGTGAAACCTTTGTGGGTCATAAAGTGATGATGTTTCCTGTTTGTCAGAGCCCAGATAAGGACTCCAAGGGGTAATCAGCACCCCTCTGTAGTGCCTCTGTTGCAGTTTCAACAGGGCTCCGAGTGTCAGTTCTCAACTGAAAAAGCACCAATTCGCTCCACTAAGCTCTGTAGAGCAGAAACAGCTCTGTGCTCAGCCCAGGGAGGGCTTTATTAGCCTGGGCCCCAAGACACCCCAGCTGTGCTGACTGATGGTGGGAAGGAGAGAGCGACTGTTGCTGAAATGAAGGTACCCCTGGCAGGCAGGGAGAAGCACAGGCCCAAATACAGCCGCTGGAAACCAGCAGCCCAACCCTCTGCCTTCAGCAAGTCTCTCGCAGCCTCTTCTGGTGTGAGAAGCACCTGCCTTGCCAAAGAAGGCCCGGGAGCATGTTTATGGGAGCTTTGTGAGCGGTTTGGCAGGGTTGTTAGAGGAGACTTTTCACCCTGAGACTCTTCAGGTTCCTGCTCCTAGAAGCCAGGGGGCTTGGCAGCCCTCTGGTCCCTCGCTGCACCAGAAGCAGCGGCCTCTTCGTGGATCATCACGACAGCTGCTGGAGCGTCCAGCGTGAAGGACTTGGCCCCCCCCCCCCCGCTGCCTCGTATCCTAGAGCTACCGTCACATCCCAAGCTGCTGCAAGGCAGGTGTGCGGGTGGCAAAGACTCGGCCCTGGGAAGCCGCGGGGCTCCTGTTACTAAACCGACGACCAATTATAGAATCCCAGGGCAGGAAGAGACCTCAGGGGTCATCGAGTCCCACCCCCTGCCCAAGGCAGGACCAACCCCAACTCCATCATCCCAGCCAGGGCTTTGTCAAGCCGGGACCTAAAAACCTCTGGGGATGGAGATTCCACCCGCTCCCTAGGGAAGCCAGCCCAGGGCTTCCCACCCGCCATGGGAAATAGTTTTTCCTAATCTCCACCCTAGACCTCCCCCACTGGGATGCTGTGGGAGGAGGCACTGAACAGCTGTTCTTTCTCCCATGAGCCAGCACCTCTGTGTCTCCCTCCTGTGGCTGCTGCAGGTGCCTGAGGATAGGACCTTCAGAAATCCCCCATTTCCCCCCTCTGATCTCTACACTGCCCTCCCCAGAGCCAGCTCCCTGGTGCTGCAGGCCAGCTGGCCTCGGAAGCTCTTCCTTAAGCCTGGTGCGAGCTGGCCCAGGTCTCGGCCGTGAGACTATCACAAGCTGCCGCCAACTCTGCCTCAGCGACTGCGAGCGCTCGCCAGGCGCGACGGGAGGCAGAGAAGGCCTGTCCTCTGCCCAGAGGGGGAACTGAGCCGGGGGGTAGGTCAGGTGATTTGCCCAGGGCCACACAGCTCTCAGGTGAGACCTGAACTCAGCTCTCTCATGACCTGTGGTCTAGGCCTTTCTTCCTACTCCAGGCACTTGGACGGGCGGTCTTGCTCCTGGCGTTTCTCTTCCGACGGGGGTTAATCCGATGTCAGGCGAGCGCTACTTTGCTTCCTGCATTTGCATCAGAGCAGCACCATGTAAACTGACGTTCAAGGCTCTTCCCGGCTCTGCTGCCTGCCGGCGCCTCCCTGCGTTCCAGGCAATCCAGGCACTGCACCAAGGGCGCGAGTCGGCCTATGCTCGGCAGAGGGGGTGGCGCTCACATTTTGCCCAGGCGAACTGGGCGTTTTTCTGTTTGCTGGCTCTCTGGAAAAGGGAAGAGCAGCCGCCCAGCCGGGCTGCAGGGGCAGAGCAGTGGCCACGGTGCCAACAGCCCGTTGGGATGCGGAGGGAGAACTCACCACTTCATCGTCCTCTACCAGCACCATGTCGTAGGCGCTCAGGGCTCCACAGAAGATAATGCAGGTCACGCCCTCGAAGCAGTGGATCCACTTTTTGCGCTCCGACCTCTGTCCTCCCACGTCAAACATCCTGGGGAAGGAAGAACACTGCTGCCATCAGACAGCCCCTGACCCCAGACCAGTGAGAATGGGAACAGTCCCAGCACCCGCCAGGACCCCAGCCCCCACCCTCTCCCGGCTGGGATGTGGCAGCTGTTTACACGATTGCAGAGGCCAGATGGTGTAAACTGACGGGGCAATGGTGCTCTGCTGCTTTACGCCAGCCACGAAACTCGGCCGTTAGGCTGGGATGGGACGGACACGCTCCCAGCCAATGGAAGTAGGACGGCATTATCCCAGCTGGAATTTGGCCAGGATGCCTGGGTGGGTGCCGCCGCCAGAGGCCACCAAAGGGGGAGGGACACGTGCGTCGGTACCCACCTGAAGTTCAGATCTTTGACCGAGAACTTGGTCTCTATGATGCCTGTGGTCTTCACTCGAGAGCGTAGCACGTCCTGCTCATTGGGGAGGTAATCAGGGGCTGTGATCCGATCCAGCTGGTTCAGGTAGCTAGGCAGGAACACAGAGAGCTGTCGGGAGGAGTCCCAGGAGGCAGGGCATGGAGCTACCGGGCCTGGGGTCCCCAGGGAGCTGGGCTCATGGGAGAGGGTGGGGGAAGGCCCAAGCGATCCCGTAGCCTGAGGGGGAGGAGACGTCCTACCCACCATAGAGCAGGAGAATCTCAGCTGAGCAGCCCGAGTCAAAGCATGCGCCTGGCCGCCTGACTTAGGGCACGGCCCAGGCCCCTTGGGCCGGGCGCTGACCAAGCCTGGCCACTATGGCCCAAAGAGAGGCTGTTGGGGGGGGGGGGTGATGAGGGAGGCCAGCTGGGTGCGGACAGGCGGCTGGGGCTACGCGAGGGCTTGTTGCAGAGGAGGCTGGGGGTGCGAGGTGATGGAGTCGCTCCGGGAAGCCCGTAACCCCAGGTTGAACGGAGCGGGGAGCAGCGGGGTAGGCTGGGGTTCTGAAGTCACAGAGCGTCCTTCCCGCCCGTGGATGGGGGGTGCAGCAAGGCTGCGTGCTCCCTGCAGCAGTCGCCGTGAGGAGCCCAAACCGGCCACGGCGCAGGGCCTCGAGAGCTCACGCCAGTGCAAAGGGACCTGCGCTGCTGGCGCTGACAGTGGCGTGGAGCCGGGGTAACTCCACCGGCTTCCACGGGTCTACGCTGCTGTGAGCAGAAGCCCCGAGGCTACTGACCACCAGAGAGCCTGAAACGCCCCCTTGGCCTCGGAGGGAGCTGCCTCTTAGGACACAGGAGAGTGGGGCTCCGGTGCCTGACACACCCGGGCACGGGGCAGCTGTGCTGGATTGGCAGGGCTGGCTGCTGCAGTCATGGGGTGGCGCAGGGCCAGCCGCCCGGCTGCCAGGGGCCTGGAGCGCTTAGGCCGGCCCTGGTGGCTTGGGTCTTGCTGACACACTAGCACTGCCCAGGCCGGGTCAATCCACGTCCCCATCTCCCAGCCGAGGGGGAGCCCGGAGGACACAGTGAAAGACCGGAGTGAATGCAGCTTGATGGATCCTCATGCTTCCAGCCGCTCGGGCTGTCCTGCGTGTCGGCTAGAGCCCTTTAAGGGGCGTGGGCCCTTCCCCGGATGGACAGAGCTCTCCTTGAACTCCAGGCTAAGGATCCAGCGGCTCCAAACGGAGCAGGTCGGCCCTTCACCTGGAATCTCTCCCCTCCTGCCCCCTTTGCCTGGGCAGCTGGGAGTCCTTGGGGTGAATCGTAGGGAGGGGGTGGTACCTGCTCCCCAGCGACCAGTCACTTCACACCAGCTAAGGAGAGAGGCAAGATACTAAGCCCCAGAGAAGGAGCCTCCCCCCCCCCCCCCCCACGGCAGGTGCTTGTGGTAATGCCTGGGCCATAGGCCAGACTTACTAGGCAGCGGAGTCGTTGAGCTGGTACTCGGCTGCTCGGTCGAAACAGGCCTGGACTCCGCTGTCTTTCCACAGCTTCTTTATGCAGTCGACCAGCTCCGGGGGCATGGTGCCCTCCTCGATGGAGTCTGCCAGGTTGCACAGCTGCCGCCCGTTGTCCTGGGGGGCAGAGCCGCTGAGCGCAGGGCATGAGCCGGTGGGGGGGCAGCGTGGTCTGCACCGGGGCCTGGGACTGCTCTCTGGATTGCCCCCACCCCTGCTGATTCCCCGGGCCAGTAACCAGAGACAGACTCAGGGCCCGGAGCGGGGTGCGCGCTGCTCCTTCGCCAGTAGGTGGCAGCCCGCACCAGCAGCTGGCTGCAGGGAGCAATGGGACCCCAAAGGGAGCAGGGCCCGAGTCTCTGCGTTCGCCTTGCCCAGCTTGAAGGCATTGCCTTCCCCTGCCCAACCGCAGCCTGGCACCACGGGTGGAGACGGACCGGCCACGTGCCAGCAGTGACCTGGGAGAGGGGATGGGTTGCACCCTCAGCAGGTTTGACGCTAAGCTGGGGGAGAGGTAGAGACGCTGGAGGGCAGGGAAGGGTCCAGAGTGACCTGGACAGATTGGAGGATCGGGCCACAAGAAATCGGATGAGGTTCAACAAGGACAAGTGCAGAGTCCTGCCCTTGGGTTGTAAGACTCCCAGGTATTGGTACAGACTGGGGACCGACTGGCTAAGCAGCAGTTCTGCAGAAAAGGACCTGGGGGTTACAGTGGATGAGAAGCTGGAGATGAGTCAACAGTGAGTCCTTGTAGCCAAGAAGGCTAATGGCATATTAGGTTGCATTAAGAGGAGCATTGCCAGCAGATCCAGAGATGTCATTATTCCCCTTTATTCAGCACTGGTGAGGCCACATCTGGAGTATTGTGTCCAGTTCTGGGCCCCCCACTGCAGAAGGGATGTGGACGCATTGGAGAGGGTCCAGCGGAGGGCGACCAAAGTGATTAGGGGCTGGAGCATATGACCTAGAGGAGGGGCTGAGGCAGGCCATACCCTCTGGGCATCCACTGGTGGCTGTGTGGGTTGGGGTGACCCCTACTGGCCAGCACCTGTAGCTCTGCCCAGCAGGACGGCTGCCGTCAGTCCCGTAGGCAAAGACCCAGCCTATCCGGCAGGTTGAGGGCAGGCAGGGAACAAGGGAAGGGAGGTTTTGGGGGAAGGGGCAGTGGCTGGCTGGGAAGCATGAAGGAAAGCTGAGGGTCTAGTGATGACAATGGACCCCTAATCCAAGGGACCTGAGGCATCCTGGCCCTGACTGCTGATATCCCGTCTATGCTGGGCTGTATCCTGGAGGAGCAATAAACTCTCTATTCTACTGGCTGGGAGAGTCTCATCTTGCTGCAGACGGGGTGCAGGATGGGGGGGTACCCGACCTGCCACCACAGAGGGATTTGGGCTTGTTTAGTCTGCGGAAGAGAAGAGTGAGGGGGGATTTGAGAGCAGCCTTCAGCTCCCTGAAGGGAGGTTCCAAAGAGGATGGAGAGAGGCTGTTCTCAGTGGTGATGGATGGCAGAACAAGGAGCAATGGGCTCAAGTTGTGGTGGGGGAGCTCTAGGTTGGATATTAGGCAGGTGGGGAAGCGCTGGGCTGGGTTCCCTAGGGAGGGGTGGAATCTCCATCCCCAGAGGAGCAGCTGGGAACCTTTGGCCCCCTGGTAAGTGCTTGCAGGCGTGCGTGAGGCATTGGATATGTCTGCGCAGCGCCCAGCCGAGGGACGGATTTGAGCAGGCAGCGAGGACATGGCAGCTGGGGCTCAGGGTGGGGCTGGCCCTGTGAGCTCAGACCCAGGGTGCCTCGGACTGGCAGAGCAACCCGCCCCAGCGGCAGCATCCGCACTGCCGTTCTGCTAGCTGGAGTGAGGCGCGTGACCCCTTCTAGCCCCAGGGAAGCTTCTCCAACCCGAGCATCCTGCATCTCAGGCGCCCGCCTCTGCAGATCCATGGGACTCGCGACGTGCCCGAAGAGATGAGCACGTGGGGACCAGCCCCCCACGCCCTCCCCTGTCCAGTTCCCAGGTGCAGGCGCGTACTGACCGACCGCCCTGGCTCGGCGAAGTCGATCCCCAGCGTGGACATGGCGCGGATGATGGCCAGGATAGACTGCAGCACGTTGCCGTAGATGATCGACTTAAACTCCAGGCACTCTTCTTGTGTGTAGCCGTCTTGGTGGATGATCCTGCAGGGCGGGGGGACCAGAGCAGGGCGCTTAGCGGGAATCCCAGCGTTCCCTAGCAGTACCCTCCCCTGCATGTGGACACTGGCACCAGAGGAGAGGCAGGGCAGGGACGGAGATGGGGCAGGTTGGCCCCTGCTTCCTCCAGCACTCAAACACTCAGTGTTTTCCTGGCATAGCTGCCTTTCCCCTGGCGCTGGCCCGGGCATGCTGGCTGGGGTGGGTGCGGGATGGAAGAACGGCCCAGTACGGGGGGCGTGCGCTGGCCGTGTCTGGCACCAGGCAGGGAGAGCTGGGCTCCTTGCCACTTTCTGCCCAGGCTGGCATGCGGCCCGGCTGGTAACTGGGCCCATCGTGGTTGCACGCAAGCCCCGATGCAAAGAGAAAACTCCCTCCTGGGTCTCCATGGAGCCAGCCCAGGGACCAGGGTGGAGGCCCGTGGCTCGGATTAGCTCGTGGCTCTGCCTGTGACAGATTCCTAGCGGGAGGGCCGATCCCACTGGGCCGGCCGCAGCTGGTGCCAAGTGTGGGGCTGCCTGTGCTGCACCATGGGGAGTGTTCTCTGCCCCACGGGGCTCACGCCAGCGGCCCAGCACAGCAAGGAGGGTGCAGAAAGGGGCTTGGCTGCTTCCTCCTCCCGTGGGCCCAGAGCCTGCGGTTTGGTGTGGCGAGCAATCAGCGTGCCCCAGCACCTCTGGGGCCAGCAGCCCGCCTGGGCACTGCTCCTGGCTCTGCCGTCAGGCTGATCTTGTCCTAGCGCGGGCCGAGCAGGACGAGAAACGCCCCCGTCAGTGCTGGGCTGGCGCAGGAAGGGACCCCGCACCCATCAGCTCGTGCCTGGAGGCAGACCAGGGCCCCTGTTCCTCCAGCAGGTGCTGCTTTGGTTGGACTCTTTAACGCATTGTGAGCAATCTTGCTGCCGTCGGGCTGGAAGGCAGCCTGGCCCCACAGCGCAGATCACGCTAGTCGTGCTTAGATTAGGCCCGGGCCTGTGTTCTGGGCAGCCCCCCCTCGGCCCTCCCGCTGTACTCACTTCATCTGTTTGACGATTGTGCTCTTGCCTGACTCCCCGGCACCTGGAAAAGAGCCGGCGGAAGCGTGTGAGTGCAGCCTCCCGCCAGAGACGCTGGCGCCTAGAGGGGCCCAAGCTCTGTAGCGTCGCCCTGCGGAAGGACCTGGCGACGCAGCGAGCAGTGTGCACCCGCCTGCTCTTTGCTCCCCGCCCCCGGCGCTTCGCTCTGGGTGAGCCCAGAGCCGCAGGGGATTTCTCGGGGCAGGGGGGATACTCGCATATTACCGCCCTGGGTTCCCAAAGCGGATTGCGTCCCAAGCCCTGTCAATGGCCTTGTTTTGCGGGAGCGTCTAGAGCCCAGGGCTTCAGCCTGCGCTTACGTAACTGCCCAGCCTCTCCCCTTCCCCAGCTGTCCAGAGGCATTGGGCTCCCCTGGCCTGTAAGCAATAGAAGCTCAGCTCTGGGACGGGGGGGGCTGCATGTCCCCAGCCTCCTCTGTTCAGCGCCACGAGCGCCGTCCCACGGAGACTCCTGCCGGACGCACCCCGGCTCCTCGCCAGCTCACAAAGACCAGGAAACGGGGCCCAAACCTGACCCTCTGCCCTGGGCTCAAGCCGTCTGGCGCCCCACTGGAAGGCACCGGGCATGTGCAGTCTGGAGACTGACAGCACGCGATGGCCTGTGACCGAGGGGCCAGCGCCCTGCTGCTCTCCCAGGCCAGCGAGGTAGGAGGAGGCTCCGTTTGGAGCCAGGAGGCTGCGGGTGGATTTTTAGGCATTTCTCTGAATGATCTGGAGAAAGGGGTAAGCAGTGAGGTGGTAAAGTTTGCGGATGATCCCAAACTGTTTAGGATAGTCAAGGCAGAAGCAGACTGGGAGGGACTCCAAGAAGATCTCACCAAACTGAACAAAATGGCAAATGAAATTTCATGTGGATAAGTGTAAAGTAATGCACATCGGGAAAAATAACCCCAACTATACGTACAGTATGATGGGGGCTAATTTGGCTACGACAAATCAGGAAAGAGATCTTGGAGTTATCGTGGACAGTTCTCTGAAAACTTCCACACCGTGTGCAGCGGCGGTCAAAAAGGCAAATAGGATGCTAGGAATTATTAAGAAAGGGATAGAAAATAAGACCCAGAATATCTTACTGCCCCTGTATAAAACTATGGTACGCCCACATCTTGAATACTGTGTACAGATGTGGTCTCCTCACCTCCAAAAAGATATTTTGGCCTTGGAAAGGGTTCAGAAAAGGGCAACTAAAATGATTAGGGGTTTGGAACAGGTCCCATATGAAGAGAGGCTAAAGCGACTGGGACTTTTCAGTTTAGAAAAGAGGAGACTGAGGGGGATATGATAGAGGTCTATAAAATCATGAGTGGTGTGGAGAGGGCCGATAAAGAAAAGTTATTTATTAGTTCCCATAATAGAAGAACTAGAGGACACCAAATGAAGCGAATGGGTAGCAGGTTTAAAACTAATAAAAGAAAGTTCTTCTTCACACAGCGTGTAGTCAACCTGTGGAACTCCTTGCCAGAGGAGGCTGTGAAGGCTAGGACTATAACAGAGTTTAAAGAGAAGCTAGATAATTTCATGGAGGTTAGGTCCATAAAAGGCTATTAGCCAGGGGATAGAATGGTGTCCTTGGCCTCTGTTTGTCAGAGGCTGGAGAGGGATGGCAGGAGACAAATCGCTTGATCATTGTCTTCGGTCCACCCCCTCTGGGGTACCTGGTGCTGGCCACTGTCAGCAGACAGGCTACTGGGCTAGATGGACCTTTGGTCTGACCCAGCACGGCCGTTCTTATGTTAAGGCGAGTTTGGAGCTGGAGCAGGTGGCGCGGGAGGCGCATGGGACCTGTGGGGGCTTTGGGAACAGGTTCCCCCCGTGGGGCTGGGCCTGCTCGGCGCGGGAGGATGGGCCAGGTGAGCTGTTGAGGTCACTACGGGTATCTCGCATGGCTGCTCTAACGCTCCCGCCCCGCCAACCCTCGTGCCCTGTGGCCAGGGATTCCGATCTTTCGCCTCCCCTAGGTGACACCCCCAGCACGCACCCTGCAGCTTCTGCCGCCTTCCACGACCCCTCCACTGAGCCGGCCGCGCCCGACTCGACTCGCCCCTCAGCAGTGCTCAAGGCGGAGGATGGGGGCTCGAGAGCCATGCGGTCGTGCCATCAGCCCCCCAGCGGGGGCCCCCAACCCAGCGGGCCAGGCCCATCCCACTGCGCCCCAGCACGCTGGCGATGAGGGTGTCGGTGGGACTGGAGCTGGGGTCCTCAGCCCTTGGGCACACCCAGCCCAGCCCTGGGCTCTCCCCCCGCCAGCGGGGCAGGGTGGGGCGGGGCGGGGCAGCCAGCGCCGGGCAGCGTCTCATCTCCTCACTTTAAGCAGCTTATTCCAGCCAGGAAGCTGCTTAGAATTAGGCCTAATCACGCTGATCCCGGCCTCCTCGCCGGCACCTGGATAAACCTTGTGGGCCGCTCAGAGGCAGCGAGTGGAACCCGGAGCGCCGGGGCCCCTCCCCAGGCCTGTGATGGGGCAAGGGGGGGAAGGGCCCTGCCGGGCTCTCCTCGCTCGCTCCCAGGAGCCGGGGAGGCTGGCTTTCCAGCCAGGGGTCCAGCCCCACGCTCAGCGCTGCGCTCAGTCAGGCGCCAGCTTTCCTCAGCCTCTGGATGCCGGCGGGCAGTTCCTTTATAGCCCTCCTCCCCCCACTGCCCTGCGGAAGAGCCCCTGGCCCCCGCTGCCCCTGTGCTGTGCCCAAGCAGGCGCCCCCGGCTGACTTTACACGCCCACACACGTGCGGTTTGGTGGCTGTGCGCCAGACGGGGCAGCAGGCAGAGCACGGAGAGGGGGCGCTGCAGGAGAAGAGGGGCTGGAGCCTCCATCGCGGCATGCGAAGGACTAAACCTCGTGTGGCCTTGCCTGGCCTCCGCAGAGACCGGCCCAGAGCTGCGCTCTCGGCCCTCAGCGGGGCACCCAGCTAACAAGCCCATAGCAGAGCCAGTCACCATCACCTCTGCCTGTCTCTAGGCCGGGTCTCGGCACGTGTCTCTAGCGGGGCTGCAAACCATGCGGCTGCAGCAGGGCAGGGGCTAGGACCAGGTGCTTGAGTCTGTGCCAGGCTCTCGCACCAGGTCTTGGCTTGGCATTTCTGGCCAGAAACTTCCCCTCAAATCCCTTCCCTTTTCCCCGCCGGCCTTGGAGTCTCCAGATGGATCCCTCGGCGTGTGGCTACCGAGCGATGCTGCCAGCCACCGCGCTCCGATTTCGCCCCAGCCTCCCTGGGAACCACAAATAGATTCTAATCCCTCCTGAGGTGCTGCCCTCTTCAGCCCGGCTTCTCTGAGCCGGGGTTTGTGACCTCTTGGCACATCCGACTGGTGGAGAAATCTGGGTCCTGGCTAATCGCTTCAGGTAGGAAGTCATCAAGCTAATGAGAGCCCATCTGGCGCCGCTTAGCACCGGAGCTTCGCTCAGCTGGGAAAAAACGGAGCCGCAACAAAACCCCAGGGCTGATCACACCTGTGAGCCCAGCATGGGCTGGAGCATCCCTCCTGCCTCGGGCCTCGCTGCATGTCCTGCTTCCTCGCCTCTCTCCCCCGGCCCTTGGCCACCCGCATTTTCTAATCCCTGTTCGCCAGCCCTGCCGCAAGACCCCCAGGTTCTCTCTCCTGCCCCCGCTCCTCTATTTTTGCCTCACCGTGGCTACGGCGCCTGAGGGAGCCGTTGTCCCAGGTTCGGCTTAGCCTGGAAGCTGGGTGGGCTCTGGCTAGCCGTCCCCTCCTACACGGCACGATCCTGAGCCCACAGGATCCCTGGTTGGGCCATTCTCCACCGACATGCGTGGAGACCAGCTCGGAGTGGCACAGACCCTCCTCCCTCCTGTCCTAATCCACCGGAGGGGCCCAGGGCTTCCCGTTACCTATTCTCCCGCTTACCTAGCAGCAGCAGCTTGACCGTCTTGGCCTCCTGGTCCGCATCTTCCTGGAGTTTCTTCTCCAGCTCCTTGGACCTTTTGGCCAATTCTTTATCCTCTGCGCTCGCTCCGCTCCCCATCTCGGCGTCTTCCTCCTCTAGCTCCTCTAACTCCTCTAGCTCCTCTGTCTCTTCCAGCTCTTCCCCCTGGCTCACTCACCCTTTAGGGGTGGGAAGAGAGAGAGAAAAAGGGGTATCTAGTCCACTGCCCCTGGTGCCCGTGCAGCCCAGCTCTGGAGCTCCACGCAGGACGGCTGCTGGCCAGCGGCAGGATGGGAGCCCTTCCCTGTGCCCCCAGCCGTCTCTCTGCTCTCTACCTTAATTCCCCATGGGTAACCTAATTTCTGCCCTGCGGATTGGGGACTTTTTATCTCACCATGTGACCTGCAAAATCCAATTATCCAAGCCCAAGATGGCAAAGATTAATGCCTGAGAAGGAGAACACTCGCTGGAGGCTGCCGGCAGGGCGGAGAAGGTCATTATGGAAGGGGAGAAGGGAGTGCAAGCACACCCGGAAGGATTCCCCGGCTGCAGGGGCCCTGGGGTGCGACCCGAGGGCCCCCAGGCCAGACGCGCAGAGCTGGGAGGTGTAGGTGGAAAACGCTAGTGAGGGGCCTGCTGCGTAAAACCAGCCTTCTCCTTTCTCCGGATCTGGGAGAGGCTGTTTGAGCAGTCGCAGTGGGGGGCAGCCAGCCCCCACCAGCTAGGGCCTCGGTACCCGGCAATGGGTGCCTCAGAAATGTGCTAGCTGGAGAGCTAGATGTTTCCACGCCACATCTGGCCTCCCTCCATCCCCCCTTCCTCCCCTGGCTCTTTGTTGCCACCCTCCCAGCCCCCTCTATTTCAGGGACTCCCATCCCCCCCATGCCAGCAGCTCATTCCCCTTCCCTCCCATGCCCTCCATTGCCTGTTTCCCACCATGGTAAGGACCCTGGGCCCATCCTTCCCGCTCCGCCATATGCCAGTAGTTCTGTGCGCCCAAGGCCCCCCACTTCCTGCCCCCGGCAGTGGCTCCGTGCGAAGTCCCATGCCCCTTCCTTCCCCCATTCTGGTGTCTACCTAGAAGATCCATGGGGTCCCCATGTTAAATTCTCGTGGGAGGACGGGCAGAGCCGGGCTAGCAGGGCGCAATGGAAACATCAGCTGGTTCACGGTTGAGCACCGCTGGCTCTGCTAACCAGATGCCAGAGCGCCACGTGTTCCCAGCTTTCCCCCGTCCCGTGGCTGGGGTGTCTCCAAAACCCTCATAGCTCTGCCCATGAAATTCCATTCCCTGGGATTTGGGAATCGGATTCACATTGGGAACACAAGCAGCCAGACAAACGCCAAGAGCCGATTGCCCGCCCTCTCCCCCGCCCCCGCCGCCAGTGCCCATCTGACACGATTTGTCTTTTCCTTTTGGGTTTAATTATTTGGCCACTTGTGGCAAACTGACGAGTCCACTTTGCAAGCGGATTGAGTCCAGCCTGAGATGAGCTAGCCCGGAACAGCCCCGTGTGGCTGGAGCTGTGTTTCAAAAGAACAGCGCTAACTCTGGCAGGGCTCCCACTGCACTTTACACCTGGACTGGCATGTCTTTTTACCTGTGTCCCTCCTTCTGCTCTGGCATCAGGGTGTCTGCTTGGAACCAGCCAATATTTTAAAAGGGCTCAGAGGTGATCTTGGCAATTTCAGGCTGGTAAGTCTAACGTCACTAGCGGGTAAATTGGCTGACACTATAGTAAAGATTAAGAACAGAATTGTCAGACACACAGATGAACATAATTAGGTGGGGAAAAGTCAACATGGTTTCTGTAAAGGGAAATCCTGCCTTACTAATCTACTAGAGTTCTTTGAGGTCAACAAACGTGGACAAGGGGGATCCAGTGGATATTGTGTACTTAGATTTGCAGAAAGCCTTTGACAAGGTCCCTCACCAAAGGCTCTTAAGTAAAGTAAGTTGTTATGGGATCAGAGGGAAGCTCCTCTCATGGACTGAGAACTGGTTAAAAGACAGGAAACAAAGGGTAGGAATAAATGGTCAGTTTTCAGAATAGAGAGAGGTCACTAGCGGGGTCCCCCAGGGGTCTGTGCTAGGACCAGTCTTATTCAACTTATTCATAAATGATCTGGAGAAAGGGATAAACAGTGAGGTGGCAAAATTTGTAGATGATACCAAACTGCTCAAGATAGTTCAAACCAAAGCAGACTGTGAAGAGCTTTAAAAGAATCTCACAAAACTAGGTGACTGGGCATCAAAATGGCAGATGAATTTGAATGTTGATAAATGCAAAGTAATGCACATTGGAAAATAGAATCCCTACTGTAGGTATAATATGACGGAGGCTAAATTAGCTGTTACCACTTGAGGGAGAGATCTTGGCGTCATTGTGGATATTTCTCTGAAAATGGCCACTCAATGTGCAGTGGCAGTCAAAAAGCACACAGAATGTTAGGAGTCATTAAAATAAGACAGCGAACATCTTATTGCCTCTATATAAAACCATGGTATGCCCACATCTAGAATACTGCGTGCAGATGTGGTCACCTCATCTCAAAAAAAAGATCTCTTGGCATTGGAAAGAGTTCAGAAAAGTACAACAAAAATGATTAGGGGTTTGGAACGGGTTCCATATTAGGAAAGCTAAATAAGACTGGGACTCTTCAGCTTGGAAAAGAAAGGACTATGATTGAGGTCTATAAAATCATGACTTCTGGGGATAAAGTGAATAAAGAAGCGTTATTTACTCCTTCACATAACACAAGAACTAGGGATCACCGAATGAAATGAATAGGTAAGCAGGTTAAAAACAAACAAAAGGCAGTATTACTTCACACAGTGCACAGTCAACCTCTGGAACTCCTTGCCAGAGGATGTTGCCAAGACTATAACAGGGTTAAAAAAGGGCTAGATAAATTCATGGAGGTTAGGTCCATCAATGCCTATTAGCCAGGGTGGGCAGGAATGGTGTCATTAACAATGCCCCAGCACTGCTCACTGGGTTCAAGCATTCAGCACAGTGTGGGCGTGGCACACTGGCCGTGCTAATGGTACCCCTGGTGTCAGGTCCTAACCATGCCACTTAGAAGATCAAGAACACATATTCCTGTTCATCCAGAAATATAATCTATGCTATCATGTGCCTAAAGTGTCCGTCTGCTATGTACATGGGACAAACGTCTCAGACACTGCCCCAAGGACTCAATGCACACAAAACAGACATATATCCTTTTCATGTGTGTTCATTTTTTTGATTGTATCCTTTGGTATATATGGTTGTGCCAATTTTCTTCCACTACAGGCAGTCCCCGGGTTACGTACAAGATAGGGACTATAGGTTTGTTCTTAAGTTGAATTTGTATGTAAGTCGGAACTGGCGTCCAGATTCAGCCGCTGCTGCTGAAACTGACCAGGGGCTGACTACAGGAAGCTGGAGGCAGAATTGCTCTGCCCCCAGCTTCCTGGAATCAGCCACTGATCAGTTTCAACAGCGGCTGAATCTCAAGCCTGGGACAGAACAGCTGGGCTGCCAGGAAGATCCCTGCAGGACCAACCCGGCAGCACCCCAGCTGCTCTACCCCAGGGTCCACAACAAAAGCCTGGTCTGCTGGGGGGGGCGCACTAGCTGCGCCCTCCCCCCAGCAGACCAGGGACACGGGGAGCAAAGCCGCAGCAGCGGCGGGGTGCCGCGCCGCTGCGGCTTTGCTCCCGGTGCCTCTGGTCTGCTGGGGACCGTCTCCAGCAGACCAGAGACACCGGGAGCAAAGCCGCAGCGGCGGCAGAGTCCCGCACCTCTGAGGCTTTGCTCCAGGTGTCCCTGGTCTGCTGGAGACGAGGTTTCCAAGCACAGTCCAGCCACAGAGAGTCTAGCATCCTCTGGAGTAAATTTACATACAAAAGCGACTCCTTATGGAGACTTTCTTCAACTCGCTCATTGAACAATGGGGAGAAATAGGTTGAGCCAGTCTTACAGCTCACGCATGGAGGACATGCAGCCTGCTGAATCATCTCCTCCCCAGCTTAACCTAGACCAGTGGTCTCCAACCTTTTTACACCCAAGATCACTTGTTAAATGTCAGAACAAGCCAAGATCTACCACCCCATCCTCGCCCCAAGGTCCCGCCCCTTCCTTGAAGCCCCGCCCTCTCTCTTCTCCTCCTCTCCATCACTTGCTATCCCCAGCCCTTTTACACTCTGCACTGCTGCTTTTTGCTGACTCTTATGCAGGAAGAGGTTTTTCCAATATGTGGCCTGTCTAGACTGGACCAAATGTCAGAAAAACCCCATCTTTCGGAAGTCCCCTTATTCCTTGTGGAACAAGGAATACAGGAGTTACCGAAAGAGCATGTTTGCTCTTCCACTAAAAAAAGTGGAAGAACAAACGCATCCCTGGATGCGGAAGAATTTTTCCGGGATTTCTCTGGAATCCTGGAAAAACTCCTGCAGTCTAGCCGTACCTTCACTGGGCTGAGACAGGATGTGTGGGCTCTGGGGTGGGAATGAGGGATTTGGGTGTGGGGAGGCAGGAGGAGGTGGAGAAGGGGAGGCAGGAGGAGGTGGAGAAGGGGACGCTGTCTCAGGGAGGGGGCTCCAGGCAGGGGGAGTGCTGAGATCAGATGGAGGGTTGGGGTCCTAAGCAAGCCACAGGCTTCTGGATGTGAGGGTTGGGGTATATGAGGGGCTCAGGGCAGGGGGGTCCAGTGTATGATAGGCTCAGATCTAGGGTCTGGGGGTGATGGTGCAGGAGTGTTATGATGCTGCGGCCAGATGGGGGCTTGGCCCCAATTGGGGGACTGTTGGCCAGGCTTCATTTTTAAATAACATACGATGTCAGACACAAAAAATTTCTACATTGTCTTTATTTATGGGAAGGACAGGGACCCTGTTTTGAGTCAGGGGGTCACTGACCCACAGAAAAGTCAGTTGGGGGGCCACACAAGTGAGATGCAAAAAAATAACTCCTCCAAAAAAACCCCGAGCTTCACTAATGTGGCCCCAACTGTGCTGGTGGGAGCAGGGGACATGGTCCTGGGGAAGGGTGCTAGTGGGTGCTGGGGCAGGGGACAGGGTGCTGTGGTTGGGGCAGGGTGCCAGTGGGGGACAGGGTAGAGGGATCAGGGTGCCGGGGGGAACGAGGAGCAGGGGACATGGTTCTGCAGCAGGACACAGGGTGCCAGTGGGAACAGGGGACAGGTTGTTGCGGGGGGCAGGGGACAGGGAGTCCCCCACACCCACCTCCTCCCAGGACTTCTTCCTCCCTCCCCTTGGCAGAGGAGGGAAGCCCCAGAGCATGCCTCCTCTGGGGACAACTCCCCCCTCCCACAGAAGAGGGAAGCCCCGGCACGCACCTCCTCCGGGGACGACTCCCCCTTCCCACAGAGCAGGGAAGCCCCGGGGCATGCCTCCTCTGGGGATTCCCCTCCTCCCCTAGCCGCAAGTTCCCAGCATGCTGCAGACCTGGGGGAGGGGAGCAGCCAGCTCACTTCCGGAACCCCCAGAAGTGGCGCTCAGCTGCAGGACTTCTGTCCACCCTGCAGGAAGCAGGCACTACCTCCATTGTCGCTGGAGGTAGGTAGTGGGGCTTCTTGGGGGTGGGGGAAAATCGGGGGGCCCTGAGCACCTCACAATCGATTGGTTGAGCCCTCGCGATTGACCAGTTGATCGTGATCGATGGGTTGGTGACCACGGACCTAGAATCATAGACTCCGAGGGTGGGAAGAGACCTCAGGAGTCATTGAGTCCAGTCCCCTGCCCAAGGCAGGACCAACCCAACTCAATCAACCCAGCCAGGGCTTTGTCTAGCTGTGACTTCAAAACCTCTAGGGATGGAAATTCCACCCCCTCCCTAGGTCTCTGAAAGACCAGCCTCTGTCCATCAATGTGTATTTACACTGACAGGGTCTCTTCTTTCAACTGAATTAAACACAGTCTGACTTCCTGCATTGTGCATTCCCACGATAGCTGCAAGCTCTGGTGGTCTTATCTTACAATTCCTGCATTCAGTTTTCACACACAGTTTGTGAACCCACGACAGCCAAATTGGTTACAATGAGCAAAGTACCTTCTAACAGCTGAACATCTAGCAGGCCTGAGCAACCTGAGTGAAGTGTATTTACATCACCACACCCAGGATTCCTTTCCTGTTCCAGCTGGCTGAAATGGAAGCGTTGATTCGGACCCTGCTTGAATTGTATTGGGGCAGTTCTTTGGCCTGGGTTCTAGATGATCACACAGGTTCCTTCTGGCTTTGGCATCTATGAATCTGTGAATCCACCAGTGCGCTGCAGAGATGAATGCGAAGTTACTAACCTGTCCTCTGCTGCCACCCCTCAGCCTTACCGTCCAACCCCAGCACACAGCCTACCAGTGGCCCAAGACTGGGATGGGGCCTATCTAATGGGGCGGGGAGGTAGCAAACGTCTGATCATCTCCATGCTCACCCCAGGCTGGGAGGCAACAGGAGTGGTATTCCCAAACCGAAGAGAATTGCTGCCATGGAGACTGGACTTAATACCATCACCACTTGTTGTGTTTCCCAGCGCTTGCTCCTGGTGTCCCTTCACTCCCCAAACACCAGCCAGGAGCCCAACCAATCCCCAGGGCCACAAAAGGAAAACCAGAGATGAGATGTTTGGGGACCACGTGTCTGCATCTCAGAAGAGGGTTCAGAAGGTGCCGTCGTGGTCTCCTTGCAGAGAAGGACAGAGAATTGACAAGGGACAGCTGGAAACAACAAGGCCGTGGAGCAACCGCAGCAAGTTCCTGTCTGTGAACATTGCACCAGATGGTCTCCATCTCAACTCAGCCATGTCCTGGACACCACAAGGAGCAATGCATGCTGGGAGCAGCAGTACCCTTCTCCAAGTTCCAGCCAGTCATCTTTCCCCACACCAAGCAAATCAGTGAATTCTGGGCCCCCACATTCACTCCTGCAACTACCAGGAACGGTTTCTTCCCTCACCCTCCAATGCAAGGACAGCAGCCACTCTCCGTACTACACACGCCGGGGCCCAGAACAGCACAATGCGTGCATTCGCCACTTAAGGAACACGTGTTGCATGTGCACGGCTGCGTCCCCTGCACTTTGCACTGCCTCGTGTTGCGTTTTATGTTTCACAGCTGCCGTGTGGTCTGTCCAGCAGGGATTTTTATTATTTGCACTGTTTGCTGTTCATGGAAGTTTATTCTTGACACTGGTTCAGTCCATGTGCATGGAAGTACATGTACAGCAGAAGCTGTTATAAAATCGATGCACAACACCTAATAAAAGCCAGACAAACGTACATTTCCTTATGCCCAGCCTGACACAGGGTGTAATCGACATTTGTGTCACCATTTCGCCCTGCGCCTTGGCCAATGTTCCCTCTAATTTTTTCCATCCATGTGCAGAATAAATGTTATGTGCACTGAGGCATGTGCAGGTGTGCACCACCTGTAGAAACACAGGCTGCTGGCTGTGGGCGCTCTGCTAATCAGCTGAGCAGCACCCAAAACTCTCCTGGGTGGTCGCCCAAGCGCACAGCTTACAGGAAACACCAACGCTTTGCTGTACTGGGCGGAGGCGGCTTCTCCAGCCGTTTGTAACATTCCGCCAGTTTGCCCCTCCACCCTCTCACCATTGGCGAGGCTCCACACTGGCTTGCAGAGATTGTGCCATACACAGCAACCAGCTACCCCACCAAGCAGATACTACTCCGTGCCACCAGACTCCTCTGTCGCCCTCTCAGCTGGCCAAACACACGCATCATTGCCACTCCGCTCTGGGGAGAGTCAGACAGCCCTTTTCTCCTGGCTACGCACCCAAGACAAGGGAAGCAGAGGGATGGGCTGGCTCTCCCCACATGATGGGGGAATCATAGAATTGGTGCTTCCAGGACCACTCTGGACATCGGCAGTTCCCTTTCTCTTTACAGGAAAGGGGCTGAGGATCCGGCACCTTTCCAGACCACTCTACTTTCATGTTGCACCTGCCATGGAGATCAGCCGAGGCCTTGGGGCACCCTGGAGAAATCCCCCTTTCTGCGGATGAACTCTGAGGCCTTGTGTGGGGCTCTGATAACCCGCACAGGTGGGTTCTATTATGGCACCAATACAGTGTTGGAACCTAGCAGTGCAAATCCATGCATGGCCTCCGGTGCATGCTGGGCTGTCGGAGCCAGGCTCTTTCAGCACCGCAGTGCAGCCCTCTGTGAGAAGAGCCCCGACGGCTGATCTACTAGTCCTGAACTGGGGAGCTGCTGGCCACAGACGATGAGCTTGCAGGTGGCAATGGCCGCACACTTTTTCACGCCCCGGGGAGCTCTCGTGCTGGTTTGCCACCACCACAACTTCTGCAAGGTTTCTAGGAAAGTGGCCTTTGCTGTCCTGAAATTCCACTGTCCTTGGTGATCACCCCAGACCTGCCTCACCGTCCCATCCCACATGCCAAGCCCAGGAACAGCAGTGAAGCTACTTCAGGAAAAGTTCATGCACAAGTAGCTGCTTTACTTCCTCTTCCTCTTCCTCGCCTCCCCACACGTGCTCTGCAGCGCAGGGGCATCTCGCAAAGCCAAACCGTCTGGCTGTGCAGCTGCAAATACAAGTGCTGCAGCCACAGTCTAGTCACAATGGCCAGCCCACCAGGCTGACTGGCAGCAATGGGACTCATGAAAGACAACTGAATCCTGGGATGACAGGAGGGGAGTCACGAGGCTTTGCTTGTTTGATCTCTGAATTCCATGGCTTCCAGTGAGTATCCCACAATGCACTGCAAGGAAATCCCAGAAAGGGTAGATTCTGGGAACAGGACAGGGCATGATGGAATACTGCCCAGTATTCTGAACAAACTCAGCGCTGTCTGGGCACACGGATTCCAAGGGCAGTAGGTTAAAGCCGGCCATGTGGGCCCGGCTGTTTTGGATTAGTTACTCCATGAATGTTTATGCACAAAGACACGTTCTGCAAAGAACACCCCACGCAGACGACAGCTTGTGAACGGCGGGTCTCCGCACTGTGCTCGGCCACTTAGCAACTCCCTCTACTTGTCAGCCTGCCTGGAACGCGCCTCCCTTCCAAAGGGAGCAGTGTTTCCTCCTCTCCCTTCCCCCCCCCCCCGGCTGCCAACCTTTCACCCCACACGAAAGGGAAGGGATCCATGTCCAGCATGAGTCCCCTGCTCTCTGCTTGCGCAGGGCTCTGGCCTTTGTGATCTCTGACCTGTGCCAGCTGGGGTCTGCGGGGCTCAGGCATCATGCTGTGATACCAAGGCCTGGGGGGCATGCCAAGCGCTCACAGAGCTGGTTTCTCCAGCATACTGCGGCTCCTCACCCCCATTCCTGTCCTCCCAGCAGTTTGGGCAGCGACTGCTCTGAAGGACGAGGCGGGTAAGGAGTGCTCTTAATCCCTCCATGCCAGGAGAAGGACTACCACCAGCTAATCGGGCTCCTCCATCCTGCCCTTAAGCTCTTTAAAGGGTTAGCTCTGCAAACCAAATCCCCCTCCTCCTCTTCTCCCTGATGCAGCAAGTCCCTCCCCTCTTGCCTCTTGGTAGGGCTGCCAGGAAGGGTCAGATCTCTGCTCCCAGCCCTTCGGTGCTGCCTGCCAGGTGGGCACCCCTAAAGCTCCCAGCAAGCTCCCCCCTCCCCTGCGTTTCGACAGCTTTCTAATCCTCTCTCCTGAGACACTTGTTTGCTGCATGTTTCTCCTGCTGATGCTGCAGATTAATCTGGTAGGTTCCCGGCCACTCTGCTCTGGTGCATTCCCCATCTACTCCCCGCCTCTGCTCCCCTGCAAAGTCAGCAGGGCTGCTCTGACACTGTGGCAATGCCCCAATGCCCCGGGGCTCGCTCCAGAGGTTAGGGCGGGTTGCTCACAGATCCTTCCCCTCGTGGCTCTCAATCAGGCAGGCCAGATCCACAGGGACCTGTTGGGGGAGTGAGCGAAAGGGAGACGATGCCTTGGGAAGGGTTAAATGTGTGTCCCATCATGCCCATTTCTTGCTCCTTTGTTTGCTACTGGCTCCTGGGGTTGGCTGGCTGGGACCTCCTGAGCTGAAAGCCTGGCCCAATGCAGCTGTAACAGGCCCCCGTCCCCTGGAGCTCAGACTCAGAGGGGACCAGTGGGTTGCACTTGCTTTCTCCAGGCCTAGCGACAGCCATGGGCCTACAGAGCATGCAGGGCGTTTGCCCCTTATTCTCACTTGCCCGCAGATTCCAAGGCCAGAAGGGACCACTGTGACCACCCAGCCTGCGGAACACAGGTAGACCGCCCCCCCCCCCACCCCGCATCATTCTAAGCTTGAGTAGCAACTTTAGGGGGCTGGAGCACATGACCTACGAGGCGAGGCTGAGAGATTTGGGCTTGTTTAGTCTGCGGAAGAGAAGAGCGAGGGGGGATTTGGTAGCAGCAGGGGTGGCCCGTGATGACGTCATGGCCAGGGCTGGGTTCAATATTTAGGGGCCCCTTTGCATCCGTCTCACACAGGACCGGCTCGAGCCCCCACCCAGTAGCCTGGGAAATTCACATACCCCAGGGTACCTCTGAGAGGCCATGCTGCCCCCCTCGCAAGCACAGTCTGAGCGTAGAAAAGAAACTTTTAATGAAAGGGCGAGAGAAGTCACATGGCATTAGCTTGGGAAAAACACCACAACCAGAGTCACTAGTAACTGTCCCAGCTCAAATGGATTGAGCAATGTCCTTTGCCTCTCAGGCTCACTAGTCCAACAATGTCAGGGTCCCATTCACGTACCCCACTTCCAGCTCTGTCCAGTCAGTGCGGACCCAGACACATCACCCTGATGAGTCCACTCACTGAGCCTGAGGCCAGGCTACATTTGTGCTGTTCCTGTGGTCCGCTTGCTCCTGTCAGCCACCCCATCGTTATAGGGCTGGCTCCAGGACAAACCAGTGACTTCAGTTCGGGTTCCTCACATGGCAGGGTCTTGCACAAGAACAGCTGCAGAGCGTCCACACGGCCCGCCTGCTCTTGCGCAAGAAGATTTACAGTAAAGTGTGGGAAGAGAGGGCTTCTTCCGCAAGAGCTATGCTCTTTTCTAAGTGTAAGCCCTCTTGCGCAAGAGGGCAGTGTGGACACACGGCAGGGGTTTCTTGCTCAAGAAAGCCCTATGACTAAAATGGCCATCAGAGCTTTCTTGTGCAAGACAGCGTCCACACGACCATGGATGCTCTTGCACAAAAGCACAGCTCTTTCAGCTAGCTGCATTGCAAGCGGTTGTTCAGCCCCTGCTTACATTAGGAAAAACACTTCCCACCAGTAGAGATGTAGCCTTGGGCTACGTCTACACTGCAGGCTTTTTGTGCAAGAACGGCTGTTCTTGTGCAAAAACTTGCTGGGTGTCTACACTGCACGCGCATTCTTGCACAAGTAAATGTACAGTACAGCGTCGGAAAACAGGGCTTTTTCCGGAAGAGTTATTCCTCTCCCCACGAGGAATAAGCCCTCTTGCACAAGAGCTCTTCCAGAAGAAGGCAGTGTAGACAGGCAACATGAATTTCTTGTGCAAGAAACCCCTATGGCTAAAATGGCCATCGGAGCTTTCTTGCGCAAGAGAGCGTCCACACTGCCATGGACACTTTTACACAAAAGCACATCTCTTCCACAAAAGCACACGGCAGCATGGACACACTCTTGTGGAAGACCTTTTGCACAAGAACTCTTCCGCAAAACAGTTCTTGCGCAAGAAGCCTTCAGTGTAGACGTAGCCTTAGTGATTTCAACTCCTAGCCACCACCTAGGCTGGCCAAAAGATTCCAGCTTCCACTGGAATAACAGAGACTCCTTATGGAGCCTGCTTAAGGTCTAGGGAGAAAGGTTGAACCAGTCTTCCAGCTCACACCTGGCAAGCATGAAGCAGGCTAGCTCAAGCCCCTTCCCCTCAACTCAGTTCACTCTGGTCTGGATGGGGGAGGCTTGTTCATCTGAGACTCTTACAATGATGGTGTCTCTCCTGCAAGTACTGGTGTCATATTTTATAGTTCCTACATTTAAGGTAGCATGGCTTGTGACCCCACAACAGCCAAATTAGTTGCAATACACCACATTCCATTCCAACAATTCACGCTCCATCAGCCCTGGCTGAATTGGATTTACATAACCACACCCCGGATTCCTCCCCCATCCCGGCATGAGCTGTATTTACATAGCAACAGTGGATTATCTTGCAGGGCTGAACAATTCGAGTGAGCATACCCACCCCCAGGGCTGCTCTCCCCTTTCAGCTGGCTGTATTGCAAGCAATTGTTCATCCCCTGCTTACATTAGGAAAAACGATTTCCCTAGAGAGGGTGGGGAAGCACTGGGATGGGTTCCCTGTGTGTGTGGGTGGAATCTCCATCCCTAGAGGTGTTTAAGTCTCGGCTTGACAAAGCCCTGGCCGGGTTGATCTAGTTGGGATTGGTCCTGCCTTGGGCATTTGGCTGGACTTGAGGTCTCTTCCAGCTCTATGATTCTATGATCATTCCTGGAGCTCAGCCTTGAGACAACCCCCCACCCCAGCTTGAGTTAAAAATTGTCACAGGTGGTGAATGCATATTGAACCGGTCAGCCAGACTAGGTTGGATCCAAAGGTTATGTTTTCTTTAGAGCGGGTGCGACTTTTCTGCCAAAGTTATTTTCCAATGGAAAATGCAATTTCCACAACGTTAAAATTTTGTATGAGAAAAATTCCCCAAATTTTCTTTTCTTTTCAAAAAATGTAAATGAAATATTTCATTTTGGGTTGATTCAACCCAAATCAGAATATTGTGTTTTGTTGAACTGACCCAAAATATTTTATTTCAAAATAGTTGAATACAACATTAACCTTCCCTTGCCTATCACTGCATTGCCTTATGGGATTTGTAGTTCAGCCCTCCGGTCCCTCCTATAAGCTGAGCTCCCCAGAGGATTCCATCTCCCTTACTGTCAGTGGGGCCAACAGCCTGGCTGGGCCCCTGGGCAAGGTGTATGTGGGAGGAGGGGGGGGAGCTCTGCTCCTTGCCCCACAAGGGGCGGGGTTTGGGCAGAAGGGGCAGGGCTGGGGCCATTTAAAGGGCCCAGGGCCACCCTTCTCACTGCCACAGTAGAAGTGAGGCCTTTTTGTGTTGTTGGGACCCAGGGCCATCACCCCCTTTCCCCCGCCCACCCGATTGGTGGGCCTGCATAGCGTAGTGTGATTTTCCCTCTGACTAAATTCTGTGCGGTGCATCATGGGAGATGTAGTCCAGTCAGGGAGCCTGGCCTATAGGGGACAAAGGGGCACCTGGCTCCCATGAGACAATGCACCACCATGGGACACGCACTGTAACGTAGAAATGATGTGCAATGAAGTGTTGCGGGTCATTTCAACATGCCCAAGGGAGCCAGATTGATTTTTGGAATGTCAGCATGTTTCATTTCAACTGAAAATATCAAAACACATTTTCATTTTTTTATTTGGGGGGGAAGGGGGGGGGTTTCTGGTAAAAAAAAATCAAAAATTTAACTTTGTTGTCCCAGTTTGGAAAGAAAACAACTGTCGAGCTGCTGAAATTTCCTGAGGGACGTCAATGCTGAATTTCACTCCCCTCTAGTGTGGTTTAAACCAGTGGAAGAGCGATAGTGATTGGAACAGAACAGAAAAGTCCTGGATTTCTATGCTTTGGGGTAGCATGAGTTTCCCTGGAAGTGTTGGCACAATTGCCAATGCTTGGGATGGTTTCTTGGGGCTTGCTGTAATTTTTCATTTTCATCTGCACTCACCTTGGGCACTTTCCCCCTTATCCAGAATACTAAGAATGCCTTGTTCTTATCTCATGCTTTCCCTGAGCCAATCTCAAAGCACTCGACCAAGGAGACTGATGTTGTTATTCCTATTTTACAGGTGGAGAAACTGAGGCAGAGAGCAAGGCCACAACTCACCCAAGTTCACCCAGCAGCCAGTAGCAAAGCTGGGCATAGAGCCTCGGTCTTCTTCATGCCACACTGCCTCCCTATCAGCTGCTAGTACTTGCATAGGGATTGAAGGCAGGCAGCCCCTTAACTAAGGCTAGCCATACACTGTTCACACGCCCATTGAAATCAATGGCAAGATTCGCTACAGCAGGGGTCACCAACCAGGAGCTCGGGATCTACTGGTAGATCTTGGAGCCCCTGACAGGTGATGCTGACTGGTTCAGCCAAGAGACTGTCAAGTGCCAGCACTTCACCTGCCCCTCGCCCCACTGCTGCACATCTCCTGCCCCTCGCCTTAGAGCTTTCCCCCTGCTCCCCCCCGCCTAGGGTCGCCAGGTGTCCAGTTTTGAACTGGACAGTCCGGTATTTGAGCTTTCTGTCCGGGAAATAAATTGAGAAAATACTGGACATAGAAATGTCGGGTATTTTCTAATTAAGTGAGTTTTATTATTATCAGGCGTATCAGTACGTAGTTGCATAGTGCCTGGCTGGTAGACACGCTCACACTGCATGAATGTGTCTACCAGCCAGGCAGTACGCAACTACACAGTAGAGAGGAGGGGGGTGGAGGGCTGGGCCAGGGTGGGATGAAATCCCCAAGGCTGGACTTGCCTGTGCGCCCCACTGGGACTGTGCACAGGATGGGCAGCGCCCCGGCATCTGTGTGCCCCCGGGCCAGCCCTGCTTCCTGCTCGCTGGTTCCTCCCCCCCCCACTCTGCTTCCAGCCAGCCCCGCTCCCTCCAACCCTGTCCTGGCCAGCCCTGCTTCCCGCTGGCTGATTCCTCCCCCCCATCTCCCCTGGCCAGCCCTGCTTCCCGCTGGCTGATTCCTCCCCCCCATCTCCCCTGGCCAGCCCTGCTTCCCGCTCGCTGGTTCCCCCCCCCACTCTGCTCCCAGCCAGCCCCGCTCCCCACAACCTCGTCCTGGCCAGCCCTGCTTCCCGCTGGCTGATTCCCCCGCCCCTACATCTCCCCTAGCCAGCCCTACTCCCCCCAACTCCCTCCTGGCCAGCCCTGCTTCCCGCTGACTGATTCCCCCGCCCCTACATCTCCCCTGGCCAGGCCTGCTCCCCCCGACCTCCTCCTGGCTAGCCCCACTTCCCTCCCGGCTGCTCCCTCCCCCATCTGAGATCAAGTGTGTCCGGTATTTTTTTGAAACCATCTGGTAACCCTAGCCACACTCAGGAGCCTCCCGCTTGCTGTGCAGAGCAGGGAAGGGAGAGGAGGGTGCTCATGTCAGGACGCCCCCTCCCACCCTGGATTCTAGCTCCACAGAACAGAGTGGGAGGGGGCTTGGGATGGAGGGAGTTTGCTGGCTGCTTTGGCGAGCGGTGCAGGGCCCCGGCAGGGCCTTAGCCACCTCTGAGGTGAGCGGTGCCCAGCTGGAGCCAGTTCCAAACCCCCGCCCCAGTCAGGAACCCCCTCCTGCATCCCAACCCCCTGCCCCAGGCTCAGCTCACAGCCCCCCTCACGCTCCTAATCCCTTAGCCCAAGACCAGAGCCTCTGCCCCTGCCTGGTGAAATGGAGGGTGGGGGCAGGGGCCGGGCCTCAGAGAAGGGGCCCGAAGGAGATGGGACAAGGGGGTTTGGATCTGACGGAGATCCTGGATTGCACTTCAGTTCAAAAAGTGATCTCGTGCTTAAAAAGGCTGGAGACCCCCGTGCTACAGGGGTGGGGGTTGGAATCGGCCCCCATTGTGCAGACAGTGAGGAGCGTTCATGGCACGGGGGAGAGGGAAGAGACAGAGACTGCGGGGCACAGAGGGACAACGAAAGGCCTAGGAAAAGTAGGTGGCAGAGGGGAAATGTGGGAGCCAAGAAACATGGAGGGGGAGGGCTCTGGGACCATGGGAAGGGAGGGCGGCGCTCGCTGTGGGAAGGGACAAGGAGGCTAGACTGGCAGCGCCCCATCTGAGGGGCTAGAGGGGGCCGTGGGCTGTGGGATCAGCCCGGCGGCGGGAGGGTGAAATCTGAAGGCTGCTGTAAAACACAGTCCAGCTCTTGCCTTCTCCCTCCTGTGGTCACTGTTAAAGTTGCAATTTCCTCAGGGTTATTTATAGTAAAAGTCACGGGCGATGCACAGAAATCCGGGAAGCCAGTGTCCCTGACTGGAACTAGCACGGCTGAGACAAAAGGGGGCTGGCAGGGGGCGAGGGCCTGTAGCTGCTGTGGGAGGGGAGGGGAGGGGAGTCCAGGGCCACTCCCGCTGCCACTGGGAGCTCGGGATTCCCCCTGCCGGCTCGGATCTGCGGCCGCGGGCGCCGAGTTCTATGGGCCTGTGTTGCTTGGGCTCCAGGAATAGTCCTGGCCGGGGGCCCAGTTCCAGCAAACTTGGGGGGTGAGTCTCTCCCCCGGCCCTGCCTGCTGCCCTCATGAGCTCCCCCAGCGCATCCCCCAGCACCCCTGCTTGGTGATTTAAAATGGCCCAGGACCGCCCCTCCTGACCACTGGCAGCACATCCCTGCCGCCCTGGGTGGGGCGTGGGAGTCTCCGCATGCTGCCCCCACCCTCAGCACCTCGGCGTTGATTATAGTTCAAGGTCTCCTGGTTTTAAAGCCAAGCTCATGGGCGAGTGGGGGAGGGGGGTTCTACTGGGACTTTGTCTGCAAAATCTACATGAGAACCGTGGGATTTCGCTCACTGAGGCTTGCGATGGGGGAATGCACACAGGGCCCTCGCAGCCCAGCTTTCCGCGGTGGAGCCTGCTGCTGCCAAATGGCCAAGTGACGATTGTGGCCCAGTCCAAAGGACGTCCATATCTGGATGGGCATCTCTTTCTTAAAGGGACTTTTCCACTTGAGAATTGCCCCCGCCTGACTTACCAGCTGTACAGGAACGCTGCAGCTGGCGGTACCTGAACCCGACAGTTACTTGCCTCTGGGTTTCAGGCATTCGCTCCCTGCAGTTTTAATTTCATCTCCTGCCTCTGAGTTTTGCCCCATGGTGCCTGGTGAAATCATGCCAGTCTCGCCTGATGACATCCTCTGGCTCTGCAGCCTGCTGTCACAGATCCTTCCCCTTCCCCGTTCCCATTTATGTGGGGCAGGGGGTGAGCGAGACCCTGGGAGACTAAGACTCAGCTCCCCACAGGGATTTAGGCACCGACTTCAGTGGGAGTTAGGAGCCTAAATACCGTTAGGATCTGGGCCCAAGTGACTTGCCACAGAAGGAGGCTGGGGCAGAGCAGAGAATTAAATTTCAGACCCTCCCAGTCGTTGTCGTGTCGTTGAACCAGCCTTCCCCCGTGGCCGTGTCAAAGCAGGGAAATAGAGGCCGATGTACTGTCAGCCAGGCCTCACTGAGCAGCTCCTGCGGGGAGCACCTTGCGTGTGCGCACGTGCTTTTGTGGAACCAGGGGGGAGTTCATTTTGTTCTCAGCGCCATAAAAAATCAACTGAGGCCAAGACACCCCCTGTGAGGAGCAATTCTGAGAGTCTCCCTGTTGCATGGTCTGTCCCGTCCCAGGCTGGCATCCCAGCCCCTGGGCCATCCTCCCTCTCTGCCTTTGCGTCGCTCCTCGCACTGTGCCTCCCCTGCTGAAGTCAGCGCCTGCAGGATCGGGCCCTCCATTAACATTCTAATAAGGGCGGATTGTAAAAAGCATTCAGGCTCTCGGCCACTTGGGGTTGTTCATTTTAGGCTCCATTAATCTACAGTCGTTCCTCCCCTCCTGCCGCAATTATAGACCCTTCTCATTGCCCTTAATGTCCCTGGTGGTGTGAGTATTTTCCTGTTGCCCCATCGTTTGCTACTGTCCTTAACTGGCCCCTAAAAGCCTCAGCTGACTGTGTTCTTGGCTGATTGACTCCCATCTACAGGGGTGGTCAGTATGCTAGGCAGGGGGAGGCTTTGCCTTTCCAAACCACCAGCCTGGCCCCACCCACACTCCGCCCTCAGAACACCTTCTGTAGGCAGAGTGCCTGCCCTCCCCACGCTCCGGGGCCAGAAAAACTCATCATGCAGCCTCCTTCCTCCCCATGGTGCTGCAGGCAATGTTCCCTCTACTCTTTTCTATTCATGGGCAGATTTTTTCCATCCAGGTGTGGAATAATTTTTTATGTGAATTGAACGTGCGAACGTGCACCACCAATAGAAACACAGACCCTGGCTGTGGGTGCTAATCACCTGGGCAGCATCTGAATCTCTCCTGTGCAGTGCACAAGCACCCAGCTCACAGGGAACCTGGGCTGGGGGTTGGGAAGGCTGAGTCACTGGCCGCAGCGGTTTACACATCTGGGCTGCAGAGCCCCATGTCCGAAGAAGAGGAGGAAGACACAAGAGCTGCACCTGAGTGTGTGTCTTAGGAGCCTAGGCTAGGACCCGTGATCCAGCGCTCCCCAGACCTGGGCGTCTCCGAAGCGCTGAGATGCAGCCATTGGATCTGCTCACAGGAGACTGGAGCCGTCCCGCCGACAGGGCGAGGTTGTGGAGCTTGGTCTCTCTTCTGCTGTGCACTGAAGAGCAAACAAAGGCCGCTTGTGAGGGACTCCAGACGCGGCGATGCAGCCAGAGGTCAAAGCTTCCCGAGGAATTCTGGGACGTGTGCCCGTTTCCAAACACGTTAATGGAGTCCCATGGCGCCGGGCCGCTGTTTAAAATACCAGAACGTCCCACCCATCCGGGCTGGGCTGAAGTCACTGGGGGCATGTGCCCTTCTGGAGCTGGCCCGGGCAGCCACGCCTCCTGGGGCCTGGGCTGGCTAGAGGAATGACCGGCTTGGGGGGGCTCAGTGGAGGGGGAGGGGCTGCATAACAGGGGTTGCTGTGAGAGAGGGGGTCTGCACGGAGCCCCTAGGAGAGGAAGCCTTCTGGCAGCAGGGGATGAGTCTGTCATAGGCTCTCCCTTGTTTTCCCAGGCATGTAACCCGTTAGCTCTGCCCCTCACCCTCCCAACTCCCTGGCCCTATCGCTACAGACAGGCCCATCACCATGGCAGAGTTTGCCAGCTCAGCTCCACCCTTAGCCGGAGCTCTTGGCGCCAGCTGCCTGCCCGGGGCCCCTTCGCAAGGGAGGGGTTGGGACTGGCACCACATATGGGCAGCAGGGGTGACCCCAACCCAGCACCCAGCTACCAGAAGCCTCCCCTCTTCCCCCATCTAGTGCCTGCCTTGGGAACGGGCCTTTTCGCAGCCCGGGAACTGGCTAGTTTTCAAAGGGGTCAGATCAGGATGTGGCAGTTCTCAGCCAAGTCCCTGGGAGGTGCCTCGAGGGGGGCTGGTAGGTACCTGGAACTCTGGGTGCCTAGGGTGCCCCCACCCCAGCCTGCGTGGGGATCGGACGCAGAGAAAGTGGGTGGGGAAAGGCATCTCGGCCCATGTCCAGATCCTGCCTGGGAAGAGGGCATTAACGCCCAGCCTCCCCCCAGGCCAAGGCAGTCTGGGTGGACCCAGCTTCTCCTGGCGGGTTCTGGAGTGGGCCTAGGTGATCGGGTATTTGTGTGGGGATCCCAGGGTGGTGGGGCTGAGTCCTGCCCCCCACCTCCATGCTGGGAGCAGCCAACACAGGCTGGCTCAGAGCACGAGCCGGCTCTAGCGCTCAGGTGGCAGGATTCCCGAGAGAGGGGGTGGGTTGCAGAGGGGGCTAGGGCATTGGAGCTGGCAGCTGCATTAGGAAGGCAGGAGAATGGCCCATTGCAGGATGTTCTCCGCGCCCGGCAGTGATGGCCTCTGAGCGCAGGGGCAGAATGGCTGAGCCCAGGGCTCCATGCAGCACTGCTGGACCCCCGGGGAGTCCGGGGGTGTGGGGGCAGCATGCCTGTCCTTCCGGAGAGGGGAGGCGCGTTCCCCCTCCGCCCTGCCCTGCGAGCTGCTCTGTGATGCGTGAGCCATGCCCGCTCAGCGCCGAGCTGGTGACTTTGCACAGCTTATTTACAGCCCCTGGTGCCGCAGCCACTGGAAAATGCTCCTCTGTAATCGCCCCATCGCAGGTTTCCCCTAGAGACGGTGGGGTGGGCGCACGGCAGGAAGGAACCATGAGGCTGGGGGGGGGTGGAATTCCCTGTGCTCGGAGGCTTTCTAAAAATAGCCCTTTTGCCAGCCACGGATTAGGGTGGCTTTGCAGAGCTATTGCCTGGGAAAGGTCCATAAGCCCTGGGCTGGAATCCACTCCCTGGCATGACAGCTGCTCTGCCTCCCTGCGGGGCTTTTCGGGAGGCTCCCGCTGCAGCGCTGGGGGCAGGGGCAAGGGGAGAAGCGGAGGGGGGCCTATCAGTGCAAACTGGCCTGGTAGCCCCCGTCCCATGCACCAGCTCAGGGGTCATCAAAGCCACATTTCCAAACCCCACAGCCCTGGCGGGATTAAGCCAAAGCCCTGTGGAGGGTGGGAAAGGGGAGGTGCTGAGAAGCGGGCGGGTGGGGGGGGGGAAAGAGAGGGGCAGCCATGCGTGAGAGGGAGAGAGAGAAATGAAGGCAGAGGGTGCAGGCTGATCCCCACCCACAACCCATGGCTGGCACAGACACCAAGGGGCAGCCTCTCTCAGTCTGAATTACCCTTTCCTTAGGGCACTAGGCTGAAGCCACTGTCACAGGCAATGTTCCCCCTAATTTTTTCCAGCCATGTGTGGAATAATTTGTATGTGCACCGAGGCATGTGCAAATGTGCACCACCAATAGAAATACAAACTGAGCTATGGGCGCTCTGCTAATAGCTGGGCGGCATCTGCATGTCTCCTGAGAGGCTGCACAAGTGTCCACTTACAGACAACGCTGGTCATGGGATGGAGCAGGGCCCGCTAAGTGCTGCCTTTCCTTCTGGGCTGGCAGCCTGCGCCTCTCACGGTGGCAGACTACCTGAGCCAGCCCTGCTGCTAGGAAAGGACTGCTGCTGTGCACAAGCACTCGTGCACACTCACACGAGTGTGTACACACACACAAGTGTGCCCCTTGTGCGCCACAGGCCAAGTGATGTGCTTGCAGTGGGACTGGACTTGTATAAGTGAGAGGAAGAATTTAAGGCCAGCACTTCCCACCGTCTCTCCACGCCTAGCGCTGAGAAGTGGAACCCAGGCCCCAAAGGGGAGCTCTCGGTAGAAAGACCTCGACCTGTTCAGGAGGGCGGGAACCATCTCCTCCCCCGGAGCTGTGGTGAGGCTGTCTGTCACCTAGACACTGGGTCACAAACTGCGTCTGATGTAGTTGTGACAAAGGCAAATACCGTTCTGGGCTGTGTGAAGAGGCAGGGTGCAGGGCCTAGGACAACCCCCCTCACCCCGGCCACATCAGCCTCTTCCTGCCCCTGAACTGCCCCCCTACCCCGTCCCTTCCCATAGCCCCACCCTGCCTCCTGTCCCTGTTCCGCCCCTTCCCCAAAGCCTCTGAGCCCTCCTCTCCCGAGCAACCCCGGAGCCGGCGAGGTGGGTGGAACTTGTGTGCCTCAGTCACTGGTGCGAATCCAGGTTACACGGGACTGAGCTCAGACTCGGGCCCACTCTGTAACCCTGCTAGAGCCTGGACATGAGGTGTCGGGCAAGGAGTGAAGGCCCCGAGAGGCAGGGACAAGCGGAGGCAGGAGTGTCACTAACCCCTGCCGGGTAACGCTTGTCCCCTTTGCTTACAGGCCCCTTCACCCTGGCTTCAGCCGGGTGGCTTGTTCTGTTTCCACAACAGCCCTGTATGATTAGCACATATGTCACTGGCCTAGAATCCTGCCCCGCCCAGAGCGGACTGAAGCATTTCCCGTGTCTGACACCGGAGGGCCTCAGGAATAGGAGCGCTGTAGGTATGGGACACGGAATGATGCGGGGAATGTGAGTGCCGTAGCTATCAGACACAGGACGGCCCCGCAACAGGAGCGCTATATGCATCAGACATGGGACAGCTTGAGAACAGGAGCATCGTAGGTATCAGACATGGGACGGCCCCGGAACAGGAGCGCTGTAGGTATGGGACACGGAATGATGCCGGGAATGTGAGTGCCGTAGCTATCAGACACAGGACGGCCCCGGAAGGGGAGAGCCATAGGCATTGGACATGGGATGGCTCGGGAACAGGAGCGCCGTAGGTATGGGACACCGAATGATCCCGGGAAAGCGCCATATGCATCAGACACAGGATGGCCTCGGAACAGGAGCGCCATATACATTGGACATGGGACGGCCCGGGAACAAGAGTGCCGTATACATTGGACATGGGAAAGTCTTCCACAGACAGGGGAGAGCCAGAATATTTCGGATGGGTGGCCTGTGTGACGTGGCCTCCTGCCTCCGGATATGCCCGGACCCAACAGTGAGGAGCAGTGGTGGGAGGAAGCACATTGCCAGGACCCCTCCGAGCAGGATACTGCCTGTACCTCAGCGACTCCCTGGAGGCCAAGTTTGGGAGCGAGGAGGTGACTTGTCCTCCCTGTGGTCCCACGCCCGCCATGCCTTGCACCAACCTGGAAAGAGGATGTGCTGCCACTGGGCATGGCGCAAACACCGGGAACTGGGCGTCCTGGTGCGTGTTGACCCCTTGGAACATGTCACCCCGCCACCAGAACCACGCTGGAGAGGATTCTGAAAGGTGCCAATACGTGGAGAGCCTCAAGGGGAAGCTGGCCAGGGCAAGGTGTTCAAATGGCCAACAAGTGGGATGCTGGCGATTCGTCCACCCGGCCTAGCTCAGCTGTGTCCCTCAAAGGCGCCGTCTGCCACAGGAGCGAGACAAGCGGTGCAGGAAGAGTGGCTTTGCCAACAAGACGCTGCCCCACATCCTGTGCAGCTGCAGGCCCACTCCAGGGCCTGGCGGCTCCACTACAAGACCATCCAGGACCGGCTGCTCCAAGCCATCCCGCCGGCTCTGGGAAGTGTCGCCGTTGACTGTCGCCCAGGGATGGACAGCCTGCTGCAGCCTGACATCATTGTGACCAGCAAGGAGCAGAAGCTCATGGTAGATATCAGCAGCCTTCCACTGGGTCTGAGCTTGGAAGATTGAGACGTACACCCCACTGGCTGACATCCTCAGGGCCCGGGACTATGAGGTCCCTATTCACCCCCCCTCAACAAACCAGTGGTACAAGCGTGCAGTGTCGTTACTGCTACACCCGGTCATGAGGCAGCTGATGGTGTCCGATGTCATCCAGTGATCCAGAGATATGTGCACAAAGTACATCATGGCCTACCAACAGTGCCAGGATGGATGACTCAGACCACCAATGAGGGGTGTGGCCAGCGAAAACACCCGCCTCCTTTTCTAACACACCACATATGGTGCCCGGGGAGATACACGAGACCACCAATGAGAGACACAGTCAAGGAAATCACCTGTTTCCTTCCCTGACGGACGCTGTATCTTTTCACAGAAGACTGACAGACCAAGGGACACGCTCCATGGAGGGACGTGTTCCACTCGTGTACCTATGCGCTCAACCGCCACAGACTCTGACTTTATACCCTTTACAGACGGCGTCCCCAAGGGCACTTATCCAGATGTTTCCAAAACCCACCCACCGGGACAATGCTGTTATGCGCACTGGGTATCTCGCTAGCCTTGTAAACCGATACGTGTGTTTCCTCGTAACCCAAGCTTGACCCTGGCTGCGTGGTGCCTTTTTTAACCCGTACCTTGCAAACGTCATCTGAAACATTTGCGTTAATAACATCTGTTGTATTAGCATGTTGGTAGGAGAGAGCCGAGCCAAGCCCCTGCCAGGGTCAGAGCCCAGGTGACACGGAGCTGCCCCTGAAGCCCATTTCATGCCTGGCTCTAATCTCCTGGGCACAGTCCCAGGAAGAGGATGAAGGCATGAGCTGAGACCCTGGGCAGAGCTGGCAGCTGCTGAGAGATGCTGCCTGCCAGGTAATCAACTCAACACCTGGAGCTACTGGCAGCTGGGACCTGCCCTCAGCACCACAGGGCTGGAACCCTTGTAAACGGATGCTGTTGCTTTAAATGCCCCATGGCAAGTGGGTGAGTGACCAGCCTGGTAGATCTGAGCTGGTGCCTGGCTCATCGAGGCAGTTTGGGCTTGTGATGGGGTGTGCACACCTTGCACTGAGACAGGAGGGGTTAAAACCCTGTGGGAAAGGGAAGTCCCGCCCCTACCCCCAGACTGGGCATGCTCCAAATGCTGGGGCAATATAAAAGGGAGCAGCTCAGCTCAGTCGGGCTGGACCCCAGGGAGAAAGGCCTCTTGAAGGAGTGTGAGAGCCACTCCAGCCAGACAGCCAGAGTGCAGGAAGGCCGCCCCGAGCTGCCAGCGCCGGGAGAGGCTGTTGCATGGGAACTGGAGGACCTGGAGACCACGTGGAACGTCCCTGTGCCAGCTGTGGTAGGAAGTGACCCATGGAGGGTGCAGGAGGGGTATCTCCCGCTCGGGGAGCTTGGCATGCCGTGGTTGGATTCCCAGCCGAGTGCGTGGTGGAGGACTATGCCACCCACAGGGCCCTGGGTCAGGGCCTGGTGGAGCAGGGTGAGCCTGGACTCCCCTATGGGGCTGTTGCCCCAAACCCTCTTAGACTTAAGCTATTAGGCTGCACTGCTCTGAACCAAGGGCCATCCACAGACTCTACCCATGGGCTGTGTTGCTGTCGACTAAGGGCCATCTTTACAGAACAATAGAGGTTGCCAACGACCTGGCAGCGGACTGGGTGGCGTCCACACCCCTGGGTACCTGCACCCCAAGGGACAGGGGGTGCATGCGCCGTGACAGGGCTCCTTTAGGTGTTCTCCACCTGCCACCTCCCCTGCGCAGCCCGATAGACCCACCATGGTGGGGAGGAGGCAGGGCCCAGCGCCCTCTGTGCAGGGTCGTGGCAGCCACTCTGGAGGCAAAGGGTCACTCCGCAGGCCAGGCCGTGTGATCGGCTGTGAGACGGACAGGGTGCTCCCGTGCCTTCCCTGGGACGGTCCTGGTGATCAGTCAGCTAGTCCTGTCCATGTGCTGGAGCCTGCTCCTAGGGTCCCTGGCCAGCCTCCAGAAGATCCTGGGGATTTTCTGGCCAGCAGCGTTCCGAGTTTCCCGCTGCGCGTGTCCTGAGTCTCCCCCAGGGCCTGTATTCGCAGTCCGGTCCGCCTGTTCATTCAGCCATCAGGCCCCGCAGAGACTCCTTTATGGTGCTGGCGGTTCAGCATGGAGAGTGCGCCGGTGCAACCAGCGGCTCTTTTCTCTCCAACCACCAGGTCTTCCCTGGGACCTCTCTGAGCCACTCTGCCAGGACCGCTAGAGGGCTTCTTCCTTCACCTGCCCACTGCCCTGGTCCCCCTCACATCCACAGAGCGCAGCAAGAGCTGAAGTCCAGAGATGCAAACAGTTCTATGCGTGTTGGGGTTACCTCCCAGCCAGCATGAATCCCCTTTTTTCCTTTTCCTCTTGGCTACCCCCTTGCTTTTTCCCCACTCCCTCCCTGTGTCCGTAACACGTACAGCACTGCTTCCAGGAGTACCTTACCAACCGTTCTGCTGAAATGTAACCAGCCCATCCTAACACGATTATCCCATCCACCTTTATGTGAATCTGCAGGGGGACAGGCAGGAAGCCTTCCAGCCCCATGGAACATGGCCAATGAGTTTTTGGAAATAGAAGCAAAGCCAGGTGTGTATCCCGGGGCTGGAGCTCTTGAAATCTCAGAATGCTGGAGCCTTCCAAGGGGAAAGCTCGTGGGCACAGACCGATGGTAACATGCTGGAATGAACAACATACAAACATATTTGAAATGTTTCCTTGTGAACCCTTTCTGTCTTTATCCCCCACACTCGGTATCACATAACCCTATGTCCTGCTGTTAAATACACTTCTTTTACTTTTACTGTAAGCCCGCTCAGGCGGTGTTTGAAATCAGCATGACTGCCAAACCCCAGTTTACAGAGGATACATCTACACTGCACAGCGATTTTGAAATAGGCTATTCTGGAATAGTTATTCTGAAATAGCTTATTTCAAAATAACGCGTTTACACTGCAGGGAAGCCTCAAAATTAGCATGAGGCAGGGGGAGGGATAGCTCAGTGGTTTGAGCATTGGCCTGCTAAACCCAGGGTTGTGAGTTCAATCCTTGTGGAGGTGATTTGGGGCAAAAATTCATCAGGGATGGTACTTGGTCCTGCTGCAAAGGCAGGGGACTGGACTCAATGACCTTTCAAGGTCCCTTCCAGTTCTAGGAGATAGGCAATCTCCATACATACATACATTTATTCCCTAATGTAGATGTGCTATCTCAATTTAGAGCCCCAGGTGGAATAACTTAGAATGGCCCCAGAGAGGGGCAATTTCAAAATGGCAGCAGTGGAGCATCTACACAGGCCTTATTGCAAAACAGCTGAGGTTTACAGAAGTGGAAATAAGCCATCTGTTATTTCAAAAGGACGGAATGGCTGTGTAGACGCTCGCAATATGATCTCGAAATAATGGTACGGTGTAGATGCACCCATAATGCGCTGCACTGCAGGGTATTGTCTCTTTACAGGAACACCAAACCGAGTCACTTCTGGAAGAGCTGCAGGAGGAGACTGGACACTGCAGGGAGATGTCTCTGGGGAACTCAGGAGCTGGGATCACTGTCTGTTTCCTACCAGGCAAGGCTTGCACTGGCAGAGCCCTGAAGAGTTTGCTGCCCGGGCAGAGCTGAAGGGGTTTCAAGAGTTAGAGATAACGTGAGTGAGAGACTATCCCTTATTGGCCCGACTTCTGCTGATGAGAGACAGGCTTGTAGCTACAGAGCTCTGCTTCCAGGCAGGCAGTTGGCACACGCTGAGCAGTAGCAGAACTGCCATGTGCTGAGGCCAACTCCAAGCTGGGAATCCAGCAGACTGGCACATTGGCTTTGGGGAAATTCTGGTCTGGAAGGACGTTGGGGTGACCCTGCTAGGGGTCACCAAGGCTGGTGGGAGCCAGAAGTGTAGGCTGGCTGCTGGTGTCAGGGCTTCAACTCTGGCAGGGTGGCACTGATGGCACCCACAGTTGCAGGGCAGGGGTGATGCATCTTTGACGTAGTGGGGGTACCTGGCTCGTTTCTATGCTGCTGGCTCTGGGGTAACCCCACTGGCTGCCGTGGGTACCAGGACCCAGCAAAACAGGATGAGTCACTATGCAAACCATGGCCAGACACCCCCCATGGAGAGGAACAAAGGAAGGTGGATGCTGCCCTGGCTGGGGGCAGGGCTGGAAGAGAGTTAGTTAGTTGCTGGCTGGAAGCATGGAGGAGACAGCCTAGGGAAAGGGGCTGGAGTTTAGGGGCCCGGTCTCCCCCCATCTCAAGGGGGCCTGAGGCATCCTAGCCCAGCTCTGTGACCAGATTCCATCTGTGCTGTGCTGTATCCTGGAGAGGCAATAAACTTCCTCTATTGCACCGGCTGGTGCAGTCTGTTTGTGCCATTTCGGGGTGCAGGAGACGGGGGACCCCCAACGCGCCGTCACAGCATCCCCTTGGTGGTCTGGGTTGAACCTCAAAATGTCACACACCACAAGCCTCCCCAGTTGCACCCCCCCGCACACACTATCTGAATTGTCTGAGTGCCATCTAGCCAGTCTGTCTCTGAACTGCTCCCAGAGTGCACCCATGCATACCATCCATGTCCTGTCCTTGTGTCTCACCCCGACGCCAAGAGACCTGTAGAGGGTGGACGCTCTGGTGCAAGTGGACGCTCTGGTGCAGTGTTTCTCAATCTTTTTTTTATAAAGTACCCCTTTTTCCAAAAAAAATAGTACCCCCAGTACTTTGAGACACACATATTTTTTCTACCATTGCAACACATTTGTTTAAACAACTTAATCGTAGCTGGACAGGCGATTATTATTTTTGTACTTTTTACACCCAAAAATTTCAAGTGCTGTAAAACTTAAAACAAAAATCCAGTTTCCTCCACATTTCAGTGGTGTTAACGTACCCTGCAGACTTCTCTCCAGTACCCCTAAGGGTACTCGTACCACTGGTTGAGAAACACTGCTGGGGGGTCAGTCTATGCCAGGGTTACTCAACTTTGGAAGCCCCGAGGGACACAGTGACATTCACAGCACATGCCAAGGGTCGCAACTTAAGCGTGGTTGCATATTGATGCAAATATATATATATGCAAATAGCTTCTTTCACACTGAGGGGCACGAATATAAGATTACGGCAAGACGACACGACACGCAGGCCCCGTTTAAGTCAGTTCTGCGGATACTACAATCTGCAATCGTTACCCGATTTCTACCCACATGCCAGCACTTTTAATGAGCAGTGACAGTCCAGGAATTTAACGACTAACACGCATCTCAACAGACCATTCTATTGATTCCTTGTTTGTTTTGGCTCCCGCCCACGAGCTGTAAGTGGCGCCCCACGTAAACCCAAACTGCTCTGCAGGCCACACGCTGCATGTGGCCCTTGGGCTGTGTGTTGAGTAACCCTGGTCTATGCTCCGCCCTAGTTCCACAGCCCGCTGGGCGTATTAGCTGGAGCCGTCAGCGGGGGCGGGGGTCTGCCGTGGCTCCTAGAATGGTGGGAGGGAGGCCACGGTGCACATCTATGCAGAGTGTGCTGGGCTGCTGTCCTGCTTCTGCCTGCTCCAGGACCTCTTGCTGACCATAGAACTGGAAGAGACCTCAGAAGGTCAAGTCCAGCCCCCCTGCTCTAGCCTGCTCTTCTTCCCGCCCCACCTCATCCACACCTGCCCCATCCGTGGCCCCACAGAGTCTCCAGAGCACCTGGTCAGCCTCCTCCTGGTGCAGGCCAAGACGATCAGCCCTCCCTGCAGGAGAGAGCTGGATGGGGGCTCTCCGGGCCTGGTTCTTTCCCCAGTTGTCTCCATGTGCAGTTCTTTTGAGTAGCATCCACTGACTCCTGAGACGCCTGGGAGAGGGGTGGGCACTAGTGGGAGTCTCTGCTCTGGGCCCAGATTTTTAACCTTTGCCCCTGACTCTCTATCCTGGTTCTTCATTTGTGTCCTGGGTTCCTTGCTCTCTGCTGAGGGGCAGAGCATTAGTTCGGGGCAGGCCTTGGCACACTGTGGGGTGGGGGAGAGATTGTCCCATTGGAGCTGTCCCGGGGACTGGGAATGGCCGTGCGGGTTCAGCTGCCCGGCCAGGGGAGGTGTAGGGCTCCACATTGCCTCCTCGCCCAGGCCTCCCTCCCCTCCCCTCCCCATCCCTACCTCTCTGGAATCCCTGGGGGCAGACCCTGGATCCGGTGGGACTCAGCATGTGGCTTGGTGTGACGTAGTGGGGGTACTTGCTGGGCTGTGGTGACCTCTGCTGTCTGGAGCAAGACCCATCAGGGAAAACCTCATTATGCAAAGGTGACTCCATACCGGTTGAACCAGCCTACCCCCCATGGGGAGAAACAAAGGAAGGTGGATGCTGCCCTGGCTGGGGGCAGGGCTGGGAGAGGTAGAGTTAGTTCCTGTCTGGAAAGCAGGGGAGAAGGAGCTGGGGAGGGGGCCTGGGACTCCCCTATCTCAAGGGGGGCACTGAGGCCTCTTAGCCCCAGTTCCTGTAACCAGATTACATCTGTGCTATGCTGTATCCTGGAGGAGCAATAAACCACCCTCAATTCCACTGGCTGGTGGAGTCTGTTTGTGCCATTTCGGGGTGCAGGAGACGGGGGACCCCCAACGCGCCGTCACACTTGGGTCTGGTGGGACTGATCCAGTGGGTTCACGTGAGGCTGGTGTCTGGGGGCACCCACCCTGGATTCATTGTGGCTGTGACCTCCGCCTCCAGGAGGGGGCACCGACCCCTTCCCTTCATCACTGCTTCCTCCCTCCCTCACTCACCATCCTCATCCTCTCCAGCCTCCTTGCTGACCCCCATGTCCTCCCCTCTGCTACCCCATGATCTGCCTCTGACACAGGCTACACCCATTGCTCTTCCCCAGCATCAGATGCTCAGCAGCTCTTGTGCAAGCAGGGGCAACCAAAGAACAACTGGAAAGGGGGTCTGGGTTCAGGGGGGCATGCCTTTTACTGGCTGGGGCTAGGGAACGCTGCCAGCACCCCAACGTTGCTGTTGAACAGGAACTGGGAGGGGGGGGGAGAGAAGAGGTGTCCATCAAAGATCTGAAATGGGCACAGGAGCAGAGAGACAGGCCAGGAGCTGCAGAGCAGCGTCCTGATGGCCCTTGCTCCAAAGGGCAGTTGCAGAGCCGGAGAGCAGGGCCAGCACAGGAGTAGCTAGCTGCTCTCAGGGCTCGATTTAGGGGCAGGCGACATGGGCTGTGGCCTAGGAGGCTGTTTTTGTTGTCAGTGACAAGAGAATATTGAAGGTGACATGTTTCAGGGGTTCCAAATGGGGAGGCTTTGTCACTGAGGCTATGTCTATGCAGCAGCGTTAATTCAGAATAACACAGAGCGCGTCTACACAGAAAGCCATTATTTCAAAGTAGTGGCGAGTTGGAGGACTGAAGTTGTATCGCTTAATTTGACTTTTGCCCTGCTGGGTAGACATATCCGAACTTCTTGGCGTGGAATCCTCCAGGCGTTGAGAACCACCTTCTCCTTGGACCTGATAGCTGTCAGCCAGCCAGACCCTCACGGTACATACGGGGCAGGGTGTGGCCACAGCCAGTGCCCTCTAACAACAAAGAGAAGTGAAGCGAGAGTGCGGTGGGGATTTTGTGAACCCTGTTTTATTGTACGTGCGAAAGCAAACTTGTGTTTGAAGAGCCCATGTAAGTATTGCTTGATAAAGGACATTTGTAATGAGAGGCCAGAGGTACCCCTCCTTGTGCAACAATAGGAAAGAAATACCATTACTCCTTTTGCCCCGCTCAACACAAAATGTTTGGTGACGGTCTAAGGGCAAGTCTGCACTCCTGCTGGATCGAGGGGCAGCAATCCATCCAGGAGGGGTCCATGTATTGCCTAGGACTGAGTTTTAGGTGGTTCTCCTCCAAAGCACAGGGGTGGACTTAGTAAGCAGACCTAACGAAGCACGTTGACTTTGGTACATCAGAAGTTGTGTAACTTAGGTCGATGGCCACAGTGGTGTAGACAAGGTGAGACTGCGGGACATAGATGGGGGGGTCTGTGAGGGGGCAAAGATCCTCCTTGTCTGGGGTGCCATTTAGTCTAGGGCTGGCCCAGGCTGCTCTAGCCGTAGTCATGCTGATGAAGCCGCATCTATTTGTCCCAGCTGAGGATCTGACCCCGGATCGGGAAGGCTCCATGAAGAGTTTTAAACTTCAGGGGGCCAAAATTATTGCCCGGCCAAATTCTACTGAGGTCAGTGGTGTCACCCCAGAGATAACCCTGAATAGGTGCTTGCACTCTGAGCAGGAGCATTGGGGGAGACCAAGAGTTACTCATGGAGAGGGGACTGAAAATTGCAAGCTCCTGCTATGAATGTCTGTAGTATAATGAGCTCACAGCTCTACTGTCCTCTGCTGGATGGATTCAAAACTGCTAGGAGAGGTTCAAAAGCACTATACTGCTAACAGCTAAGGGAGACTCCCCTTCAGCTCCCAGTTTAGCATTATAGTTCTAGGCACAAAGCTACAGCTGGGAGGCAGGGTCCTGCCTGAACGGGCTGCCAGCAGGAGTGGAGAGTCCTCCCGACTCCAGGGCAGGCAGGGCGCCCAGCCGGACAGCCTGCCTCTGTGACTGTATTCCCTCCCAGCAGGGATGTTTAGCCAGAGCCTGGTCCACTCCCAGGTGCAGCACAAAGCCGCTTTCTTCTCCCCACCCCTGGGAGGCTCATCCCCTGCGTCCCAGCCAGCCTGGCTCTGCTGGCCTCCTGCCACCCTGGCAGTGACAGGGCCGGATCAGCATGGCCTCAGGTAGGGCTAGGGAAGGGTGCGGGGCTGGGGGCGGAGAGCGGAGTTTCTGTATCAGCATCTTCCCCCCTTTTACTTCCATTACTCTAAAGCTGCCAGTGCTGCCTGCTCCCTTTTTCAACCGGATCAACCTGGCCAACCCCCCTTCTGCGCTCAGCTGGTCTCTCACCCTACCCCCCCCCCAGCTGGTCTCTCGCCCTACCCGCCCCCCCCAGCTGGTCTCTCGCCCTATCCCCCCCCCTGCGTTCAGCTGGTCTCTCACCCTACCCGCCCCCCCCAGCTGGTCTCTCGCCCTATCCCCCCCCCCCCTCAGCTGGTCTCTCGCCCTATCCCCCCCCCCCCCTGCGCTCAGCTGGTCTCTCACCCTACCCCCCCTCAGCTGGTCTCTCACCCTACCCCCCCCTCAGCTGGTCTCTCGCCCTACCCGCCCCCCCCCCCCTCAGCTGGTCTCTCGCCCTATCCCCCCCCCCCCCCCCCCCTGCGCTCAGCTGGTCTCTCACCCTACCCGCCCCCCCCAGCTGGTCTCTCGCCCTACCCGCCCCCCCCCCTCCTCCCCCTCCCCCCCACCTCTGCCCCCCCCCCCCAGCTGGTCTCTCGCCCTATCCCCCCCCCCCCAGCCCCCTCGCTCCCCCCTCCCTCCCCCCCGCTCGCTGCTGTTCGCCCAACTGCGGCTTTGCAGTCCGGAGGCTGCCCGGGGGGGGGGGGGGGGGGGGCTCTACGGGCTCCCTGGGGCCAGGAGCCGACACGCGGCTCCTGCAGCACAAAGGCGGATTGTTCGGTTCCTCTTTGTCTTTCCGCTTCGCGGGGGGGGCTAACACCCTGGCCCGGGAGGGGGAGGGGCAGTCTCGTCCCCCTGACTCCGCCGGGGCCTGACTGGGAGCCGGCCCGGGCCCGGGGGGGGGGGGGGGGGGTTTGCTGCCCGCGCGGCTGGCGGGACATGCCGGGGGGGGGCGGGGTCTCCCCGCGGGCAGGGCGCTCCCCGCGCTGCTGCAGCTGGCTGGACAGGCGGGTCGCTCGGGGGCGCGGGGCCCCGGAACGGGCGTTCCCCGGCGCAGCCAGGCCCTGGTGCCGCGGAGCTGCGGGCGCTTCCCCCGGCCCGGGGTGACGCAACTGGCTGTTGTGCAACCTCCAGCCAGACCAGCATCTAGCCGGGCCCCGCGCTCCGCCTGGGAGAGGCAGCCGGGCGCTTTGGGGGACCCTGCAGTGTCTGGGGTCAATGGGCTGCCTCTGCTGACGGGGTCCTGTCTGTGCCCCCCCGGGGAAGGGTCCCAACGCCACTGCCCCCAGTGCTCGGGGCAGGCACTCCCCTGTGTCTGCTGGCCCCACTGGCCACTGCCCCCAGTGCTCCGGGGCAGGCACTCCCCTGTGTCTGCTGGCCCCACTGGCCACTGCCCCCAGTGCTCCGGGGCAGGCTCTCCCCTGTGTCTGCGCTTACCCCCAGGGAGGGCTGCTCGCCAGAGCTGGAGCTAACGATTCAAACACAAGGACTGGGACACAGGAGGCAAAGGGAGGTGCAGCCTAGAGCCCCCTGGCCCCCAGGAACAGGCCCTTTCTCACCCGCCTGGGCAGCGCTTGTTCAGCTCGGAACCCCGAGGCCTGCCTTTCCTGAGACCCTCTGGGGCTCTTCTCTGCAGCACAGTTACCCCCCGCCCAGGGACATTTCTAGGGGACTGTTCGTCTCTGTAAAGTGTCAGGCTCCGCCACATCCAGACAGTAAACACAGGCTGGCTCCCGATGCCCTTTGTTCTCCCTCTTGACTAAGTCCATTTCACCAGGCCTGAGACCCAGGCCTGGCAGGTGCCATGGCTCCTAAAGTTCTCCCCTACACACATCCACCCCACAGTAGTCCAGAAACCAGCTACTGCTGAGACCATGGGGTGAAATAGCCAGAGGACGGTCAGCCCCGGAGATGATACGCCCTGCCCGGGTGTGTGCCGCACACACCCACAGACAGTCTTTGCCCCAAAGAGCCAACAATTTAAGTAAATATGACAAGCAAAGGGGGAGGGGAAACCGAGGCACAGACTGGTGAAGTCGGCAACAGAACCCACCTCTCCTGAGTCCTAGCCCCATGTGCTCTCCACCAGCCAGTGTTGCTAATTCTAGTGTCTTACTAGCGGGGAGGGCCTGTCCCTGCTGCCTGTTCCTGTTCCACCAGGGAGCCCCTTTTCTGGCTCTTGTGCTGGCAGAAGCCTGGGATGGGGCTGGCAGCCTCTGAAAATAGCAGTGGAGGGAAAGGAGGCTGAAAAGCCTGTACTGTACATCTTTGCCTGTCCTGCCGATCAGGATGGGAGTGTGGCTCAGTGGTTAGTGCAGGCAGGAGGTGCAATTCTGGCTCTGATGCTGATGTACTGCTTGGTGTGACATCTCTGTGTGCCCCAGTGATAGGGGCCTATGGGGCGGGTTGGAAAGCACCATGGCTGTGGGCACACAAGGACCCTGGCCGCCCAGGAAAGATGCTGTGCAGGGTGGTGCTGGGTCTTGTGGGCAGAGCCCCGGGAGGGGGGCCTGGATTGCTCCTCTGCAGAGGTGAGCAGGTGGGTCTGCCTGTGGCCTGGCACGGATCCATCCCTGAGGCCGGGGGGGGGGGGGGGGGGGGATCTGTCTACCCCATCTGGCCAGGCGCCCTCATCTGCCACAGCTCTCCAGGGAGGGGAGTTCTTTCTCTGGCCCCTAGCAGAGCCCCCAGACTGGCTCCATGGCCCGCTGGGCTCGCTGCTCTGGGAACAGGCCCGGCTGGGGGAGGGGGGAGGACGGACCAAGTTTTGCGCAGGGGGTGCTGCTGCTGGAACCCGCAAACCACGCCCCTGGGGTCTGTCCAAGCCGGCGCCCTGGGCCCCTGCCCTGCACCTCGGCTGGGCTCGCCCGAGCTCGGGCCCCGGGCCTGGCGCCGCGCCAGGCGGAGCCGGGGACTTCGATCCGGCGCCGCGCTCGCTGCATCAATCAGCGGCCGGGGGAGGGGCCGAGCAAGCTCTGGGCCGCTGCTGCAGGAAGAGCTCCCGGCTCCGCAGCTGCGACTCCCCGGCGGGCGCAATGTCGGCGGGCGCCGCGCCCCCCCGGGGCAAGCACCCCTTCCAGAAGCGGGGCAGCCTGCAGGCCCCCGCCGCCGCCGCAGGTGAGCGCCGGCCGGGCCCCCGCGCCCGTGCGTGGGCTGCCTTTGTTCCGCGCGGGGCCGGGGCTCTCCGCTCGCCCCGCGGACCGGGGGGGTCACCGGCTCCCCTCCTGGCCCCCGGGGCGGCGCAGCTGCGGGGGATCCGGGGCATCTGGCGTGGGCGCCGCGTTGCGGGGACGGGGTGCGTGTAGCGCTAGTAAAGGCAAGGGATGGATCGGGCTGGGGGGAGGGAAAGGAAAGCCCCCCCCCCCCCGTGCTTCCTTTGCGCGTGAGTGTGGGGGCGTGAACTCTGCAGGCGCGTGTGTGCTGCGGATGTGGGGGGGGGGGCAGTGACCTTAGTGGTTAGAGCAGGGGCTGCCCGGGTGTCATGGTTAGAACTGGGGGCCGGGCCTGGGTCCCTGCGTGGCTGGGGGCAAATGCTGGGGGTCGGGTTAGAGCTGCGGAATGGGGGGCTGGGTCCCCTGCATGTCTAGGTGCAGTGCAGGGTGTCGGGTTAGAGCGGGGGGGGGGGGGCCGGGTTCCCACGCAGGGTGTCGGGTTAGAGCGGGGGGTCGGGGGGGCCGGGTTCCCGCACAGGGTGTCGGGTTAGAGCGGGGGGTCAGGGGGGGGGCCGGGTTCCCACGCAGGGTGTCGGGTTAGAGCGGGGGGGGGGCCGGGTTCCCACACAGGGTGTCGGGTTAGAGCGGGGGGCCGGGTTCCCGCACAGGGTGTCGGGTTAGAGCGGAGGGTCGGGGGGGCCGGGTTCCCGCACAGGGTGTCGGGTTAGAGCGGAGGGTCGGGGGGGCCGGGTTCCCATGCAGGGTGTCGGGTTAGAGCGGAGGGTCGGGGGGGGGGCCGGGTTCCCGCACAGGGTGTCGGGTTAGAGCGGAGGGTCGGGGGGGCCGGGTTCCCATGCAGGGTGTCGGGTTAGAGCGGAGGGTCGGGGGGGCCGGGTTCCCATGCAGGGTGTCGGGTTAGAGCGGAGGGTCGGGGGGGGGGCCGGGTTCCCGCACAGGGTGTCGGGTTAGAGCGGAGGGTCGGGGGGGGGGCCGGGTTCCCACGCAGGGTGTCGGGTTAGAGCGGAGGGTCGGGGGGGCCGGGTTCCCACGCAGGGTGTCGGGTTAGAGCGGAGGGTCGGGGGGGGGGGCCGGGTTCCCGCACAGGGTGTCGGGTTAGAGCGGAGGGTCGGGGGGGGGGCCGGGTTCCCACGCAGGGTGTCGGGTTAGAGCGGAGGGTCGGGGGGGGGGCCGGGTTCCCGCACAGGGTGTCGGGTTAGAGCGGAGGGTCGGGGGGGCCGGGTTCCCACGCAGGGTGTCGGGTTAGAGCGGGGGGTCGGGGGGGCCGGGTTCCCACGCAGGGTGTCGGGTTAGAGCGGGGGGCCGGGTTCCCGCACAGGGTGTCGGGTTAGAGCGGAGGGTCGGGGGGGCCGGGTTCCCACGCAGGGTGTCGGGTTAGAGTGGGGGGCCGGGTTCCCGCACAGGGTGTCGGGTTAGAGCGGAGGGTCGGGGGGGCCGGGTTCCCACGCAGGGTGTCGGGTTAGAGCGGGGGGTCGGGGGGGCCGGGTTCCCACGCAGGGTGTCGGGTTAGAGCGGGGGGTCGGGGGGGCCGGGTTCCCACGCAGGGTGTCGGGTTAGAGCGGGGGGCCGGGTTCCCACGCAGGGTGTCGGGTTAGAGCGGAGGGTCAGGGGGGGCCGGGTTCCCACGCAGGGTGTCGGGTTAGAGCGGAGGGTCGGGGGGGGGGCCGGGTTCCCACGCAGGGTGTCGGGTTAGAGCGGAGGGTCGGGGGGGCCGGGTTCCCACGCAGGGTGTCGGGTTAGAGCGGAGGGTCGGGGGGGCCGGGTTCCCACACAGGGTGTCGGGTTAGAGTGGGGGGCCGGGTTCCCGCACAGGGTGTCGGGTTAGAGCGGAGGGTCGGGGGGGCCGGGTTCCCACACAGGGTGTCGGGTTAGAGCGGGGGGTCAGGGGGGGCCGGGTTCCCACGCAGGGTGTCGGGTTAGAGCGGGGGGTCGGGGGGGCCGGGTTCCCACGCAGGGTGTCGGGTTAGAGCGGGGGGTCGGGGGGGCCGGGTTCCCACGCAGGGTGTCGGGTTAGAGCGGGGGGCCGGGTTCCCACGCAGGGTGTCGGGTTAGAGCGGAGGGTCAGGGGGGGCCGGGTTCCCACGCAGGGTGTCGGGTTAGAGCGGAGGGTCGGGGGGGCCGGGTTCCCACGCAGGGTGTCGGGTTAGAGCGGAGGGTCGGGGGGGGCCGGGTTCCCGCACAGGGTGTCGGGTTAGAGCGGGGGGGGGGGCCGGGTTCTGTGTGTATCTGGCTTTGAGCTGCCCCCGCCGAGCGAGTGGCCACTTCCCCATTTGTGAGTTGGGAGTGATGCTCCTCACCTGCCTTTGGGAAATGCTTTGAGGTCCTGGGTGGAAGCTGCTGCCTCCTGCCCCTGTGAGCCCTAGTGGGTCAGGTGTTGGTGCAGGTGCGCGACTGTGGCGTGGATCTGTGGGCATGGGAGACATGGATCAAACCACGTTTTGGGGCCCTCTCCTAGGGCTGGAACATAGCGCCCACCACCTTGGGGGGCATCCAGCTTTCTCCCACCACGTGTTCTAGAGCCCCCAGCCTGCAGAGACAGCCGGCTGCAGCTGTGGGCGCACCAGAGTCCGGCTTGTGGGGACCTAGGCAGCAGCCTTTAATGTGGGGCGGCTGGGGCACTAGTTGGGTGTCAGCTCTGCAGGCCAGGCGGTCCCAGGGCATGTTCTCTGGCTACAGGATCCCGTGTTCAAGTCAGTGGGACTGTGTTTTGTGGTGTGAGAATCATGCCCCTAAGCACAGGCCCTGGGGGCTGTGAATGTTGGAGGCAGGGGGGTGCTGTGCGTGATGCACCCACACCTGATGAGCTGGGCTCACCTGCATGTGCCCCACAGTGAATGTCGTGCTAGGGCAGATGGAATCTCCCTTAATACTGGCCCAGGCCATAGTTCACTTTCCTGCATCAGTCTCGGGCACTGTGGGGTGTCAGAGGCAAGTGGGGAGGGAAAAGCTCATAATGCACCTAGCTAATCTGCGTGTGGGTGTTGTGTTGTGCGCTCATGGGGCTGTGTTGCAGGGACACATTATTCTTACTCCTTTATTTATCATCTGTTGCCATAGAGCCTAGAAGCCTGGCTGATGCTGATCAGCGTGCTGTGTGCTTGTGGAGTGTGTGGTGGTGTGGGACGCACACCTCGTGTGTGCTGAGTTCTCAGGGGGCGGGAGGACGTTGTGTGGTCTGGACACCTGGGCATAGGGGTGTGTGTAATTCTGCATGTGGATCAATACCTTGTTTTTCCTGCTGCAATTATAATTCCTGAAATGGGTAGCAGGAGGTGGAGCGGCTGCTAGGCGGGGGTGCAGGATTCCAGCAGAGGAAGTCACGGGGTTGCACCATCCCTGGAGGGCGTGAGGTGAGGAAGGGGGTGAAATCAGCATCTCTGTGATGCAGCTGGTTCCGGGCCTCAGCGCTGGTATCGACAGGGCGCTGCTGTGAGGGCGCCCCAGGGCAGACAGCTGAGGGGTGAGGTCCTGTGGGCGCTCCCAGGCCCCTGGGCTGCAGGAGGCATCCTCCAGACAGACAGCGGGGGATGGGCAGCGGAGGGTGTCTACATTGCACTGAGACACCTGGCCCGTGCCCGCTGGCTCAGGCGCGTGGGGCTGGAGACGGCCTCCAGGACCAGGTCTGCACCAGAGTTAAACAGCCCTCTCGCCAGAGCCCGAGTCAGCTGGCACTGGCCGGGACGGGGTGCATCGTCAGAGGGGATTCCAGCCTGGCTGCGCCCCCCAGATCCCTCCCCTGCCACACTGCAGAGGCTGGCAAGCATGGCTCCCTGCCAGATTCCCTCCAGCTCCCCTCCCTTCACTGCTCCGGGCATGAGATCTGGGGAGGGGGGAGCGGCAGCAGGGAGGGCGGGGTGGTGGTGGTGGATGGGAGCTGCTCTGTTGCCTACGCCTCGCCCTAGGGCTCTGGCTGCCCTTGAAGGTGAACGGTGCCTTAGCAAACGCCTTTTACCGAGGGTTAAAGCTGCTGGTTACTGACACGGCCCGGATTAGGATGGAATTCGTTGCCGCATTCCCGCACATGAACCCCGCTGGATGGTGACTATTCCAGGAACCGTTAATCAGCTGCTGCCAGCGCTCTACAAAGCACGGGCTCCCACGCGCACGTTAATGTCACAGCTTCAAGGGGCCCCCGGGAAGCCCCCACACGCAGGAGGCCTGGGGTGCCTGGGCCTTGGGAAAGCGTAGCACCTGTCCGGGTCTCCGCCACACTATGCATGTAGCAGGCAAGTGGCTCCGTCTCCTGGTAGGAAGCTGCCCGCCGGGACGTGACTCGTCCTAGGGCACACAGGTAGTTGGGGCAGGACCCGGAAATGGACCCAGGGACCTGACGCTCATGCGGACGCCAAGCGTCCAACATTCACACTCACGGTGCCCTGGTACATGACAGCCCAAGGGGAGTGGTTCTTGTGACTCCGAGTGGATAGGGTGTGTGCCAGCCACCCCCTGTGATGCCTGAATGCTGCTGCATCACCGGCACTTCCAGCTGACCCAGACCAGCCAGTTGGGGAATCTCCTTTCTTACATACAGGAAGTATGGGCCTGTGGTGAGCTCACTATGTCGGCAGTGCTGCCCAATGGTCAGCACCATGGAACTGGAGCCCAGGGCTCCTGGGTGCTACTCCCGCCTCTGTCACCAGCTTGCGGTCTGAGCAGGCTAGTTGCTCATCAGTGCCTCAGTTTCCCCATGTGTCCAGTGTCTTGTCTCCCCGCCCAGTGAGGGCCACAATGCCTGTATCTGAAGCCATGCAAGAGCCTCGCCGTGGCCAGGGCATTATCTTAATAGCATTGTTTTGCACCAGCGGATGATGTCATCAGGGAAGAAGACGGTTGGGAAATGGGACAGGCTGCGGGAGGGTGGCCGGCCGCGAAGGCCTGGCTTGGCCGTGAGCTGGGCAGGCGGGTTTAACAATCGCACTTCAGTGCTGCTGGCAGCCGATGGCTCGCCAGGGTTTTTGTGCTGACTCAGGGCTGGAAAAGCCTCCGAGGTTGGGCCTCCGGGGATAGGATGGGAAGGGGAGGGGCAATTCACGGAGTGGGCTTTGGACAGCCCCAGCTGCCAGCAGCGGGGTAAGGGCAGCAGCCGACGTGACGGCACCTGGGAGGGGACTGGATGCTAGTTCGGTTAGGATTGGGGGGGTTCCCCTTTCCAGTTGTGGGTGTCACAAGCCCCTCCCCCCTCCCTTAGCCTTGAGCCGAGACAGGACCCCGTCCCTGGGATTGGTTTTTAACCACCAGCACCTACATGGGAAGTCTCCATCCCCCATTCAACGCGCCCCTCTCCCGTGCTCCCAGACGCTGGGTTTTCCACCCTAGCTCCTCTCTCGCCTCCAGTCCCTTCTCCCCGTGGGCTCTGCAGGGTCCCGGAGACTTTCCTCCTGGGACAGGAAAGGAACCTGCCTGTGGCTGTATCCCCCTGCCTGTGGCTGGCAGATGCCAGCAGAGGATTGGAGTCAGGAATGCAGCTGGCTCTGCCGTTGACGCGCTCTGGTGTTGACCAACACACTTCCCCCCTCCGGGCCTCAGTTTCCCCATGCGTGCCAAGGGGGTGGCCACCCTGGCTCCTCTTTGCAAAGGGCTGTGGGGCAGTTGGCTGAAGGCCCTACAGACAGGCAAAATATGCAGCGCGTCTTCTGGTTGTTGCTAGCATGGGATCAGCTGTAGCAAGGCTGGACAGGAGGCGGGAAGGGGGTGTCTGCACAGCCCTCCCCGAGCCAGGGCGCTGCAGAGCGGGCTTGTGCTGTTGGAGGAACCTGACCTTTTGCAAGGGGTGGCGGGAGGTTGCAGCTGGGTTGCGTAACAGGGTTCTTCCCCAGGCTCTGTGTGCATGGGCTGCGAGTAGCCGCTCCCGAGCTGGCCCCCCGGCGGCAGAGACCCGCAGGCCAGAGAGGGGAAGGGAGTAGAGGGGACTAGCCCAAGGAGATGGGGGGAGGCAGGAAAGTGGGGCACCCCCGGGAAGGCGGGTGTGGAGTGTTCCCACGGGGTCCCCGCAGGTGCCCCAAGGTGACTGATGAGCTCAGAGGACGCCAGCAGGGGAAGGTCGGAGCAGGAGTCAGGGAGGGAGCAGGAGGAGCTGGCGGCCGCTCGGGAGCAGCGGGCGCGCCCAGCCAGGGCTCCAGACGCCGCGCCGGGTCCGGAGGCCTGGGGAGCTGGGATTGTCACAGAACCTGAGCTCAGCCACCGTCGCCCCAGCCCCCTTCCTAAGGCAGAGCCCAGTCCTAGCACCTGACATCCAGGTGCACTGCACATCCACTGGCTGGAACGGGCTTGGGGCTGGGAGCAGGCAGGGGTGGGCGCTGGATGGCGGGGCGCCCGAGACCTCTCTCTGTGCGGCCCGAGGCCCTTCGCCAGCCCCTCTGTTGCTTTCCGTGGCAGGGATGGAGCAGAGCGCAGGCTGGGCGCGTCCATTCCCTCCGCAGGGAGGGAGGGAGCAGCTGCTCCTAGGTCGGCAGGAGCCTTTCACTGATCCGTGGCTGCAGCACCAGGAGCTGCCCTACCCAGCAGTAGCCCCCCTTCGGCTGCTGGGCCTCACTCCATAAGGGGGCATTAAACCACAGCTCCAGAGCGAGATTTACTCTTCTGGACCAGCCCAGCTCTTCCCTGAGAACTCCAGGCCCTCAGGGGGTGGGGGGGCCCTGGGATCCCGGAGGGGGGCCCCTGGGATCTCGGGGGGGGGGGGGCCCTGGGATCAGACTTTGCCTTGTTGTGGCTTGGGAGGAGAGTGGAGTCTAGTGGTCAGAACAGATGGGCTGACTGGGAGCCAAGGTTCTATCCCAGCTCAGGGTGGGGAGTAGGGTCTAGTGGTCAGAGCGAAGGGGGCATCTGGGAGTCAGGATGTCTGGCTACAGGAGAGGCTTTGGAGGGCAGATGGGTGGTACCCCTACTGCTGGAAGGGGGATGCTCGGGCTGGCATGTTAACTAGCATTGGAGCAGCATTTTCTTGTGCCCAGGCCAGGCCTGTCTCTGGCCGAGGACCGGCCCAGCCCTCCTGCCTGGTAGCCTTGGCCAGGCCGGGCCGCAGAGCTGAGCCAGGCACCCCAGGGCCGGGTGCTGCTGGGCTGGCGATGGGCGGGCTGGGCCGGCACCGTGGGCTCAGGGCAGCAATCGTGGTGCGGGCCGGAGGGCTCCCGAGGTGCTGCCGCTGCTGCGTTGGCGAGCCAGGCCACGCGTGCTGGCTCAGCGCCCAGCTCACGACCCTGCGCTTCCGCCGCCTCGGGGGACGATGGCTCAGGGCTTTGTCTGCTTCTTCCGTGGGGCTGGAAGATTTCTGGTCTCCGCCCCCCGGCGCGTGGCTACGGTTGGTACAGCCCAAGCCGGCTCCCGGGCTGGAATCTTGTGGGATTGCAGCTGCACGGCAGAGGCTGTGAACCGCCGGCAGCATCCACGGCCAGAGCCTGGGGCAGCCCCTCGTCTGCACCGGGCTCCGCTCCAGGTGGGCCCCCCGGGGCCTGCCCCCTGCGCGGGCGCTGTGCTCAGGTAGGAGGTGATAGGATGCTGGGTGGGAGCAGCGGCTCTGAGAGGCCCTGAGGGTGCAGCTCTGGGCTGCGCCTGCCTGCAGTGGGGGTACCAGGTGTGGGAGGGATGGGGGCAGAAGCCCTGTTGGGCCCCGGTGCTGTGGGCGTGGGGGAGGAAGTTCTTCTAGCAGAACCAGCACAGGGGCACGGGGTGTGTGTGTGGGGGGGGGGGGGCATTTGCAGGGGCTCTGTTCCGTGTCCCTGCCTGGGTGCTGTCAGGCTCCTGGAACAGGACAGTTGTTTTTGGAGATATTTGGGGCAGCCCAGCCTTCCCAAGGGGCAGGGGGAGGAGCAGGCAAGAGCTGAGCTGGGGGCGGGGGGGATCCTGCCCTGAAGCCCTGGGGCAGTCAGCAAAGGCAGCCCCTCTTGCAGCACCTGTCAGATGGAGGCTGGGAGAGGGGCGCCCGGGGTGGGGGGTTGCAGGTGCTGGTGGCTGGAAAGGGGAGCAGCGCAGGAGCTGTCTTGCTGCTGAGCAGTCAGGGGTGTTGGGGGGACATGGTGGGATGGGGTTTGGGCTGATGAGGCTCTGCTGCAGCCCAGGCAGGGTGCCAGGGCCCAGGGGAGGCAGCTGCCCTGGGGCTGGAATCCACAAAGACTGAGGGAGGCCAGAGGATGGTCCATGGGGAAGGGCCTGGAGACCCACCGAGCAGCAGCCCTTGCCTGGCCCCCTGTGACGTGCGGATCATCTAACACCACATTTGCTCTTTCTGGGCTTCCCAAGTGAGTGCGCGCAGGCAGACACAGGCACTGCCCACGTGCCAGGACCCGGGGGGGGGGAAGGGGAGGGAGGCTGGCCCTCGTCATAGCGGAGCCCTGGCATCAGCTGGCCAGGCTGGACACGGTTCACGGTGGTGTGCGCTGTGCATGGAGGCAGCCCATCCGTTCAGTTTTTCCTTTCAGCCAGTGCCAGGCTGGGCCATGGGCCTGAAAGGAGAGCTGCAGAGGGGTCCCTGGCAAACACCCCTGCGCACCCCAGGCAGCGTTCAGCTACAGCCCAGGGAGTGCTCTGGGTTGGGGATCTGATTTAACCTGGCCTCCCGGCTGCCCCGGGCAGCAAATGCATCCCCATTGGGTGCTGCCTGGCCATGAAGTGCTGTCCGAACGCAAAGTGTCTAAGGGCTCAGCGGTTTGGAACGAGAGCGCCGTAAGCCCTGGCTTGTATCCAGAGCGGTGGTCTCCGGTGGTGAGTAACTTCAGAGGGGCTAACCCACCACCCAGACTTGCTACCTCAGTGCAGTGGTTTCAACCCGCTGGAGGCTTCAGAGGGTAGGAAATGTGTCTGTCTTGGGAACAGAGACACACTGTGCCAGTAGCCAAGGGGACGCTGGCCGCAGCACGCTAAGAACAGACCTTGACACGGGGCATGAACAAGAATTGCTTCCCCCCCTCTGCGGTGCAGCCACCTCTGGTGGGGGGCGGGGAGGCTCCCCGGTTCATGGTGTGGGGCAAGCGCTGAGGACAGGAAGTGGAGAGGAGCTGACACTGAGAAGGGGGAAGCACCAAGCAACCAGGAGTTCAGCTTCATTTCCTGTCTGAAAGAAGTGCCCTAGGTGTGGATTCCTCAGCTGGAGGGGCAGGGCGGGGTCTCCCCTTGCAGCTTGTGTTGACTTTTTCTTCACTTCCTCCCATCCATCCTCTCTGGTTAGCAGTTAAACACCCGTGGGGTGCGAGAGCCAGTTCATCTGGGCCTCAGAAGTGAGGAGTTTCCCCAGACAGCTTTGCACTTCTGGGTGTGTGTGTGTGTGTGTGTGTGTGTGTGTGTGTGTGTGTGTGTGTGTGTGTGTGTGTGTGTGTGTGTGTGTGTGTGTGTGTGTGTGTGTGTGTGTGTGTGTGTGTGTGTGTGTGTGTGTGTGTGTGTGTGTGTGTGTGTGTGTGTGGTACTTCCAGCTGTGGAGCCAACTGCCCTGATTGGAAGGAGGCTGCAGGCTCCTCTCTGCACCTGCTCAGAACTTTGCCTGCCTGCCTCAGAGTGAAACTAACGAGGGGTTGGTCACTTTCACAGCTGCCCTTGGCTCAGAGGGGTGCTAGTACTAGAACAGTGGCTGTCTCCCATCTCCCCACCCCACTGCCAGCAGAACCAGCCCTGCAATGGGGAGCGTCCCAGGTGAGGGTGGGAAGGAGGCAAGAGGCTTCTCTCCCAGCCAGTGGCCAGGAGCCAGGCTGGGTCTGCCCGAGAGACTGGAAAGAAAGAGGCGGCTGCGTGAGGGGGACCTGGGGCAGCCTCTTTGGCAGGGCTCTGGCTAGTTGCAGGCCCTGGGGTTCCCATCCCTTTCCTTGCTTGGGTGAGCGATGAGCCTTCTGCTTTTTGCATGGAGCATGTGACTCCAGGGGGAAGCAGCCCTGGCCGCTGCTGGGCTGGCATTAGCCACTCGGTCTCCCATCGCGGAGCGCCTGCTGTTTGGCACCTCTGTGTTGATCTGCGAGGTCCAGCGTGCCGGTGCCAGCAGCAGCGCCCCGGTGGATAACATGCTGCGCCTGGGGGAGGGGTGGGAGAGCCTGCCGGTCGGTGCCCCACTTTCCCCAGCTCTGCCCTGGCTGGGCTCTGAGTGGGAGCTGGGGGTGGCTGTGCTGTCTCCCAGGGTGCAGGGAGGTGACCCCTGTTCTCATGGAGGTCCCATGGCCAGGGAGTTGGGTCCATTCAGCCAGTTGTGAATTGTCGACAGTTGTGTCTGTTCTGTGGTTCTTGCCTGCTTTGCCCTGGCAGGAGAGCGGCCCCCTCTCCTTCCGACCGGCTGAGACAGGAGCGAGTTCTCTCCCCATGGCTCGCCGGGTAGCACAACAGAGGCTGCGTCTGTACTCCCCTTCTCTCCAGGGACCCCCACAGTGTGCAGGGCACCGGCCCCAGAGATCCCCTCCCCCCTTGCAGTGTGCTGGTGCCAGTCCCAGAGACCCCCCTGCATTGCTCTGAGCATTGGCCCTGGAGGACTCCCCCCTCCCCCACACGGTGTGCTGGGTGCTGGCCCAGAGACACCCCCCCTTGTAGTGCGCTGGGAGCCGTCCCCGGAGACCCCCCATGCTGCATTCAAGCTGCTGTCACTCAGTGCCTCAGTTTCCCCAGCTGTAAGCCGAGGATGCGATTTCCTCCGCCTCCCTTCCCCGCTGAGTGGCTGTGAAGCACTTTGAGGCCTGAAAGGGCTAAGGAAGCAAAGGGTAGCACCATTGTTATTAACCCCCTCTCCCCTCCGCATCGAAATGCTCCTCCCCTCCCATCCGCCCCAGTAAAGGAGCCAAGCCCTGCAAGACAGAAATAAAAGCTCTTCCGTGCCCCAAGCCGAGCAGTTACCCCAAAGCAGAGAGATGTGCCAGAGGCTCCAGGATGCCCACTGGGGTTTTGGCTGTGGATTTGATGTGGCAGGTGCCCAGATGCCATGGTGATGGGCATGGAACCCTGATCTGCACGGAGAGATCCTGGATTGTTCTGGCCATAGGCAGGGCTGTGCCCCGTTACAGTAGCGCTCAGGAGCTCAGCTGCGCCAGGCGCTGCACAAACAGAGTGGCCCTCCTCTGGTCCCAGCCTGCTGACTCTGGGTTTTTTCCCCCTTTTTTTAAGTGTATTTTTCTTCCAATTTAAAAAAACCCTCCCGGCCAAAGCCTGGCCCGGGCATGGAACCGGCACCGCGCGCTCGGCTGACAGTGCCGCCCTGTTTCCACAGAGATCCATGGTGCGCTGGGGCCTCGGACGCTGCAGTCTGCCCGCTCCCTGCCGGGGACTCCGCATTGCCTGAAGCACTTCCCTGTCGACCTGCGCACCTCCATGGATGGCAAGTACAAGGAAATCGCTGAGGTAGCCGCCTGCCCCATGTTCCCCGTCAGCCTTCAGTGTCTCCCCATGCACATCCCTCCCTCTCCTCCGGCCCCGCCTGTCTGGGCCTCCCTGCACACCCCATCCCTCCCTCTCCTCGGGCCCCGCCTGTCTGGGCCTCCCTGCACACCCCATCCCTCCCTCTCCTCCGGCCCCGCCTGTCTGGGCCTCCTTGCACACCCCCATCCCTCCCTCTCCTCGGGCCCCGCCTGTCTGGGCCTCCCTGCACACCCCCATCCCTCCCTCTCCTCCGGCCCCGCCTGTCTGGGCCTCCCTGCACACCCCCATCCCTCCCTCTCCTCCGGCCCCGCCTGTCTGGGCCTCCCTGCACACCCCCATCCCTCCCTCTCCTCGGGCCCCGCCTCTCTGTGCCTCCCAGCACACCCCCATCCCTCCCTCTCCTCGGGCCCCGCCTCTCTGTGCCTCCCAGCACACCCCCATCCCTCCCTCTCCTCGGGCCCCGCCTCTCTGTGCCTCCCAGCACACCCCCATCCCTCCCTCTCCTCGGGCCCCGCCTGTCTGGGCCTCCCTGCACACCCCATCCCTCCCTCTCCTCGGGCCCCGCCTGTCTGGGCCTCCCTGCACACCCCCATCCCTCCCTCTCCTCCGGCCCCGCCTGTCTGTACCTCCCTGCACACCCCCATCCCTCCCTCTCTTCCGGCCCCACCTCTCTGTACCTCCCTGCACACCCCGATCCCTCCCTCTCTTCCGGCCCCGCCTCTCTGTACCTCCCTGCACACCCCCATCCCTCCCTCTCTTCCGGCCCCACCTCTCTGTACCTCCCTGCACACCCCCATCCCTCCCTCTCCTCCAGCCCCGCCTGTCTGGGCCTCCCTGCACACCCCCATCCCTCCCTCTCTTCCGGCCCCGCCTCTCTGTACCTCCCTGCACACCCCCGATCCCTCCCTCTCTTCCGGCCCCACCTCTCTGTACCTCCCTGCACACCCCCATCCCTCCCTCTCCTTCGGCCCCGCCTGTCTGTGCCTCCCTGCACACCCCCATCCCTCCCCTTGGTCTGGTTTTTGCTCCTCTCTTCCGCCCCATTTGTGGTCCCCTTAAGGCAAAGCCGGTGCGGGGGCCCCATGAGGTGGCATGAGCAGGAGGCAGGAGCCCACTTTCTGTCAGCCTCCATCTCCCCGTGTCTCGGTGTGGGCATGGGCGGGTGCTGCAAAGCAGGCTCTGCCAGCGGCGGGCCCAGGCTGGCCCCTGTCTGCGGGGGTCCCAACGGGCAGACGGATGTCGCTGCCGGCCGGGCAGGCAGCCTGGCTCAGTCCCGGCTCGGGCCGGTCGGGGACCAAACCCCGGCGGCTCTGCAGTTTAAAAGGCAGTAGGAGCTGGACAACCTGCCCCTCCCCTCCCCCCAGCTCCTACCGTGTTTCGAATCGCAGAGCCGCAGCGAGATGACTACTCGATTAGTAAATTAACCTCATTTTAACCCCCCCCAGCCTCCTTCCTGGTGAGGCTCTGTGCCGCGGGGGCCCTGCCCCGGAGCTTTTCCAGGGCCATCGCGGCAGAGCAGGCCTGGCTTGGCCGATCCAGGCTCTTCTCTCTGCTCAGGGCGGCAGGCTCACGGGGGGAGGCGAGCCCCCCCCCCAGTTGCTCACTGGCTGCCTTCCCATGCGCCGTCAGGCTGGGCATCCCCTGGGGCGTGTCCAGGGGGCTGTGCGCTTGCAGCCAGGGCGGGAGAAGCCATTGATCAGCAACCGCCGGGGCAGATTCAGCATCCTGCGCTTGAGAAGGATCAGTGAAGTGTCGGGAGGCTGCGTGCCATGGAGAGCGGCGCTGAGACCTGCGCGCAGCCCTGCCCCTCCCCTCCCCGCGGGCACCGCAAGGAGCAGGCGTCTGTGTGTGCGGGAGCCCCCCCCCCAGCGTTTAACACCCGCCCTGAGCCGGCTTATGGCCGCCTGTGTCCGTGCCGCATTGGCAGCCCTGGCTCGGAAGGGGCAGCAGCAGCTGCTGGCTTCCTCCGGGCTGCCCCCCTGTGCCCTAGAGGGGTGCGAGGGGTGCGCGGCTCCTTCCACCGGGGCCCTTCTGCCAACAGATGGCATCCGCGGAGGCTCCCCGTCGGGGCTGGCCTCCTGCCCGCAGCCCTGAGCCGGCCCGTCTCGGCTTCCTTTCCCTCGGCGCACGGCCGCCCCTCTGCCGGGAAACCCGCCGTGCCCGCCGAGGAGGGGACTCGTCCCGCCGCTGCCTGGGGGGGTGGGCTGGCTTGAGGGCCCCGCCGCCGGCTCCCCTCACGGCTCGTCCTTGCGCCCAGGAGCTGTTCTCCCGCTCGCTGGCGGAGAGCGACATGCGCAGCGCCCCCTACGAGTTCCCCGAGGACAGCCCCATCGAGCAGCTGGAGGAGCGGCGCCAGCGCCTGGAGCGCCAGATCAGCCAGGACGTGAAGTAAGAGCCCGAGGCAGGGGTGGACTAGCCGGCCCCGGGGAGCTGGGCCAGGAACTGCACCCGGCCAGGAAGGCTCCGACCCGGGGCCCTCAGACTTGTTCTTCCACCTGCTCAGGCCGGTCGCTGCTGCGGAGCCTGGCGGGGCAGCCCGGGGCTAGCGGGAGGCCTGGCTGGGGCAGCGCCCGGGTTGAGCTGGGAACGTTCTGCCCCCCGCCCCTCGGGCAGGGCAGACTCCAGCACCTCCCGCCTCGCTTGGGCCCCGGGGAGGGGCTGGGCAGTTTGTGGGCAGGGGCCGGGCTCTCGGGTTGCTGTGGCTCTGCTGGGTCCCAGCCGTGGCCCTTCTCTGCTTTCCCAGCCCCCCTGGGCTCCCTTGGGTCTCTGCTGTGGGCTCCCCTCCCCCAGCCCGGGGAGATCCCCTTGGTCGTGGCATCTGTTGTGCTTGGTGTTGGTTTCTGCATTAACACCCGTGTTTTCTTTCTTCCTCTCTCCTCTTCCCTGTGTCTGTCCATCCGTCTATCTGCCCCTGCCCCTGCCCCTGCCCCCGCCCCCGCCCCCGCCCCCGCCTCTGCCCCCGCCCCCGCCCCTGCCTCTGCCCCTGCCTCTGCTTCCTGTTTGTCCTCAGACTAGAACCCGACATTTTGCTCAGAGCCAAACAGGACTTCCTGAAAATTGACAGTGCTGCTGACTTACAGTGAGTGTCTGGCTTTCCCCCGCTCTGCCAGCGACTCAGGGTGAGCTGACACGCCCCGAGGGCTAGGGCTCCGCCCGATCCCAGCCTGGCTGGGGAGCAGCATTCGCTAGGGCCGGGGCGGGGAACCTCCGGTCCGCAGACCGGATCCAGCCTGTTGCTAAATTTCATCTGGCCTGTGGTTCCCCCCGGAGCCATGAACACCAAAATCCCAAGCCTGCGTGCACAGGTGGGGGAACTAGAGGTGCAGGGGGTGCTGTGGCACCCCCAGGTTTTGCTGGGCCCTGCCAGGGGTTCTGTTCCCACCCCCAGAGGTGGCCCCAGCCTCAGCCCTCGTACACCGGTCCACCCTGCCCCCGAACTGTGGCCCAGTCTTGGCCCCAACTCTGGGGAGAGGGGCATGGACAGGGGAAGGTCCCCATTGTAAAAATTGCTCCAGCGCCACGGCCTCCCGTGGGTGAGTGGCCTGTGATCGACTTTTCCTGTGGGTCTGTGGCCCATGACAGAAAAGCCCCCACCCCCCGGCAGGCTACAAAGCCACCAATGGAGGCTTTGGTCCCTCTTGCACTCTCTGCTCAGCTGGTGCCAAAGGGGCCAACCTGGGGTGCAGCCCCCCTCGTTCTGAGTGGAGGGGCGTTCCGGGCTCTGCCGGGAGCCAGGCGTGGCCGTGGGGCTGGAAGGGAAGGGGGCGGAGCCATGCTAAGCAGGGCGCTCCCTCTCGGGGTGGGCAGGGGGCCCAGCGAGGACAGAAGAGGGATCTAGAGGGTCTGGGTTGGCAGAGACCTCAGGAGGTGTCTAGACCAGCCCCAATAAATCATCGCAGCCAGGGCTTGCTTGGGCCTTGGAGACCTCGAGGGATGGAGGGAACCCGCCCCAGGGCTTCCCCACCCACCCGTGTTCCCTCCTGTCCCACCCAGACCTCCCCCTCGGCCACTTGGGACCGTTGCTCCTGGCCAAGGAGGAGGAGCCGGGAGGGCTACGCAGGGCTCCCGGGGGTAGGCAGGCGGAGCGGCAGTCCTGGGAGGGAAGCCAGGGCTCCAGTCGCTCTAGCGGCAGGGGTGGGTCTGGGGAAGGTGCCCGCCAGAGGGAGGCTGGCTGGAGCGCTGGGGGGGCTGCCTCGCTCGTCCCGCCCGGCCCGGCCCGGCCGTTGCTCTGCGCTGTCTTTCCCTCCTGCCTTCGCTCTTGGACGCGCAGACGGGGCAGGCGCCGCCTCGTGTCTCTGTTGCCGTTTGTTGTCGTGTGTCCCTGGGCCAGGTTCCCAGTAACGCAGCCTCCAGCAGCCAAGCTGAGCCCTGATGGCTGCTGAACGGGACCCTCCTTGCTACAGGCTGCTCCCCAGGAGGCGGCTACCCCAGCTGGGCGCCAGCCCCCGGCGCCCAGCTCTGCTGAGTCGTGCATCTGCTTACTGGGAACCGGCGGGCGCCCAGGCGCTGCTGTGTGGCTGGGGAGGTCCCGGGAGCTCTCCCTGCCCTGTGGTTACCCCCAGCCACCCCCTGGGGGGTCCCGTGTTGCACGTCTCCTTGTGCCATGTGTCTTTCTCTGGTAGTTTCACAGGCCTGGGACGGGGCAGCCGAGGTACGGCCGGGGCCGGACGTGTGCTCTTGCTCCCTGACCGTCTCTTGCCCCCCCATCCCCAGGCAGTACAAGGAGCAGAGCGAGGACCTGGTGGATCATCTCCCCAAGGAGCGGGATGTGCTGCTGGAGTGGGAGTTCCAGAGGGTCACCATCTCCGGGGAGGAGACGTGTGGGGTGAGTCTGCCGGGCATCAGGGGCTGCCTGGGCGTGGGAACTGAGGGTTACGCGGGCTGCTCCCCCACTCTCGCAGAGACCCCAGGAGCCAGCCAGTCCCCTCTGGATCCGAGCCGGTGCCCCCAGAGGGGTCGGCTCATTCTCCCACACGCCAGCCCGTCCCTGTGACCTGGGGCCGATGGAAAGTGGCCTCCCCTGTGTCCCGTTCTCTGATCTCGTGGGCCCGCCAGTCCCTGCCCTCCCTGTGTCAGGTCCTCGCAGCAGGCGAAGGGGCGGGCTTGCCTGTGATCTAGCACGGCTAACGATAATGGCGAAGACGTGACCGCAACAGACCCTGGCACGGGCCAGCAGCCCGAGGACGTCCCCCGGGTCTCCGGCAGCCTTCTACTGGGTGCTGGCCTGCCCCCCGCCCCTTCCTCGCTGCCCTGTTAGTGCTAATCCTGTTGGCACAGGGATGCCTACCCGGGCTGCAGTGACTCCTTCACTCGTGGTACGGGGGTGCCCTGAGATGCCCCTGCCCTAGTCACCTGGCACCGTACTGCTCCTGGTTTCACAGGCTGGGCCCCGGCAGCTTCCCCCAAACCTTCTCTTCTTGGGTGATGGGCAGCAGAGAGCCCCTGGTCCTCTCCTCTCCTCTCCAGAATCTGTGAGCCCCTTGTGAGTTTCCCTTGATCTCCATCCAGGGGCCAGAAATCTCTGGGCCAAGTCCCCAGCTGGTGTAAATTGGCATGGCTCCACTGGCATCAACAGAGTGGTGCCAGTTTCCATCAGCTGAGGGTGAGGCCCGTTCTTCTGTCCCTGTCCCTGTCCCCCACCGGATCAAGGTGACCTCTACAGATAGTCCTTTGTTCCCAGCACAGTTCTCCTGGCTAAAATAGCAACAGGTGCCCATCTTCTGGGCACCTGTCCTTGCGTGGCAGCTTGTGTGCAGCAGTGTGAATTGGCTAAGGAGCTGTCCAGGACCAGCACGTGGCCGGGAGACGGCCCAGCACATCGCTCCGGGACTAGTGCTGGCCCCGACTGCCATGGGCTTTGCCAGGGTGTGTTCCTGGGGGTTTTGTGTGCACGGGTGTAATTTAACCCTTTGCTGGCAGGTGGGGAACTTGACTATCAGAGAGTGACACTGACTAGAAAGAGAAACTGACTGATCCAGGGTGGGAAGAGCAAAGAGCAAACTGGTAGCAATTGTGAATGGGCAGGTGATGCTCCTACCCTGGTTGCTGGACCGGGGACACGCCCAGGCCCTTCGGGGGATCTGTGGCTCCTCCCGTCTCCGTGGCTGAGGCCCATAGCAGAGCTTGCCTTCAGGCTCCAGCCCCCTGTGTATCCTGCTGGCTCCGCACCCCAGGCAGGGCAGGAGGCGGCACTGTGTCCCCGCTAGGGATGTCAAACGTGAACGGTTAAACGACGTGTTTAGCCAGTTAGCTGCCCATGCGGGAGGGGAGCTGCGTGGGTGCGGTGGGCCCGGCTGGACTGGAGCAGCCACGGATGGGGGCTGCTCCTATTGGGCCAGGCAGGGCTCGCCACATGGCTCAGCTCAGCTAGTCCCAGCCCAGCTCCTGAAATAGGGAGGCCAACGGCGTCTATCTAGGGTGCTTTTAGGGCCATTGTTACCATATAACCGAGTGCCTCCCTGTTCCTTGAATTGGGGTCATCATTCAAAATGATCTGGACAAATTGGAGAAATGGTCAGAGGTCAATAGGATGACGTTTAATAAAGACAAATGCAAAGTGCTCCACTTAGGAAGGAACAGTCCGTTTCACACATACAGAATGGGAAGCGACGGTCTGGGAAGGAGAACGGCAGAAAGGGATCTAGGGGTCATAGTGGCCCACGAGTTGAATATGAGTCAGCAGTGTGACGCTGTTGCAAAAAAAGCAAATATGATTCTGGGATGTATTAACAGGTGTGTTGTGAGCAAGACACGAGGAGTCATTCTGCCGCTCTACTCTGCGCTGGTTAGGCCTCAGTTGGAGTATTGTGTTCAGTTCTGGGCACCGCATTTCAAGAAAGATGTGGAGAAATTGGAGAGGGTCCAGAGAAGAGCAACAAGAATGATTAAAGGTCTAGAGAACATGAGCTAGGAGGGAAGGCTGAAAGAATTGGGTTTGTTTAGTTTAGAAAAGAGAAGATTGAGGGGGGACATGATAGCAGTTTTCAGGTATGTAAAAGGGTGTCACAAGGAGGAGGGAGAAAACTTGTTCGTCTTGATCTCTGAGGACAGGACAAGAAGCAATGGGCTTAAACTGCAGCAAGGGAGGTTTAGGTTGGACATTAGGAAAAACTTCCTACCTGTCAGGGTGGTCAAACACTGGAATAAATTGCCCAGGGAGGTTGTGGAATCCCCATCTCTGGAGATATTTAAGAGCAGGTTAGATAAATGTCTATCAGGGATGGTCTAGACAGTATTTGGTCCTGCCTTGAGGGCAGGGGACTGGACTTGCTGACCACTCGAGGTCCCTTCCAGTCCTAGTGGTCCAGGTTTCCCTCTTTGCCATATTGATCCTCCTCCCTGCTTGGTGCAGGGAGATGCTGCTGTTGCAGTTGTAGAGACCTGGGCCTGGAAAGCCAAAGTCTCACAGGGGGTCTATGGAGTGGGCCGGAGCCAGGTTTCTCACATCCGAGTCTAACGCCTGAACTGCTGAGGTGCCCTTCCTAGGTCAGCTGATGGACAGTGATGGAGGGCCCGGGGACGAGGGAGTGCAGGGTTGTGGGGAGCTGGGGGCCTGTGCCTGGATTCAGGAGCCGTCTGGTGAGAGCCCTGTTAGTGGCTGAAAAGGAGCCATGTTGCACTGAAATGTAGGTGCTCAGGTGCCACAGTGGTGAGTGGCTGAGGAGATCCCTAGGTAACCGTTTGGGTCTGGCAGCTCTTCAGTCCTTGCCTGGGGCATGCCCATGTGCGCACGTGTGTGTGTGTGTCTGAGAGAGAGACACGTGTGTGTGAAAGAGAGCGGGGAGATTAGTGACATTAAAAGGGAACATTCAAGCCCGATGAAATACTCACTTGTGGTGTTAACCTGTGGAACTTACGGCTGCAGGATATTACTGAAGAAAAAAAACCCACTTCCAAAGCCCAAGTTTCCTGATCATTTTGATCCTTTACATGTGAGCAAGATTCCCTGTTCTCTCATCCATGGGGAAAAACCAGGCCCTACATTAATCCTTAAAGCAGCTCTCCTATAGGCTAGATCATCCCAGTCCTGTGCTCATCCATGGAAACCTGCCCTAGTTCCAAACCGTGGGCCCAACCCTGGCTAGAGCTGGTCTCCTGTTCCCCCTCCAGGTGCCTTTCACAGACCTGCTGGACGCAGCCAAGAGCGTGGTGAAGGCGCTGTTCATCCGGGAGAAATACATGGGGCTCTCCCTGCAGAGCTTCTGCAAGACCACTGGCCGCTTCCTGCAGGAGCTCTCCGTGAAGCCACTGGAGACCCGGATCTATGAGGAGATCCCGGAGACCCTCATGGCTGCTGGTGAGGCCAGAACTGCGGGGGGCGGAGAGCAGTGAGTGTGGGGGATGCCCCAAGGGAAGGGGGCCGGGAGGGGAGCTGAGCAGGGCTTTGTGGAGGGAGGCCCAGTAAGCTGCAGAATACACTTGGGGGAGGAGGAGTCCCCCCCCAGCCTCCTCCGCCCACACCTCTCAGCTCCCTGATGAAGTGCTGGGCAACTCGCCCCTACCCACCACTGATAACGTGGCCTTGCCTCCTGGTGGGGCTGCCCTGCCCCGCATTCCAAGGGAGAGGCCAGAGGGGGGGTCCTGAAGGAGGGGGCTCCCTGGTGGGGGGAAGGGGCGAAAGTCTGGCTTACAAGATGGAGGGAGTCGGGGGGAGGGGGCGAGCGATGTGTCTGGATGGGCAGCCCCGCTCTGAGCCTCCCCAGCCTTCGCCGAGGGACCCGGTGCCAGGCTAGCGCCGGGCTCTGCCCAGGCCCCGTTGGGTCTGACGCCCCCTGCCCGGCTCCTCCTCCTGTTTGCAGATGCTCCTGTGCACCCCCCATTCACTAATCTGCACCCCTACGAGACCTGCCCGCCTGCGGCCATGCCGCCCGACCTGGGCTTCGGCCTCCGCATGGTCAGCGGAGTGATCCACGTCTACACCAAGCGGGGGGTCACCGACGGGTGAGTGCAGGCGGGGGCAGGGCGGGGGGGGGAGCCCCAGGGCGGGGCCCGGCGAGGAACAAGGCTGGTGGGTTTGAAAGGAGAAGCAGCCTCTTGGGATCTGGGCATAAGAGCAAGTGCCCTTGGCCCTCTGCCTGCATGGCGCTAGCCAGGGGTCATCCCCTTGGAGTTTCTTCCCCTCCATGTTCACCCCCTCCTGCAAGCCTGGCTTTCCAGGTGCCACTGAGAGCCAGGTTCCAGCCCTGTGCTCTAACCACTGGGCCACGCTGCCCCCCCCCTCCCGGAGGAAGAATCGGAGGGTGTCTCCTCTGGAGCCGGGCCACCTAAGTAGTCCCTGGAGTAGAGCTGGGACCCTGGCACATGCCAGCTGGGTGCCCTGTCCGGGGCTGCTCCCTTTCCTTGCCCCCGGCTGTGCGCCGAGTCTGAGCCAGGCCCTCTCCCCCCGCAGGAGCACGGAGCTGGACCTGCCGTATCCTGATCTGCAGGAGTTCATCGCCGACATGAACGTCTTGATGGCGCTGATCATCAACGGCCCCATGTAAGCAGAGCGGCTTCCCCTCCTGCTCCCGGGGCGCCCCGGCGGAGATGGGCCACGTGGCTTAGGCAGCCGCTCCCGCCTGGGCAGCCACCTGGCCCCGCTGCCGGGCTGGCTGCTGCGCCCTTAGAGCCGCAGAGCAGAACCCAGAGCCGCCCGGGGTGTGAATGGGACTGGCCCTGCCTCAGCTGCGGGCCGGGGTACAGGACACCCCCTCTTCAGATGCCAGCCCCTGAGAGTTGCTGTTAATAATCCCCTGGCCACAGAGCATCAGCGCCAGGGCTCCTCTGTCCTAGTCTGGTGCTCTACCCACTAGGCAACCGCTGCCCTGCAGTGAAGGGGGTTCAGGTCCCCGGGCTCGTGGGCAGAGACCTGAGATCCATCACCTGTTCCGTTGTCCAGAAAATCCTTCTGCTACCGGCGGCTGCAGTACCTCAGCTCCAAGTTCCAGATGCACGTTCTGCTCAACGAGATGAAGGAGCTGGCGGCTCAGAAGAAGGTTCCCCACCGGGACTTCTACAACATCCGCAAGGTACCACCAGGGCCGGAGCAAACTCCCTGCTGGACCGGCCGCCCCGGGGAGCAAGGCCTGTGTCCCGCAGCAGCAGCACCAGCCCCGCCCGGGCTGCAGGGGCCTCTGGCATCCGCCTGCATGGCCTGGCCTCTCTGCTGCACTGGGCCATGGCCACCACCCTGCTGGCCTCGGGTCCTAAGTTGGTGATCCAGGGCCCCCGCTCCCGGGAGGGCTCCAGGCTGCTGGGAGGGCTGGGCTCTAGCGCCGGAGCCTTGGTCATGCGTGTCCTGCCCCGCCACAGGTGGACACGCACATCCACGCCTCGTCCTGCATGAACCAGAAGCACCTGCTGCGTTTCATCAAGCGCACCATGAAGAAGCACCTGGACGAGATCGTGCACGTGGAGCGGGGCAAGGAGCAGACGCTGAAGGAGGTCTTCGAGACCATGAACCTCACGGCCTACGACCTCAGCGTGGACACGCTGGACGTCCATGCGGTGCGTCCCCCTGGCTCCGCAGCCCTGCAGGAGGGGCTGTCCCCCCCCAGGCCGGGGAGGCGGGGGAGCATGGGAAAGCAAACCCATTTGGGTAGAACCTGCCCCACTGTGCTGCCCAAGGGACCCGGCTCCGGGGCTGAAGCTCCCCCCCTTCTCCCTGGTGCCCGCTTACGCCCGCTTACGCCATTGCTGAGCCGAATGCTGGATCCGCTCCAGGGGGCTGTCTGGGCAGCTGGGGCCCTCGGGAGGAGGACTCGTCAGGTCTCGTAAGGGGTGGAGCAGGAGGCAGGGGGTGCCGTGGGCTGGGTGGGAGCCAGGGAAGGGAGGGCGGGAGCAGGGAGATCCGGGAGAGCTGGGCCGTGCTGTCCTGGCTGCCGATGCGCTGACGGGTCCCTCTGCCCCGGCACAGGACCGGAACACCTTCCACCGCTTCGACAAGTTCAACACCAAGTACAACCCCATCGGGGAGTCCATCCTGCGCGAGATCTTCATCAAGACGGACAACGAGGTCTCGGGGAAGTACTTCGCCCACATCATCAAGGTGAGGGCTGCCTCCGGCCCCGTGCTCCCCTGCAGGGCTGTTCCCCTGCCCTGGCGCCTCTGTGCCCCGCTGCGGAGTCCAGCCAACAGCCCCAGGCCCCCTTCCGCCTCCCGGCCCCTGAGCGGGCAGCCTGGAAAAAAGCCCAAGGTCGCGTCTATCGGGGGGGCAGGGTCAGAAAGGGCCAGGGTAGCCTGGCACCCGCTCGCTGTCTGACTTGCTTGGTGCTGCTGGTGTAAGGCGAGGGGGTTGGTGTCTGGCTGCTCAGGTGCCGGGACGAGTCTGGAAGGCTCCGGCTGTCGGGGATCGGCACCGTAGAGACTCCAGGTGGAAACAGAACAAGCCGGGTGGAGGGAGCGGGGATCCAGAGACGTGTGATGAGCCTGGTTCAGCCTGTCTCCCCTCTCGAGGCCTGGGCGCGTCAGTGTCTCGTGTTTCGCGAGCTGCCAGGGGCTTTGCCAGCCGCGTGGTGCCTGCGCGTCTCCGTGTCTCGGGCCGGCCCGCGGGCGGGGAGGCGCTTCCACGGCCGGTGCATGTCCCCCCGCAGGAGGTGATGTCCGACCTGGAGGAGAGCAAGTACCAGAACGCCGAGCTGCGGCTCTCCATCTACGGCCGCTCGCGGGACGAGTGGGACAAGCTGGCCAAGTGGGCCGTGAGCCACAAGGTGCACTCCAACAACGTGCGCTGGCTGGTGCAGGTGCCGCGTCTCTTGTGAGTATCCCTGCCAGCAGGGCCCGGGGTTCCAGGCAGAGCTTCGTGCTGGCGATCGTTCCCTGGATCCCAGTAGCTGCTCTGGGCCCCTGGCTTGGCTGGACCGGGCAGGGGCTCCCTGGCTGGAGGGGAAGCCAACCTGGATCTCGGCACTTGGGCCCAGCCGGGGGAGGGAGAAGATGGGGGGATGCGGCAGGATGAGGGAACCTGGAAGGGGGGGATTGACAGCTCTGAGTCTGGGGCAGGGAGAGGCCTAGAGGAGTCCTGAGCCCCACGGCCGGGGGTCTGATGCCCTGACCCCAGCGCCCATCGGGACTAGCCTCACTGAAGCGGGTGGAAGCAAGAGCAGAACTGGGGAGCTGGCGGCTGAGCAGGCCCGGGCAGGGTGGTGTCCTGCTCAGAGCCGGCCCCTGTCTCTCTCAGCGACGTGTACCGCACCAAGAAGCAGCTGGCCAACTTCCAGGAGATGCTGGAGAATATTTTCCTGCCCCTCTTTGAAGCCACCATCCACCCTGCCAGCCACCCGGAGCTGCACCTCTTCCTGGAGCATGTGCGTGCTGCGGCATGGGGCGGGCTGCCAGAGGCCCTGGGCGGGGGGCGCGGGGGGGGGGGGCAGCCAGTGTCCAGTGCAGGCCCCTGTCTGACCATGGGGTGCCAAGAGCCTTCTCGGGGAGGGTAACGTGTCAGATCTGGCTGCCCCGGGCATGTCTCTCCTCTCTGGCCAGCTGGGGCATGGGATCTCTAGTCCCCCGGGTGGCACAGCACTGCCTCCGAGGGGGTGCCCCGGGAAGGCCCTCCTGTCCGATCCACACGCTCCCCCTCCAGCGTCTCACGCTCCCCTCCCGGTGGCAGGTGGACGGCTTCGACAGCGTGGACGACGAATCCAAGCCGGAGCATCACATCTTCAACCAGGACAGCCCCCTGCCCGGGTCCTGGGTGGAGGAGGACAACCCGCCCTACGCCTACTACCTGTACTACATGTACGCCAACATGACGGTGCTGAACCACCTGCGCAGGTAGGGGACCCTCCTCCCGCTCGTCCCCCGGGCCTGGGCCGTGGAGAGTAGGGCCCTGCCCCCCGCTGGCCCTTCAGGGGAGGTTGCGTGGACTGGTGGAGGACTTCACTAACCCAGCTGCTGGGCCCTGGCTGTTACCCCGTGGCTGCGGGGTGCCCCTGTGTCTGGGGGGCCAGCCAGCGGGATATGGGGTGCAGGGTCTGTCTGGGGATCCCTGCCATGGGGAGCCTGCTCCTGGAGGTTACATTTGGGCAGCGCCGGTTCCGGCCTCCCCTGCCCACGTGGCTCCGTGCGGCCTGACCTGCCTCTGGCAACCTCTCTGCAGGCGGAGGGGCTTCCACACCTTCGTCCTGCGGCCTCACTGCGGGGAGGCGGGCCCCATCCACCACCTGGTGTCGGCCTTCATGCTGTCGGAGAACATCTCGCACGGGCTGCTGCTCCGCAAGGTGAGCCCCGGGGCAGGGCCGGCCTTCCCGTGAGGCGGGCGGAGGCGGCCGCCTCGGGTGCCAGGCTGTGGGGGGGGGGCCCCCAGGGCCAGGCTGCGTGTGGGGGGGCACGTTGACACTTTTTGAACAAGGCAGTGTAAGTTAATTCTCCTTTCCTGGGGCGGGGAGCAGAGCAGGCCCATGAGAGAACAGGGAGGAGGCAGAATTGGGACCCGTCAAAGTTTTGGCTCAAGCGAGGGGACTGGGGGCGTCATTTGAGCTCCCCGCCTCAGGTGCCAAACTGTTGTGGGGGGGAGCTGGGCAGTGCCCTGCCGGGCCAGTGGTGCTTGGGTGCAGGCAGGCCGGGGGCCACTCTCCATTGCAGCAGGTCGGAGGGAAGGGGGGAGCCCGGGCACTGTGGTGAGGGGCACACCGAGGGGAGGGCAGTGCGGGCCTGGCAGGCCGGGGAGAGCTCTCTGGCCAGCCAGACTGTGGGTCTGACCCCCTGCCCCGCTAACCCGGCTGGTCCTGCCCAGGCGCCCGTGCTGCAGTACCTGTACTACCTGGCCCAGATCGGCATCGCCATGTCCCCGCTCAGCAACAACAGCCTCTTCCTGAGCTACCACCGCAACCCGCTGCCCGAGTACCTGTCCCGCGGCCTCATGGTCTCGCTCTCCACCGACGACCCGCTGCAGTTCCACTTCACCAAGGTGAGCCCCCGGCCCGGCCCGGCCCGGCCGGCGCTGGGGAGCTGCTGCCAGCTGCCGCCACTTGGAATCGCCACCGCCGGGCTCTGAGGGCGGCGGCGTGCCCCAGTGCCACGGACTGGCCTGCTCTGCTTGGCACCTCCCGCCTTGCCCAGGTTTCTGTGCGTCCTGCCCAGCAGCGCTCGGCTGGGGCTGTGCCCTGCGCCCGGGCCGGCCCTCTGGCTCCTGGGCCAGTCTCAGGGAGCCGTGGCCTATTCCTGCCCTTCCATTCGGGCCCAAGACTCCCCCCATCCGGGCTGCCGGGCTGGAGTCTGGAGGCTGCCGGTGCATGCGGCCAGGCCACGCGTGCGCTGGACCCTGGGGGCGGGCGCAGGGTGCCTGGAAATGGCCGTGCTCACGAGGAGCCCTCGTGCTGCCCCACGGGAAGGGTCTGGGCTGCGACTTCCCCCTCGGGCCCTGGCAGCCTCCCAGCCGAGAGGCCAGAGGCTCGGATGGCCACACTGGGGGCTCTAGGGGCTTGGCCCGGGTGGGGGAAGCAGTTGGGTGCTGCCTGCACCAGCTGTGCTCCCCCACAACTGTCCACTGCCCGGGGTGGGGGCCGGATCTCCGTTGCAGGTCTTGAGGAAGCCCAGATGCCATGGCGGGGGGCACACGGAGAGAACGGAGCTCGGCGTGGGGAGGGGAGGGCAGTGTGGGCCTGGCAGGCCGGGGAGAGCTCTCTGGCCAGCGGGCACACCGTGGGTCTGACCCCCTGCCCTGCTAACCCGGCGGGCTCAGGGCGGGCACGGGGGCGGCTGACACGGCCGTGCCGTTGCAGGAGCCGCTGATGGAGGAGTACAGCATCGCCACGCAGGTGTGGAAGCTCAGCTCCTGCGACATGTGCGAACTCGCTCGCAACAGCGTGCTCATGAGCGGCTTCTCCCACAAGGTACCGGCCCCACCCCCAGCCCGTGTGCAGCTCCCGGCCACGCTGAGGAACCTGGGCCGGGTGCCAGGGGCAATGCGCCCCATCTCTGTACCCTGGGGTAGGGGCACCGTGCCTGGACCTGTACCCCATCTCCTCTGCCCGGTGTAGGGGGCGCTGTGCCTGTACCCTGCACCCCATCTCCTCCGCCTGGGGTAGGGGGCCTGGACCTGCACCCCATCTCCCCTGCCCAGTGTAGGGGGCACCATGCCCTGTACCCTGCACCCCATCTCCCCTGCCCAGTGTAGGGGGCACCATGCCCTGTACCCTGCACCCCATCTCCCCTGCCCAGCGTTAGGGGGGTGCTGTGCTCAATACCTCACACCCTCTGTGTTCCGGCCTGGCACATGTCTCTGGGGCGTGGGGCCCTGTACCCCTGCCCTGTATGTCTCTGGGGTGTGGGGCCCTGTACCCCTGCCCTGCATGTCTCTGGGGGGTGGGGCCCTGTACCCCTGCCCTGCATGTCTCTGGGGGGTGGGGCCCTGTACCCCTGCCCTCCATGTCTCTGGGGCGTGGGGCCCTGTACCCCTGCCCTGCATGTCTCTGGGGCGTGGGGCCCTGTACCCCTGCCCTGCATGTCTCTGGGGTGTGGGGCCCTGTACCCCTGCCCTGCATGTCTCTGGGGCGTGGGGCCCTGTACCCCTGCCCTGCATGTCTCTGGGGCGTGGGGCCCTGTACCCCTGCCCTGCATGTCTCTGGGGCGTGGGGCCCTGTACCCCTGCCCTGCATGTCTCTGGGGCGTGGGGCTCTGGTCTGCTCCCCACCTTGACCGCAGTGTAGCATTGCTGTGCTCTGTTGAACAGCGGCTGCTCCCGAGCTGGCTGCATTTCAGCCGTGGGTCCCAGCCACGTGTGATCCATCCGGGTGGGGTCCCCACCCTGAGACCGCCTGACTGCCCCTCCCCGTCCTCTTTCCCAGGTGAAGAGCTACTGGCTGGGGCCCAGTTACCTGAAGGAGGGCTCGGAGGGGAACGACATCAGACGCACCAACGTGCCGGACATCCGGGTGAGCTACCGCTTCGAGACGCTGTGCCAGGAGCTGACGCTCATCACGCAGGCCGTGCAGACGGCGGAGCTGGAGACCATCCAGGAAGAGGACGCCCTGACCATGACATGCCCCCTGGGCACGCAGTGAAGGACCCTGGCCTGCGCTCCCCCGGGCGCTGTCCCTGGGGGCTGTCCCGGAGCACGAGGAGAACCTGCCGCCGAGCCTGCGTCCTAGCCCGGGAGCCTGTGCAGGCCCTTCGCTGGCGTCCGTGCTTTCCCTTGGCTTGGTGTTTCCCCGAGGAAACTTTCCTTAGTGGCTGCCCCTGGTGACCGGCTGGGGCTGCCTTAGCTGCTTTGGGTGGTTGTTAGTTTTCTTTTGGATGTTTCTTCTGCCTTTTCATTTTTTAAACTCCTGCTGGACTGTAGCACGAGGGTGCTTTGAGGCCCTTTGGGGCACTAGGGAGGAGGGGCCGGCGCCTGGATCCTGGCCCCCGGGGGAGAGGAGACACGAGGGTGCGGGCGTGCAAGCGCACGAGTCCCGGTGTGTGGGTTGGAGGTGCTAGTGAGCCAGCGTGCGTGCCCGGCGGCAGGCCGGTGAGGCGCGAGTGTGCTGGTGGGAGAGCACACGTGTTCTGGTACGTGTCGAGGTGCTTGGTGGGGGGTGGCCGGAGCATGGTGCTCTGGGCAGGTGCCACTCTCACCGTGGCACGTGTCCTGCCTGCCCGGGGAAGAGTTGCCTTGGGACTGTTGGTCTGTGGCTGGAGCTGCAGCTGTGAGGGCAGGCGGCCGAGAGCTGGGCTTTGCCCTGGCCTGATGCTCCAGCCTGCTGCCGCCCTGTGGCCATGGGGCCCGCGGGGCCAGGGACTTTGTAAATAAAGGAGGATCCACCCTCCAGATTCCTCAAACTGTGATGCCCGAGTCCTCCGCCCCAGGCTGCGCCCTGGCCTGGGGGGGGGCGGGGCAGGGTATTTTTAACTCCGTTCACACCTGGTGTCCGTCTGAGCATTTCTCTGTCGGCGGCAAGGCAGGGCCTGGGCGTGTGGAAGCCTCGAGTGGCTGGGAACCGCCCAGACGGGCCCTGGAGCTCCCCAGCAGTAGCAGGGAGCAAGGCGCCAGCTGTCTGTGTGTCGGGCTGCAGAGCCGGCCTCCCCGCATGCTGCTTTGTGGCTCCCCGGCCCCTGCCCGCTCTGCTGCCCTGCGTGGGCCCGGCCTGACCCCCCTCCCCCGTGGCTCTGTCGCCAGTGTCCCGGGGGTGGGGGAGGACCCATCTCTGGCTTCCCACCCCCGTCAGTGGCGCAGGGGAGGGAGGCCTCAGCCCCGCACAGTGCTGTGGGGACTGGCGTGGGGGCAGAGGCGTTAGCCCTGCCCGCCCTGCCCTGAGAGCAGAGCCCTCGGGTCTGCCCCGCCCCGGGCAGCCGGCACAGCGGGGAAGCCCTGGCACCAGGCCCGTCTTGTGGCCATGGGGTTGGGCACGGGCAGGAGGTCTCTGCCCCAGGGCAAAGCTCAGCTCCCCCCCCCTAACTGCTCAGTTACTGCCTGGGCCACTGTATGTTGGGCGCTCCCCTCCCCCATCCCCCTGCCCTTCCCTGCCCCCCATGCAGCTGCCTTCAGCGCCCTCGGCCCAGCCGGACCTGTGCCCCTAGAGCGCCCGGCACAGCGGCCACTGCCCGCTACTCCGGCTCGGGCCTGGCGGGGGCTGCCAGCTACTGCCCACAACCCCTTGTAGTGGGGCTGGTCCATGAGGCCTCTCCGTCCCTGTGTGTGGGGTTAGCCTCCCCCCGCACTCTTTGCCGGGCGCCGGGACCACGGAGGCATTGGCACCGCCTGGCCCCTGGTGGGTGCTGGGGCACGGAGCTGGGAGCAGGGCTGGCTGTGGAGTGGGGACCCTCTGCCCAATAGGGGGTTATCCCCCGTGTGCACCCCCCGGCGCCAGAGCCCCTCCCCCTTCGCTGTGCTGCCTGGGCCGAGCAAGTGTTGATTTCCGTGTAGCTGTAACGTCCCCGCCCGGCATCCCGTCCTGCGGCCACCACGGCTGCCGCCTTGCGTGTCCTCCCGGGTCGTGTCCACAGGAGCATGGTCAATAAACACAAGCTGTGTGCGTGCACGTCTGGGCTGTGACTCTCGCGGGCAGGGGAGCTGCGCCCAGGCCTGGGCTCTCTGCTCGGCGCCAGCAGGTTCCTATGCCAGTCGCTGATCAGACCCGGGGCCTGCGGGCCAGGTTACTGCCCCTCGGCCGACAGACCAGGGCAGGGTAAGGACTGACCCCAGGCGGCCCAGAGCCTGCTGCTCTGGGTGGGGGTGCTGAAGGGGAGCGAGCCTGGACCCTGGGCCTTTGCTGTGCCTGTCATGTGAGTTAGTGGAGTTTGACCCCAGGGTGGGGAAGTGCAGGGAGCCGGCCAAAGCTCACGGGCTGCTCCCCTGCAGCAGGCAGGTCCGGGCTGGGCGTTACAGGGAACCAGCACAGGGCGGTGGGTTTATGGCCCTGGGGGGGGGGGGGTCTGGCAATGTCCTGCCACAGCTGGGAACCACCCAACTGCCCGGGGGACGTCCATGGCAAACCACTCCAGGGACATCCCCCAGGCAGGCTCCTTGCTCTGGATCCGTCTGCGGGTAGATGGCCCAAATCCTGTAGCAAGGCAGGGTGGGGGGTAGGGGAACCAGGCTGGCAGAAGGAAGCCTCTGGGGGAAGCGGCCATCGCTGGCCCTTCGCGGGGTGTGAGGGTGTCAGCACAGCTGTGCCCGGCTGGGGATACAGCGCAGGCGCCCCTCCCCCAGCTAGCGTCCCCCTTGCCCTGCAGCACGGTCAGGCCCCACGCCGCCAGCTGGCAGACGCGCGTGGGCCTTGCAGAAGCGGGCCGAGATGTCCAGGCTGGCCCTGCACGTTTAGGGTCCTACGGCGCCTTGAAGAATCGCAGCTGACAGGAGCCAGAGCTTCGTGACCTCTGTGCTTGCACGCGCGGCTGACATGGGCCGTGTTCTGCTGCTTGCAAATACAGGCTTGTCTGATCAAAACACCCACTACCAGCAAGCCCTCGCCCCGAGCTTGCGCCTGCCTGGCGGGGAGTTTGCTTCCCCTGCAGTGAGTAAACATCCGCGGGGCTGGCTTGTCTCTGCACCTACAGCTGCCCTGGGGCGCCAGCCGGCAGTGAGGGGCCAGTAACAGGGCACGCTAGCGCCAGAAGGTCTCTATCCTCTTCCCCACCTAGCACAGCCCACAGCTGCGCGCTGACCTGCTGCAGGGAGCTGGCAGGCCCTGGCTGGTTGTAGCAGCAGGCTCAATGTTCGGGGAAAGTGACGTACGTGCAATAGGCAGCATCGTTTTCTCTGGGCACCAGCCAGACCCTGCACTCTGGGAGTGCACAGCTCTCACTGAACCAGAGACAGAGGGCAGGAGCCTGGAAGAGGCGGCTCTGGCCTGGGAGCCAGGAGACTCATGGTCATTTCCCAGCTTTGCCACAGACTTTCTGCTTGGCCTTGGCCATGTCCCTTATTCTATCCAAACCTGCTTGTGGGGAGGATAAAGGCAAGTACAACACACCCACATGGGGCACTGGGTGGGCACCACAGCCATCTCCCTATCTCTGCAGCGTTATCCAGCTTCAGCTGCCAGCCGCTGGGCCAGGTCAGACCTTGGCCTGTGGCACAGGAGAGCCCGGGCCAGGTGCCTGCTGGTGCTGGCAGAGCGGGATCTAGTCTCTGCGGCAGCTGCATGGACAGGCTCCTCCAGGCTCTCGCGCTGCACCACGTCCCTGCCCTTTGATCACTCTCCTGCCTCTGCCTCCAACTGGCCAGCACCCGCCTTGCCTGGTGTGGTGGGTGCAGCCGCCGCCCCTGGGCCGCATGGAGCCCTCTCTAGAGCAACTGCAGCCCCCTGGTTACACGCCCCAGGCCACCTGGCAATGGCACCTGGTCTGGAACCAGGCAGGGACCGATTTTACCAGGCGCGGGTTGCACTTAACCAGCACCTCCTGCAGCCTCGTCCCCAGGAGCCATGGGAGAGCAGGGCTGGGGCGGGCCCTGAGCCAGGCTGGGGCCGCGGGTGTGGGACTGAGCTAGCCCCTCGCAGACGGTCTCCCAGCCGCCCGGGGAATTTCCATCTCTCTGAGTCCGTGTCCTCGTGAATCACGGGCCCAGGCCTGCGCTGCAGCAAGTGGTGCCGGTTTCCTCTAGCCGAGGCTTGGCCCAGGCTTGTACCCACAGGACTGTGGCTCCGCTTCTCCAGGAGCAGACCCCAGAGCAGCCCCAGGCAAGGGCAGGGCTGTTTCCTTGTGGATCCGCCTCGCCCCGGACACACGTTCCCCAGACTGCATGTGGCCCCTGCTGGGCCCGCCCCCGGCGCACCCCCAGCCGTCCCCCTGCTGCCACTGGGCCGGTGTGTTACCCCCTGGGATCGCCCAGGAGCCGCACTGCTTCCTTGGCTGCAAAATCTGCCGCCTGGAGACTGGGCTTGGGGCAGAACAGGCCCCCGGAGAGCACAGAACGGTGCAGTCACCCTGCTGGTCCAGCGGCAGGCGGGGCGAGGGGAGGACATGCCCCTGCAGGGCCTGTGACTGACCGTGCCCACGCATGGCCGGGGGGTCTGGGATGGGGAGCAGGTTCCAGGGCAGGACAGCCGGGGCTCCAAAGAGAAATTCACCCCCCGGGGCTCCTTGGGGCCGGGTCCCTTACACCGGGGGGAGGTGGATTCTCATGGGCTGTGCCCTGGCACTGACCTGCCTCCTCCCTGCTCCTTTACACGGGGCCCAGCCCCCTCGCGCTGCCGGCCCTGCCCCCGTCCTGCCTCCCCGGCCCCTTTGGTACGATCCCCCGAAGAGCACAAGGGCCAGGTCCCTCTGAGCCCACTGGTGACAGGGTCACCCCCCCCCCCATCCTCACCAGAGCCACTTGCTTTGTGATCCCGCCACAGTCTCCTCGGGCGAGCCGGGTTGGGACGCCCCACGGTGCTGAGTGACCGGCCTTAGAGCGTGGCCTGGCTCCTACGCAAGGCCCCAGGCCCCCGGCACCGGGACTGGCTGAGAGCGGGGCTCCTTCCATCCCCCCACCCCCTGGGCCCCAAGTCCTACCAGGAGATGCTGCTGCTGCCCAGCCTGCAGCTCTTAGCTGCATGGTCCCACCCTGCTAGTCCAGGGCCCCTCCACCTTACACTCCAGTGATCCCCCCACCCCAGGAGGACCCCATGGCTTTGGGCTGGGCTCACTGTCCCCCGGCTGCGCTTTGGGGTGAACAGCTGCGTATAGCGCCCTGGACGGCAGAGCTGAGCAGGACTCGCCTTGGTGACTCGGTCGGGCCCCGCACACGTGTTGCGAACAGCAGGTGCCTTGTCTTGCCCGGAGGTGCGTCCAGAGATGCCAGCGCTCGCTAAGGCCTGTCGCTCTCCGGCCGGGCGGTGGGCGCCCGCGGGGAGCGGCCTGTGTAGGACCAGGTGTGAATCGTTTATACCTCGCTGTAGGTAGGGTGCTTTGAGCCGCATGCTGTACTTGGGTTTTCCAATGGCTGTGTCTGTTCTGTACACTGTCGTCCTCAAACTGAGCCAGAAGAGCATGCTGCTCTTTACAGGGGGGTGCGCACGGCCTGGTAGGGTAGGCAGGTAGCCATGGTGATGCAGCACAGTCTGGGGTGGAGGGCAGAGCCTGCGGATTAGCCACCACACTCTCCACCCGGCTCCTGCAGCCCAAAAGCCTAACAGAGAAAAGTGCTAAGAAGAAGTGATTTTCCATAGCTGGTTTAGTGTGGACTTGGCAAGAAGAAACAGTGTTTGGGTTTAGTTTATTTTTAGTAGCACTAGTAAGAAATTGTTGAATTAAGGACAGGAGTGTTTAGCTTCGCTTTGCTCTGCAAAAAGCCCAGCTTTTGCAAGGATTTACTGTTCGGAGGGGGAGAAATGTCTGGTATGCTAACAGATAAGAGAGAGGAGGCACCAGGACCAGATGGACCGGCTGGTCATAAGGGAAGTGGAGAAATTAAAAAGCACCACCCACTGTTCCCACTAATCCTTTCCATCTATGTGTGGAATAATGTTGTGCACCGAGACATGTGTGAATGTGCACCATGAGTGGAAACAAAAGCCTAGCCATGGGCAGCATTTGAATGTCTCCTGAGTGGCTGCACAAGTGCACAGCTTACCAGGAACATGGGCCTGACATGCTAATTGGTATCAGGATCGCACTGATGGCTGGACAAGAGCAGACTGATGTCCTCAGCAGGCGGATAAAGAGTGGAGCCAGAGAGAGGAGAGAAGAAATGCCCAGTAACAAAGCAACCTTATGCTGACGGGGGGTCACCTTGAGGATTTTGGGGTTAATGAGTCCAGCATGACACAGCAAAGCCCAGCGGTGTGCATGGGACGATACTGCTATAAAAGGCAGATGTGCTGCCACGGGCCTCTGGCTTCCATCTGCATTGACACTAGAGTGCCGTACATGTTGACAGAGACCCCCGCCCTAGGGTGTGGGAGGGTGGGCATAGGAGTGTGTGTGTGGATGTGGCTGGGGGGGGAACAGGGTATGTGGCAAGGGGTGGGGAGGGGAAGGGGGTGCGTGTGGAGGGAGGGGGAGTGGGTGTGGGGGGATTGCGAGGGAAGGGGGTGCGTGTGGAGGGTGGGTGAGTGGGTGTGGGGGGGTTGCGAGGAAAGGGGGTGTGATGGACCGGGTCATGTCTGGGCACAGCTGAGGGCGTCCGCTCAGGGCGAATTGCTCAAATCCGGGGCTCCTTACAGCCCCCCCTGACTGGTGACCTCTCCAAACAGGCCACAAACCAGTCCCCCAGAGCGCTTCAGCAGCCTGCCTGAAGCCTCCCGAGCAAAACCCCTCCAACACCCCAGCAATATCCGTGCCCCAGATGGCCCCGGGCCTATACACAGGTGGGGGTCCCTAGCACCCAATCCCACCTACCCCGAACAAGTTCTGTCCGGCTCCAAGAAACCAGCCACAGATCCCTGGTCAATTTACCCTCTGGATCTTACCCACAAATCATGCTGGGCCAATCCTTTAGCATCTAACAAACAACTAAAGGTTTATTAACACAAGAAAGAAAAGCATGAGAGTAAGGTTGTTAAAGATTAGTACGTTACATGCACCGAATCTCCCAGTTCTCGATGCAGGCTCTAGCAGAGATGTTACAGCTGCTGGTTTAAAAGTTCTTGTTGCACATCCTAGCATCAGGATGGGTTCACAGGTCTTCCGGGCTCTTCAATCCCTGCAGTGCTGCCTCTGGGATGAAGTGCTGAGCTGAGAACAAAATGGCATCGACCACATGGCCTCTTTATACCTCCTTCCTGGCCTCTTCTTGGCTGAAGCTGGTCACCTGGCCCTCAGCCTCTCTCTGCTGGCAGCTCTTAGGTCTCCGCCCTCCTGCTTTAGGTGTGTCCTTGGCCCATTGAGTGCCATTGTCCCATAGGGCCTCGCTAATTAGCACGTCCATAGGCCGGGCTCTGCCCAATGCTCAACCACATTCAGAGAAATATTCAGCTTCCACACAGATTACAGATTCCTACCTATACACACAGACACTATACACTCACATAAATAGCGTACGCAGGATCGGCAAACAGTAAGCTCCCATTCAACACTCCACATGGCCCCCTTTTATATCATTTTTGGGGCCAGCACCCCTACCTATGGGTGCAACCATGATCTGGCTGCTTCCCTCAAATTCCAGTAACGTGACACCCCCCAACGCAAAATTAATGCAGGAAGTGATGCCAGTAACATCTCTGAGGGCATCACAGGCCTCCCCATGCTTTGGCTCTGGGTCATCACATGTTCTACCCAATGGCAGAAACAACAGTACAGAGCTGAATGAGAGTATGAGAACCAAGTGTGCCTAAAATAGGGTTCATTATTGCAAGGTCTGCCCTATTGACAACCATGTCCTTGCCCTGTCTCACCCACCCAGGGTAGAACTTGGTAGAACCACAGCTACTTGGATCTGCTTCTGCGCATGATCCTTAAGCATGTCAGGTGCTTTTGCCCTGAGTTGAAAAAATTAGTGAATTTATCCAGGCCAGCTCTGGCAACTCTCTGAACAACAATTAACATCGTGTGAATGCAGGTACTCTCACCCCAAATTGTGTAGCCATTTTTGCACTTAGCCACGAAAACAAAATGGTGGTGTGCCTCAGTTTCCCTTCTCACACAGAACCTTCTGGCTGGAACCTTTTGTCCTGTAAAAAGTTCCAAGACTAGCTACAAGCATTAACCATGCATTCACAACATCACAATGTCCCCTTACATACCGTCTGTTGTTTGGTACATCTCTGGACAGATTACATGGTATTTCCATAAGATCATGCCCATTGTAAACCCTCACAATTCTCTGCAACAAGAATTAACATCAGTAACAAGAACAATCACAGGTGTATATTGACATTCTCCATCATGCCCCTTCTCTGGCCCCACACCATTGCAGTTTTGGCCCTTCAGGTTCAAACGGCAAATCTTCTTTGCCAAAGCAAGTCCTGCCCCTCCCCCTTGTCCTCTGGGCTCCAGGCCTGAAACCTCTGGCCTGCCCAAGACAAAGGGCTGGCTGGGCGTGACTCCCTGGCTCACAATGGCCCTGGAATTCTCCCCCTTCCCCCACTCAGTGCAGTAAGCTGTAGACTCCCAAGTCTCTCCTCTGGCCACCTCCAACCTCTGTTTCCACATGGAACCAGATATCAAACGCCCTGATTGAGTATGAGTGTCCACTGTGTCCAGAGATGGGAGCATAACTGCCATCTCCTGCATCCTAGGGAGAGTGACCACACAGCTGTTCTGCTCTGCATACTTGGCTACACAGTCCTTCTCCTGAATCTGAGACACTAACTTCCCACTCTCCTCATTCACCTGGGAACAATCCTGTCCCACACACACTGACTTCCCAGCAAGCTGGTCACACACAGTCACTGGGTTAACCGCCTGCTCCAGTTCTCTGGATGTTCTTGCCTCATCTGGAGCAACCCTCTGTCCCTCTGAGACTTCTCCACCACCATCCACACTGGATTTGTCTATATCCAAGTCAGTGGAGTCACTGCTAATGGACAAATTCTGTCTGTCAGGCACTGCAACAAGTGCCTCACACAAGAAGCTGCTGCCTTTTACAGGCAGAGCTTTCTCCTGAATGCCTTCTCCAAGCCAGGCATCGTCACCTCTCTCAGTTACTGCAAACTGCTTGTTACAAGCACTGCCAGGACTCACTTCCCTATGGGCTTCCTTAAGCAGCAGTTCACCCTTCTCTGGCTCTGCAGCAGCATGGCCCTGCTGAGCCACAACCAACTCCTCCTGCGATTCCCTTACTCCCTGAATCATCTCTGGCCCCTCCGGTGGATTCACAGACAATCCCCTCTCAGGCACACAGACAGACTCACAAGAGACAGGGTCAGAGGCACCTTCTCTCCCTTTGCAGCTCTCTAGATGGCTGTATACTTCCATACCATCATTAGGCTCCAGAGTTAACAGTCCCTCATTCTCTCCTTGTGCCTGGGCTAAGGGGTCACCCTGGTCACACAGAGTCACTTCCCCCTCTTCCAGTAACACAGCAGCATCAGGCACAACATCAGGGTCCCCACTGTCTGGTCTCTGGGGTTCTGGCAAGACACTGCCTGGATCTACCCAAGTCACAGCATCCTCCTCCCCAGCAGATACAAACTTAGAGACACCTCCTTTCTGGGCCTTCTTTGTATCCAGACCCAACTCTGGGACAACAGCCCTGCTCTCAGCCAACACAGGCTGTGGGGCACCTTCCTTAGACAAAGGAAGAAACTCTTCCCCACACACAGACAGGCAATCAGAGACAGTTTCTCTCTTGTCCCAACACCCCTGGCTAATTTCAGGCATACAGCTAGACACTGAGACAGCTTCCTTTACTGACCCACTGTTACTTCCACCATCCAAATTGCCAGCTTGCACACACTGTGCTTCACACAACTCAATTTCAGCTTGTGCAGGTTCAATTCCACAAACCTCACCAGCCAACAACTCCTCAACTAAAACTTCACTCTGGCCAGCCACTCCAGGCTGCCCCAGAGAAACATTTCCCTGACTTCTGGGCCCTTCTTGCCCTGTTTCTGATTCCAGCCTCATCTGAGGCGTCAGACAAGCCCTTGGGTCCCACACTCAGACTCACTGCCCCCCTGCACAGACACACAGCTATCTGCCACAGGCACACATGTAGAGACACTTTCCCCTTGGTTACCGGGAGACTGACCAGCTCCAGGAAACTTTCCATAGCCACATGCACCCCCTTCCCAAACCTCCCTGCTAGCTACAGGTAACACAAAAGGTTTGCATTCACACATGCTTTGGGGTTGGGTCATCACATCAGCTGGGCAAAATACGTCTGCCATATCATAAGCACACTGCATACCCACAGAGCTATACATTGAACCTTCAGGAGGATACAGTCTCTCTTGTTCTTTTAGTCTCTTAAGCTGGAGGTCAAGTCTAGCATTTTCCTCCTTGGCCGGGGCCATCTTCTTTGCATGCTCTGCCATTCTCTCTGCATGTTCTGCTTTTCTCATCTCAAGTTCCCGATCCATCTCCTGCTTTCTCTTAGCAATTTCTTCATCTGCCTTCCGCCTTCTTTCAGCAGCTTCCTTTGCTCGTTTCTGCTCCCTTTCATCCACATCTCTGGCTAGTAACAACACTACCAGATCTAGTTTAGAGGCCCTTTTCCTAAAGGCAATGCCTCTCCCCAAGCACAAATCCTTCAGAGCCTCTCTACTTAGGCTCTCATACTGGTGCTGACTCATTTCAGCTGCCCTTTAACCAACCGCACTCTCAGTACCACAAATCAAATTTAGACAGCGTGGGGTCCTGATCCCAAAGCTCAATTGACCAAGATCTGTGGATCCTGTCGACTACGCCACTGTGACGGACTGGGTCATGTCTGGGCACAGCTGAGGGCATCCGCTCAGGGCGAATTGCTCAAATCTGGGGCTCCTTACAGCCCCCAGACTGGTGACCTCTCCAAACAGGCCACAAACCAGTCCCACAGAGCACTTCAGCAGCCTGCCTGAAGCCTCACGAGCAAAACCCCTCCGACACCCCAGCAATATCCGTGCCCCAGATGGCCCTGGGCCTCATACACAGGTGGGGGGTCCTAGCACCCAATCCCACCTACCCCGAACAAGTTCTGTCCGGCTCCAAGAAACCAGCCACAGATCCCTGGTCAATTTACCCTCTGGACCTTACCCACAAATCACGCTGGGCCAATCCTTTAGCATCTAACAACTAAAGGTTTATTATCACAAGAAAGAAAAGCATGAGAGTGAGGTTGCTAAAGTATCATACGTTACATGCATCAAAACTCCCAGTCCTCGATGCAGGCTCTAGCAGAGATGTTACAGCTGCTGGTTTAAAAGTTCTTGTTGCACATCCTACGATCAGGATGGGTTCACAAATCTTCCAGGCTCTTCGATCCCTGCATTGCTGCCTCTGGGATGAAATGCTGAGCTGAGCACAAAATGGAGTCCCCCACATGGCCTCTTTATACCTCCTTCCTGGCTTCTTCTTGGCTGAAGCCGGTCACCTGGCCCTCAGCCTCTCTCTCCTGGCAGCTCTTAGGTCTCCGACCTCATGCTTTAGGTGTGTCCTTGGCCCATTGAGTGCCATTGTCCCACAGGGCCTCGCTAATTAGCATGTCCATAGGCCGGGCTCTGCCCAATGCTCAATCACATTCAGAGAAATATTCAGTATCCACACAGATTCCTACCTACACACACAGACACTATACACTCACATAAATAGCGTACGCAGGATCAGCAAACAGCAAGCTCCCATTCAACACCCCACATGGCCCCCTTTTATATCATTTTTGGGGCCAGCACCCCCACCTATGGGTGCAGCCATGATTTGGCTGCTTCCCTCAAATTCCAGTAACGTGACAGGGAGTGCATGTGGCTGGTGGGTGTGGGGGGATTGCGAGGGAAGGGGGTGCATGTGGAGGGTGGGTGAGTGAGTGTGGGGGGGTTGCGAGGGAAGGGGGTGCGTGTGGAGGGTGGGTGAGTGGGTGTGGAGGGTTAGGAGGGAAGGGAGTGTGTGTGGTGGGTGGGTGAGTGGGTGTGGGGGGATTGCGAGGGAAGGGGTTGCGTGGGGGGGTGGGTGAGTGGGTGTGGGGGGTTGGGAGGGAAGGGAGTGTGTGTGGCGGGTGGGTGAGTGGGTGTGGGGGGTTGGGAGGGAAGGGGTGCGTGTGGCGGGTGGGTGAGTGGGTGTGGGGGGTTGGGAGGGAAGGGGGTGCGTGTGGCGGGTGGGTGAGTGGGTGTGGGGGGGGGTTGGGAGGGAAGGGGGTGCGTGTGGCGGGTGGGTGAGTGGGGGTGGGGGGTTGGGAGGGAAAGGGGTGCGTGTGGCGGGTGGGTGAGTGGGGGTGGGGGGTTGGGAGGGAAAGGGGTGCGTGTGGCGGGTGGGTGAGTGGGGGTGGGGGGTTGGGAGGGAAAGGGGTGCGTGTGGCGGGTGGGTGAGTGGGGGTGGGGGGTTGGGAGGGAAAGGGGTGCGTGTGGCGGGTGGGTGAGTGGGTGTGGGGGGTGGGGAGGGAAAGGGGTGTGTGGGGGGAGGGTGGGTAAGAGGGTGGGTGGCTGTGGAGAGAATGACGGCACAAGCCGACTGTAATGTTTACATTGTATTTCCATTCACGCGGTGTGTGGCCTCATCCCCTAGAAAAGCCCCCCCCCCCCCCGTGTGGCGTACAAGTCCAAGGCTACAGGCGGGCTGCAGGGCGTGTGGCCCGGCGGCGGGCGGTGGCTCTCAGCAGAGCGAGGGCAGCCGGTGGCTCCAGGGCAGGCGCTAGCCAGCGCACATGGTTCTGACCCTGCGGGCGAAGGTCCGCAGGCTGCAGCCAGACGGGGGCTGGTTCTTGACGGCCTCCAGGATCAGGCAGGTCTGAGCAGCCAGGCATCGCACGCGGGAGTTGCTGTCCTGCCCCAGGCCTTTGAGCACTGCGGTTGGAAGGGAGGAAGCAGCGGTCAGAGCCCCAATGCCGCGCGGGCGACTGCTCCAGCCAGTGGCTGCTGGGTGTCCGGGGAGGCAGCTCCCCCCTGCAGCTCGCCCAGCTCTGGAGTGGAGACCGAGTCCCAGCCCGGCCGCTGCGCCCCAGCGCTCCGTGCCCCAGCCGCGGCCCCACTCACCCTTGCAGATGGCATCCAGCTTGTCCCGGCTCCGGTGGTGCAGCTGCCGGGCGCTGAGCCCTGCACACAAACAGCTCGTCACATCCCTGCAGCCCCAGCCAGGGCATCGAAGCAGCTGTCACCTCTAAACACGGGCCCCCCGGGCAGCCACCTGTCCCATCGCAAACCCAGCACCCTCCCTGGCCCCGCCCCTTCCCTGAGGCCCCCCCTTGCTCATTCCACCCTCCTCACTTCCCCCTCCCTTCCTCACTCTAACCTGGCTGGAAAAGGGGTCGGGGCGCAGGCCCTGGGCTGGGGCCGAGGGGTTTGGCGCGTGGGAGCCGGGGATCCTGCGCCGGGTAAAATCTCCTGCTTTGGCTGGAGCAGCCTCTAGGAAACTCCCAGCAAACCCCTCGCGGGCTGGGCCAGGGGCCAGGCTGAGGCTGGCTGCCAAAGGAGACCCTACCAGCTCCCAAGGACCCACGGCGGGAGGAGGCTGCATGGGGAAGAGCGGGTTGAGGGGACCCATCTGCTGGCCTGGGCTGAGCTTGCTCCTGGGGGTGTCGGAGCCGTAATTAGGGAAGCGGAGCCCAGGGGTTACTTCTCGCCGCTGGCCGGGGCTGAGCCGGGCCTGGGACTGGGTCCAGCCGCCCCGCTAAGGGGCCCCTCTGCTTGGTGGTTACCTAGGAACCTGATGGCCGCTTCTCTGACCAGGGCCTGCGGGTGCTCCAGGAAGGGCAGGGTCTGGCACAGGAAGCTGTCGGCTCTCCGCTTGTAGCGCGTCAGCTAGGAGCCAGAGCAAGGGAGCCCGAGGTGGTTAGCGGCCTGCCAGGGGTCCCGGGGGGACAGCCCTTCCCCCTCCTGCCTGGGCCGGGGGTCGCGCAGAGGGGCGCCACGCGGGGCCAGGCGTGGTCCCGAGCTGGGCTGCGTGTGGGCGCGGAGCCGGACATGGGGGTGCCTGACCCAGCCCCGCTCCTGCCAGCGAGGGCTGCGCAGTGACCGACCCGCGGGCTCCTCACCAGGCAGTCACAGCTTGGCCACACATCCTTCCTCTGGACCAGCACCCTGAGCCGCCGCCACCTCAGGAACAGCGTGGCCCTGGCGAGGGTGTCCCAGCTCACCTGCGGCACAGGAGGGGCCGGGACGTTACAGGCGGCGGGACCCGCTGGCCTGGTTGCCCCGCACACCGGGAGGCCAGGTGGGCCGAGCTCCCCCCGGCCCCAGGCGGCTCGCGGCTGGTCAGAGTGTGGCCGGGGACCTGGCGAGGCTCCCGGCTCTGCCACTGATGTCCTGGGCAAACTCGAGGGGCCCCCCCCAGACCCTCTGAATTGGGAACCGGGGTCTACTCCCCTTCACCACAGACAGTTCTGAACTGCAGCCCAGCCTGAGCGGGGCCTTGGGGGAGTTGGGGGCAGCACAGTCTTAGGCCCAGGTCGCTGGCTTAGAGACAGAGGCAGCGTGACCCAGAGAACACAAGGGCTGTTAGTAAAGGCACTACCAGCTACTCCCGTCAGAATATAGGAAACAAAGGAGAATGGAGGGAGGTAGCAGGCGGTGTCCCCCAGGGGTCTGTGCTGGGACCGCACGTTCATAGGTGAGCTGGAAAAAGGGTAACGGTGAGCTGCAAAACTTGCTGATAGTTACGTCCCAAGCAGACTGCGAAGGGATTTCAAAAACTAGGTGACTGGACAACAAAAGGGCAGATGAAATGTAATGCTGATGAACGCAAAGCAATGCGCATGGCAAAATATAATCTCAACTACACGTGCCAAACGATGGAGTCTAAATTATCTGAACCCACCCACACTGAGATCTTAGATTCATTGCAGATAGCTGTCTGAAAATAGCTGCTCTATGGCTAGTGATAATCAACCCCCCTCCCAAAAAACCCCCAAACTACCGGGACTCATTAGGAACGGGATAAGCGAGACAATATCATATTGCCTCTCTCGAAATCCATGGTGCACCCACTGGCCGAGTACTGCGTGAAGGTTTGATCACTTCATCTCAAAATAGCTACCCTGCATTTGGAAGAGGTATGGAGAAAGGCAAGGGGAGGCGCACAGGCCGTCCTTGCTGTGTGTCCAAGATACGTTCCAAAAAACCCTCGGATTTCTAGCGAGACAATGTAGAGCGGGGAGTTCTTTTTTCACGGCTGACTTCCATTTGTGCATTTTTTTTTTGCGCAACTTCAGAGCGTGGAATGGGAGGACTCATAACGCATCCGCTCCTACAAGCATCAGCGAGGTTAGTGCAGAATGGACGCACACGGCGTACAGCGGGGACGCACTGTACCGAACCCCTTCCATACGAGCATGGGAGGCAGGTACCACAGCAGGGGAATGCAACACCTTCCCAAACTGCCTCACCTGGCCTGCTCATGTTTCTCCAGAATCCCACTGCTGGGGCCGTCTGCCCACCGGATTTGCGGCGCTCAGAGATGGGGCAGCCTGGAGCTGCACTACCCACTGACTCTGGGGCTAAGGGAAGCTGGAGCCGCGCCACCACTGCCCCTCTGGAGCTCACGGCATGCTGGATTCTCCCCCCTGCCATTTTCAAGTGTGTAAGCAGCCCCTGGAATCATGGTTCAATTTGGCCCCACCCCAACCAAAATCTGGAATGGAGTGCCTGCTGACACCCTGGGCCAGCTGCTTAGGCCCAGAGCTGCAAGAGGCTTTAGGTGCCCAACTCCCATGGGCGTTCCCTACTTTGGAGGCTCTAGGCCGTAGTCGCTCTGTGCCTCAGTTCCCCGCCTGGAGGAGGAGGGGGCATGAGGAGGAATTCATTACTGCTGGGGGCATCTGGCACCCCAGGGACGGGGGCCAGGAGAGCTAGTGTGAGCACAGACAGCTGGGGGGGGGCAAGGCCTGGGCGTTTCGTGGCTGTCTGGCCACTTGGCCAAGGCCACGCTGGGTCTTGAGCGCCACCTGCAGGCCGGGTAGCCCTGCGCCTGGGAGGGGCCGTGGCCAGGCCTGGGCTCTTCCTGCCAGCGCAGCCTGTGGGCTGGGTGGAGACAGGGGCTGTAGGCACAGTGAGGTGCCCCCCCCCCCAGTCTGGCTGCACAGGGGCTGTTGGGCTCAGAGGCTCAGGGATGGCTCTGGGCGGGGGTGGGGGAATGACCGGGGGCTACTGGACTCAACTTTCAAGGAATTTTGAGCACGGGGTTGTCGCAGCCCTGAGCACCTGCCCCTGCCGGCCATCCCCGGGGGCGGGGAGTCGCACGTTTCCCCCGCACACAACTCACTGGTCACGGGTAACGCGCTCAGCTGCAGGCTCTGGCCTCACCTGGGACACGCTGAGATTCTCATCATGCAGGAGCAGCAGCAGCGGGACCAGGCTCCGGAGAACGTGCTCCTTCATCCACCACCGGTAGGGCTCCGTGACGATGCCCAGCAGGGCTTTGAAGAGGGCAATGGAGAGCATCCGGAGTTTGCTGGACTCCTGCAAGAGAGGACGTGGGAAGGAGGCTGTGGCGGTCGTGCTCACCCGACGGGCAAGGTCTTTCAAGCACAGTATTACCACATAGCTGGAAAATAGCCCATGAGAACCACCGAACTCTATAGCTAACCCGTTTCTGGGTCTCTCTTGTAGAGTGGTGTGCACACTGCTTGGTTCAGCCTTGCCTCTTAAGGTGAACTGGACTCGGTCACCTTGCAAAAGCCCAATAGCATCAGATCCTTGAGTTCTTCCATCCGTCCCGGCGGCCATGCTGCAGTGGAGAAGTTTCTGGTTTCTGATCCATACACACGGAAGCCTCAGCTGTTGTCTCTGTACGTTGGTTGGGTGGTAAAGTGGCCCATGCAGTACAGAATCCCCCCAGCTGTGCCAGATGGAGCTCGGGGTGGGGTTAAGTCCCATCTGAGATGACTGTGACATCAGCATCTGAGTCAATTTTCACGTCTTGCCATAAATATTCATTTTCAGGCTCCAGGTGGGCGCCAGCCATGTCATCACAATGGGTCTTGATTATCTGCAATGTGAGTCAACTCCCTAACTGATTTGGTGCAGCAAAGAGATACAACGTGTCCACCTTTCATACATGTATTACACCATGCACCACTGGCTGGTCATCTCTTGGGCTGTGACTTCTTCATACCTTGTGCATGTTGGCTGGAGTTCGGCTCTCTTACTTTGGGAGTTTTCTCTGTTTGCCCCATGGGTTTTACGATAAAGACTTTTAAACACTCAAGTGTCTGTTTATAGCTTTTAAGCTAGTTTCTGGTGTTTCAATGTGCTCTTGCCTGTTTGACTAATTTTGTCTCTTTTGTTATCTGTAGAGCTGTGGCTAGAGTTTAATCCCTCTAGCTATTGTGAAAGGGTTTTTTTCACAGTCAGTCCCAAGACACTAGAGCAATAAGGTGTATCCTATATACCTTATCTGCCTTGTCTCTGTGAAAGTGTTTATCTTTTAACGCTATAGCCAGACGATTTCTGATATTTCTATGTTTGAAAACTGTGATTTTTGGGAATGTAAGTCAGGGGATGCAGGAGTCTTTAATTCTCTGGTGAAAACATGCTCTTTCATAAACCACATTTCTCTGAGATATAAAGTATGCATCAAACACAGCCAGAACCCTTCCATGCTCATCTTAGTGATGGTCTTCAGTAAAGTCAAAGTGTGTTAAGACATGCTGCCTACTTCCCCACTGCATACATTAAGACAATACCCATCTATCTCCAGTTCCTTGTGCCGCTTGTTTGCAATGCGAAATCTGGCACAGCATTGTTTCCAATCTTTCCATTCTGAAGGTTTGTGAAAAGTGACATTCTCTGGGGCATCAAAGAGGCACATGGGAATGAGAACCTCCAAACTTGGGTGCCGCTTCTTCCAGCTGCAATCTTTTGGTTCTGTTCTCACTTTACTCTGAGTCATGTCACATGCCTGAACCAGCTCTGGACTGGCTACAGAGCTCGTCTGCACACACCAGATGGACAGTGCTTAATTTGTAAGGAAAAAGGTGCTGAGCCTCAAGTAAGATTTTTTTATTCATAACTGATGTGTCAGGCCCAGAGGTGCCACCGGGCTCCGAACTGCCCAGGCCCAGAGGTGCCGCCGGGCTCCGAACTGCCCAGGCCCAGAGGTGCCGCCGGGCTCTGAACTGCCCAGGCCCAGAGGTGCCGCCGGGCTCCGAATTGCCCAGGCCCAGAGGTGCCGCCGGGCTCCGAATTGCCCAGGCCCAGAGGTGCCGCCGGGCTCCGAATTGCCAGGCCCAGAGGTGCCGCCGGGCTCCGAATTGCCAGGCCCAGAGGTGCCGCCGGGCTCCAAACTGCCCAGGCCCAGAGGTGCCGCCGGGCTCCAAACTGCCCAGGCCCAGAGGTGCCGCCGGGCTCCGAACTGCCCAGGCCCAGAGGTGCTGCCGGGCTCTGAACTGCCCAGGCCCAGAGGTGCCGCCGGGCTCCGAACTGCCCAGGCCCAGAGGTGCTGCCGGGCTCCGAATTGCCAGGCCCAGAGGTGCCGCCGGGCTCCGAACTGCCAGGCCCAGAGGCAGACACTAAGCACTGCAGATGGGTTCATCTGGGCTGGTTGAATGCGCTGAGTTCGGTTCAATGAGGTATCACACAGTGCCACCTAGTAGCCGAACAGCATAATACAGTTTAACAGGCTATTACAGAGGCAGCCTCCATCCCATGTGAATCTTACTAGCCCGCTGCCCTCACCCCAGTGGTGGGGCAGGCTGAGTTGCGACCCCTGGGCAGGGCGCGGGGGCATCAGGGCTGCACTGCAGGGGACACCGGCAGCTGTGCCATCTGCTTGTGGAGGCCTCTTCGCCTTCCCCTGGGACGGGCGTCGCCTTCTTAGCACTGGTTTGAATTGTCCACCCCCATAAGGGCCTGTTTTGTGCCCCCCCAGACAGGGCTTTGGTTTAGAGAGCTCACCCCTGGCTCTCTGATCGGCTGGGGGTTCAGCCCCCTGGGAAGAGCTGAGGGTGGGACTGAGCTTTGTGAGAGCTGGGTGGCCCCTCGTTACCCCTGCAAGGCCGCACCGGGTGGGCCCCTTTCTCCTCCCTCCGGTGCGGACTGACCCTCAGTCTGGTGCACACGCCGGAGGGGGCTGGTTCTCGGCACACCCCTTTATGAAAGAGGAGGGCAGAACTAGCCCCTCCTTTGCTGCTGTGTTGCCATGGGAACGAAGGGGAGAAGAAAGGGGGGAGCGGGTACCCGCAGATGGAGCATTTCCTTCTGGAGCCCATAGGCCGGCGGTGGGCTCCATGCTGGGAGGGCAGGTTCCCGCCCTGACTGCCATGCGCTCTGCCGGAGAGCGGGGAGCCGGGGAAGGCGGGAACAGGCTAGGAGCAGGCCAGGCCCCGCCAGCCCCCCACCCACCCCCCTTCCCTCGCCGTGGCTTGGAGGGTCTCCCGCCAGGCCTTACGTTGTCAAAGAGGGGCAGCAGCCTCTCGGCCACTTGCACCGCAGCGGGGCTGGCGCTCTGCCGGTCCAGGCTGGTGAGGATGAGTTTCAGGACGCCGATGGCCTTTGTGATGACACCCCGGTCGGCCTCCCGCAGCCGCTCCTGGATGTCTGGCAGCAGGCGCTGGAGTTTCCCCACCTGTGTGGAAGGAGGAGCTGCTTTGCCAACACCCGCAAGAGACCGGAGAGGGATGTAAAACCCCGTTGCATTGGCTAACCGGGGAAACGTTGTTTAAAGATTAAAGGGGGGCAAGTGGGGGGTCAGGATGCCAGAGAGGCCCCTGCCTGTGGGGGGTGGGGAGGTGCTCCAGCCCCACTGGTTAACTATAGCTGATAAGCCTCACTTGTTAAGGAAGAGGCGTACCCCTTAACCAATTCACTCATTCAAATCCTTCACATCCCTAACCCTAATCAAATCAACATCTGCCTCCCCTCCAAACACAGGCCCGGGAACACAGGGCTTTGCTCCTGGCCCGTGACGTAGTTGCTACGCTGGGGCTGTGGGTGACCCCCACTGGCGGCTGTCTGTAGCACGGCCCAGCAGGGCAGGGGATGAGTCACTAGGCAAGGGTCTCTCAACCTGTCGGACCAGCTACCCCAGGGAAAGAAACAAAGGAAGGTGGAATGTCCCCTGGCTGGGGGGCAGGGCTGGAAGTGAGTTAGTTTTCTGTCTGGGAGCATGGAGGAGACAGTCTAGGGAAAGGGGCTGGGATTTAGGGGCCCAGTCTCCCCCATCTCAAGGGGGGCTGAGGTATCCTAGGCCTGCCCTGTGACCAGATGACATCTGTGCTGTGCTGTATCCTGGAGGAGCAACAAACTCCCTCTGTTCTACTGGCTGGCGGAGTCTGTCCGTGCCACTACGGGGGTGCAGGAGATGGGAAAACCCCAACGTGGCGTCACAGACCCATACCCAGAGTCCCAGCTGCCAGCCCCAGGCCCTGCTCCTGGCCCTGCACAGGGGCTCCCGGGTCCTGGCTCTACGTGCAAAGGCTCTGCTCCTTTGCCCGGTTCCCAGGCTCCCAGCTGTTGGCCTGTGCCCGGGGCTCTGTGGGACCCAGCCTCCCCCTCCTGCCCACTTCTCCCTCCTGGAGCCACAGCCTTGCTCCAACCAAGGAAAAACCAAGCACAAGCAGGGTCTGAGCAGGCTGAGGCAGACAGAAGAGCGGGACTGGTGTACAGCGCGGAGAATGGCCCTCTCCCCGTCTACCCTATGGGCAGGGCGGGTTCCCCACACCGGAGTGACTTGGTGCGCCGAGGGGAGGTGTCGCTGCAGATTGTCTCCTCTTTGGCCAGGCTGATCAGCTGCCATTTACCACCCAGGAGTTGTCTCTGCCTGCACTGAACCACGTGTCTCAAACTTGGTAAGAGCCACGTGGCAAAGAGCTTTTGCCAGCTCCTGTCAGAGCAGCACCCAGGACCTCGGTAGTTAACGTCTATGAGGCTTCAAAAGGGAATTCATAGGGGGAAATGGTTCCTAATGACACTGGTATTAAAATGCTGAGGGAGATTAGAGAGGCTACCAAAATAAAGAACTTTATAATAATAGGGGATTTTTATTATCCCCATATTGACTGAGTACATGTCACCTCAGGAAGAGAAGCAGAGATAAAATTTCTCAATGGCTTAAATGACTGCTTCTTGGAGCAGCTGGTACAGGAACCCACAAGGGGAGAGGCAATTCTCGATTTAGTCCTGAGTGGAGTGCAGGATCAGGTCCAGGAGATAACCGTTACAGGACCACTTGGGAATAGTGACCATAATATAACAACATTTAACATTCCTGTGGTGGGAAGAACACCTCAGCAGTCCAGCACCCTGGCATTTAACTTCAAAAAGGGGAATTACACAAAAATGAGGAGGTTAGTTAAACAGAAATTAAAAGCCACAGTGACTAGAGCCAAATCCCTGCAAGCTGCATGGAAACTTTTTAAAGACGCCATAATAGAGGCCCAACTTAAATGTATACCCCAAATTAAAAAACATAGTAAGAGACCTAAAAAAGAGTCATCGTGGCTTAACCACCATGTAAAAGAAGAGTGAGGGACAAAAAGGTATCTTTCAAGAAGTAGAAGTCCAATCCTAGTGAGATAAATAGAAAGGAACATAAACACTCTCAAATCAAGTGTAAAAATGTAATAAGAAAAGCAAAAAAAAAAAAAAAAGATTTTGAGGAACAGCTAGCGAAAAACTCAAAAAGAAATAGCAAAATGTTTTTTAAGTACATTAGGAACAGGAAGCCTGCTAAAAAACCAGTGGGTCCCCTAGATGATCGAGATATAAAAGGAGCAATCAAGGATGATAAAGCCATTGCGGAGAAACTAAACGATTTCTTTGATTCAGTCTTCACGGCTGAGGACGTTAGGGAGATTCCCAAATCTGCAGTGTCCTTTGTGGGTAATGAATCTGAGGAGCTGTCCTGGATTGAAGTGTCAGAGGAGGTTTTGGAACAAATAGAAAAACTTAATGTTAACAAATTACCGGGACCGGATGGCATTCATCCAAGGGTTCTAAAAGAACTCAAATGGGAAATTGCTGAGCTATTATCTGTGGTTTGTAACCTATCCTTTAAATCGGCTTCCGTACCTAATGACTGGAAGGTAGCTAATGTGACACCAATATTTAAAAAGGGCTCTAGAGGTGGTCCTGGCAATTACAGACCAGTAAGTCTAACTTCAGTACCGGGCAAATTAGTCAAACAATAGTAAAGAATAAAATTGTCAGGCACATAGAAGAACATAATTTGTTGGACAAAAGTCAACATGGTTTCTGTAAAGGGAAATCCTGTCTTACTAATCTATTAGAGTTCTTTGAAGGGGTTAACAAACATGCAGACAAGGGGGATCCAGTAGATATAGTATACTTAGATTTTCAGAAAGTGTTTGACAAGGTCCCTCACCAAAGGCTCTTGTGTAAATTACATTGCCATGGGATAAGAGGGAAGGTCTTTTCATGGAGTGAGAACTGGTTAAAAGACAGGAAACAAAGGGTAGGAATAAATGGTACATTTTCAAAATGGAGAGGGGTAACTAGTGGTGTCCCCTAAGGGTCAGTTCTGGGACCAATCCTGTTCAACTTAATCATAAATGATCTGGAGAAAGGGGTAAGCAGTGAGGTGGTAAAGTTTGTGGATGATACTAAACGTCTTAAGATAGTCAAGACAGAAGCAGAGTGAAGAATTTCAAGAAGATCTCACCAAACTGAGTGATTGGACAACAAAATGGCAAATGAAATTTAACGTGGATAAGTGTAAAGTAATGCATGTTGGAAAAAATAACCCCAACTATACGTATAGTATGATAGGAGCTAATTTGGCTACGACAAATCAGGAAAGAGATCTTGGAGTTATTGTGGATCGTTCTCTGAAAACTTCCACACAGTGTGCAGCAGAAGTCAAAAAGGCAAATAAGATGTTAGGAATGATTAAGAAAGGGATAGAAAATAAAACACAGAATATCTTACTGCCCCTGTATAAAACTATGGTACGCCCACATCTTGAATACTGTGTACAGATGTGGTCTCCTCACCTCAACAAAGATATTTTGGCCTTAGAAAGGGTTCAGAAAAGGGCAACTAAAATGATTAGGGGTTTGGAATGGGTCCCATATGAGGAGAGGCTAAAGCGACTGAGACTTTTCAGTTTAGAAAAGAGGAGACTGAGGGGGGATATGATAGAGGTCTATAAAATCATGAGTGGTGTGGAGAGGGCTGATAAAGAAAAGTTATTTATTGGTTCCCATAATAGAAGAACTAGAGGACACCAAATGAAATTAATGGGTAGCAGGTTTAAAACTAATAAAAAAAAGTTCTTCTTCACACAGCGTGTAGTCAACCTGTGGAACTCCTTGCCAGAGGAGGCTGTGAAGGCTAGGACTATAACAGAGTTTAAAGAGAAGCTAGATAATTTCATGGAGGTTAGGTCCATAAAAGGCTATTAGCCAGGAGATAAAATGGTGTCCTTGGCCTCTGTTTGTCAGAGGCTGGAGAGAGATGGCAGGAGACAAATCGCTTGACCATTGTCTTCGGTCCACCCCCTCTGGGGCCCCTGGTGCTGGCCACTGTCAGCAGACAGGATACTGGGCTAGATGGACCTTTGGTCTGACCCAGTACGGCCATTCTTATGTTCTTATGTTCTAATTTAAGCAAAATGGCTCTGTCTGGGGATCCCTGATTGGTGTCACCAGCATTCCCCAGGGGTCTAGAGTCCGCAGCTCTGATACCACTCCAGTGATGGGTTCTTTGTATCACAGAGACCCCAGACACAAGCAGGCCCAGGAGTGCCAGGTGCTGCTCACACCCAGAGACGCACCCCTCGGGAGCCAGGCTCTGCCCTGCAGAACAGCACAGGACGGGAGGAGACTTGCACAAGGTCATTCGGCAGGTCAGTGGCGGAGCTAGGGACAGCACCCAGGGCTCCTGACTCCTAGGCCATGCCATGTGCCCTGGGAACATTTCAATGGCTCCAGCCCTGTGGTTCAGGGTTTATCCCTCAGCCCACTCCCCTCTCACCTTCTCTGGGTGAAGGGCCAGGTTGAAGAGGCCTTTGAGTGCCAGCCAGCGCACCACGGTGTTGGGGTCTCTCAGCTGCCTGCTCATCTGGTCCAGGATGGCGTCTTCCAGCTCATTGCCGAGGTCAGGGCACTGCAGGAGCTAACCCACCAACGGGAAACAAGCTAGAGAAAGGGGCTGGCCCCGGTGACTCGGCTCTGGGCCTGGCGTGGGCTGTGGGGCCCCCGGAGGCTCAGCCAAGAACCAGACCTGCCCTGCTCCTTCTGTAAGGCCCAGGCAAGGGAGGGCTCTAGGGCCAGGCTGCATGCAGGACACGAGGCTGCAGCCTTTGCTGGGTGGGAGAGGCAGGTGAGCTGGCCTGCACGCGGCACGTGCACGTCATAAGGCTCTGCAGGGCCTCAGGCCTGAGGTCACACAAGGGACCCTTCTATGGAGCTGAATTCTGGGAGCCGGAGACACCCTGCCCTGGGGCCTTGCCCCATCCCAAGGACACCAGCCAGGGCAGGTAACTGCAGTGTCCAGAGCGAGCAAGGTCCACCCCTCGGCTGTAGCTCCCCTGCCCCTGTTCACTCCCACCCTGTCCTGGCCCTCGATCGGCGCCGCTGATCATGCACATGCTCCAGCCACTACCGGGCCAGGGCGGTTCTCTGAGGCTCACCTGTATGAAGAAGGCCATGGCCGGGATGTGCCGTTTGTCGTCCCTTCTGTCAAGGATGGCCATCAGCTGGTGGAAGATCCAGGAGCGCTCCTGGAAACGGTTCCTAACCATGGCCCTGGCACGGGAAACACAAACCCCGCCTCCTCAAGGTGGGCAAGCCAGGTTCTCGATTTACAGGGGGACCCCGGGCGACCAGTTCCACGATGCTGGCACAGACTGGTTCCTGCCGGCTAGAAATGCTCAGTGGCCTCCACGCCCCTTCAACGCTCCACAGGGCGCCCGCCCCGAGGTCAGCTCTGAGCATGCGGTGTGGGGGCTGCACCAGAGCGGCAGGCGAAGAAGGGCGTTGTGTGCCCGGACAGAAGGTGGGGAGGGAACAGCCTAGACAGGACCAAGACGAGTGCTGGCGCTTTCGATGTTAGCCTCCCGCTCACCCCCAGAAGCTGGGCCAACCGGCGACTTTCCCTCCCTCTCTCATGTCCCGGGCTGGCAGAGCTACCCCAGCTGAGCGAGCCAGGCAGCAGGGTGAGAAGCAGCCAATGGCCCCTCGGCCCACAGCCGGGAGGCCGAGCCGTCGACTGGGAGCCACATTTGACCCCCAGGGCAAGGCAATGGAGCCGTGTCCTCAGCCCTGCTGCGGGCAGGGGCGCGACGCTCACCGGGCCAGCAGGCAGACCCCTTTGTGGTGTGTGTCGGAGCTGGCGAGCATGTCCCAGCCGCCCTGCTTCTGGATGAAGGTGACCTGGTCCCCGTAGCCGGCGCAGCGGAGCAAGGCCCTCATGGCCTTCACCACGCACCTGTGTGCAGAGCGAGTCTGGTTACCGTGCGAGCCAGGCCAGGCCGTGCTGCAGGCCGTGGGTGGTCTGGAGGCAGGCACCAGACTGATGTACCTGACTGGGCTGAGGGGCGTGGGCGTGTTCTCCTGCCTGCACACCCTCCAATAGAAAGCGATGTCCTGCACCGACGGCTCCACCGTGTAGGTGATCTGGAAGAGCAGGGCGATGTAGAGCTGAGGGTAGAGCTCCTGCACCTCCCGCCTGCAGCCCGGCTCCTGGAAGATCTCGTACAGGGCTCTGGTGGCCTGCAGCAAGAACAGGAGACAGATCTCACCGCAGGGCCCCATCCTCCCCATGCTCCCCCGGGCACCTGGAGAGGAGTGGTGGTCTGGGGACTAAGGCCTGGGATACTGGCTTCAGTTCCTAGCCTGACACCTTGGCTAGAACCACAGAAGGGCCTGTCAGTCTGCCATCGATCCCGGGCCAGATAAGGGAGCAGCTGGTCCAAGACTCATTTCATAAAGAACTAACGAGGTTAACATAATTAATGCAAATCAATATGGGTCCATCTCCTGACGCACCAACTGGCATCTGCTTTTTGATGAGATTATGAAATTGCTCGCTAGAGGTAACAGTACTGATGCTGTAGAACATGGACCTCTGCAAGGCGACACCCACCTGTGACGAGCCCCCCCCCCCTTCCCCATGCTTTATGAACTCAGAGATGCTTTGAACAAAACACCTCATGTAACCGATCAATGCTGGTGCCAAAGAGCCTATTTTGGTGCATTCTTTTGTATGAAAAATTAGAAATATGAATCACGAGGCGGTTTATAGATTTAAATGTGCTAATGAGACCGATTTCTGGTGCCCAGCTAGAAGTCTTAATGACTTGGTGAGCAACTTAATGACTTGTAAATAGCCTTTTTTGGTCCTGTAAGTCCAAAAGTGATTGGACTAGTAAGACATGTCTAGTACCACCTGGTACCGGGATTCCCCTTTGACCCTTTTCCACGAAAGGGGGGGATGAAGAACAAAATGTTTCTGCCCTGGGAAAAGTCAGTTTAAGAAATGGGAAGCTATCAGCCCGTTGTCTTCCACTGGCCTGGTAAACCCTGAAAGGCTACAAAGGGCTGGAGATCAAGTCAGGATAAAAGACTCTGTCTGTGACCTTAAGATTATTTTTGAAATAGGAACAGCTCTTTATGGCAAGAATCTGTCTGAAATAAGTTTTTTACTGATCTACAACTACCTACATAAGAACATAAGAACGGCCGTACTGGGTCAGACCAAAGGTCCATCTAGCCCAGTATCCTGTCTGCTGACAGTGGCCAGCACCAGGTGCCCCAGAGAGGGTGGACCGAAGACAATGGTCAAGCGATTTGTCTCCTGCCATCTCTCTCCAGCCTCTGACAAACAGAGGCCAAGGACACCATTTTATCCCCTGGCTAATAGCCTTTTATGGACCTAACCTCCATGAAATTATCTAGCTTCTCTTTAAACTCTGTTATAGTCCTAGCCTTCACAGCCTCCTCTGGCAAGGAGTTCCACAGGTTGACTATACGCTGTGTGAAGAAGAACTTTCTTTGATTAGTTTTAAACCTGCTACCCATTCGCTTCATTTGGTGTCCTCTAGTTCTTCTATTATGGGAACCAATAAATAACTTTTCTTTATTCACCCTCTCCACACCACTCATGATTTTATAGACCTCTATCATATCCCCCCTCAGTCTCCTCTTTTCTGAACTGAAAAGTCTCAGTCGCTTTAACCTCTCCTCATATGGGACCTGTTCCAAACCCCTAATCATTTTAGTTGCCCTTTTCTGAACCCTTTCTAAGGCCAAAATATCTTTTTGGAGGTGAGGAGACCACATCTGTACACAGTATTCAAGATGTGGGCGTACCATAGTTTTATACAGGGGCAGTAAGATATTCTGGGTCTTATTTTCTATCCCTTTCCTAATAATTCCTAGCATCCTATTTGCCTTTTTGACCACCGCTGCACACTGTGTGGAAGTTTTCAGAGAACTGTCCACGATAACTCCAAGATCTCTTTCCTGATTTGTCGTAGCCAAATTAGCCCCCATCATACTGTACGTATAGTTGGGGTTATTTTTTCAGATGTGTATTACTTTACACTTATCCACATTAAATTTCATTTGCCATTTTGTTGCCCAATCACTCAGTTTGGTGAGATCTTCTTGGAGTCCCTCACAGTCTGCTTCTGTCTTGACTATCCTAAACAGTTTGGTATCATCTGCAAACTTTACCACCTCACTGCTTACCCCTTTCTCCAGATCATTTATGAATAATACCTATATGTTTTCTTTTCATTGTAATTTAGTAACTTACTTAGATCTGTCCATTTTCATTTGAAACCACTTCAGTCCTACTATTTGTACTTAATAAAAACCCTTTGTTTACTATCAAGCTCAGTGTAAATAGCTTCTAGCTGGAGGAATTACCAGTGTGAATATCTCTCTTTCATTGAAAAAGAGGGTGAATGTCCTCATGAGCTTTTCTTCTGTAAAATGTTTATACAAAGACAGATTGACTTGGGGTTTTGATCACTTTTCAGGGTTGGTTTCCTGAGTTATGTACCCTAGAACTGCATCCTCCCAGAGCTGAAGTGGTTCAGTGCCTGCATTGCTCTTCCGGCGGGTGGGGGGAGGATGGTAACCACAACTTTGGGCCTTGTCTGGGGGAGACCAGAGGGTCTGGCCCAGCAGCACAGGGTGGCAGGGAGCTCCAGAGACCAGGAAGGCAGGTATTAGTGATCAGCAAACTGGGGAACAATCCCAAGAGGTCTTCTCTGACCACACCCCATCACACCACCAGTTAGATGGAAACCCTAGAATGAAACAGAAGTAATGTGGCACCCAAGAATCAGCTTATAAACTGTCTGATGGGTCTCAAACTGTGATTGTAAACTGGGACTCAGCAATGCAGTCCCTGCAAGGGACTGGGTCTTGGCCCTACGCAATTTTACATTTTTATCAAGGGCCTGGCAGAAAACATAAAATCATCACTGATACAGTTTGCAGCTGACACCCAAACGAACGAAGAGGTTGGGTCCGATTCAGAGTGATCTGAAAAGTGTGGGACAGGCCCATGGTGTGCGTGTTTTAATACCGACTCATTGTAAATGTATCTGGCTAGGAACAAAACCTGCAGGCCATGCTTACAGGGCGTGGGGCTCTTACCTCGGGAAGCAGGGACTCTGAGAAGGACTTGGGAGTCGTGGGGACAATCGGCTGACCAGGAACTCCCAGTGTGGCGCTGTGGCCAAAAGGGGGAACGCCACCCGGGGAGCAGTAAACGGGAAACGCTCGAGGTAGGACAGAGAGGTTATTTCCCCCTGTATCTGGCAGGGGTGTGACCACTGCTGGGCCTTGTGTCCAGGCCTGCTACTCAAGAGGAATGTGGATGTACCTGGGAGAGGGTTCCCAACCCTGTTTGATTAGAAACCCTGCCTCATGGCAATCGACTCCGGAAACTCAAGCTAGTCCTCTGGACAAAGACAGGCAAGGGGGCCGTGAGGACAGTCAGTGGACAGCTACAGGGGAAGAAACATTTAATAACGGGCTCTTTGGTCTACCAGGAAAGGACGAGCCTGACCCGGGGGCTGGAAGTCGAAGGTAGACACATCAGACGGGAAATAAGGCGGACGGATAACGGGGAGAGTCATCAATGAATCAATGGGGGGGATTCTCCGTGTCTGACCGTTTCTGAAGCAGGATGGGATGGTTCCCCTCTAAGCTCTGCTCTGGGGACAGATCTCTGGCCTGTGTCACACCAGAGAGACTAGATGATCACAGAGATGCCTCCGTGCCGTGAAATCCATGAACCTAACAGTGGGGAGTCACCTACACCAGCCAATAGGGCAACGCCGAGGAGAGAGGGGGTGTGGTAACCCCCTCCCCCGGCCGGAAAGGAGGTCAGTGTCTATTTCTACTTGGGAGCACACACTCCTAATTACAGCAGGGATTAGCCCCTGGGTTTCCCAGCTGGGCGCCCTCCCCACCCACGGGTGTGGCCCAAAATCTGAACATCCTGGAATGCCACAAAACACTGATTTTCTTCAACAAGAGTTAGAGCCCCGCGACTAAGCATTTTATACCCAGCGGCACTGTTTCAACAGGAGAGATTGGGAGACCCAGTGGGGCGGGGAATAAACCCAGTTCTCCCCGTCCCAGGGGAGTGCTCTCGCTCTGGGCTGCTGGGCTTCAGGGGGGTTGTCTCCCTCTCCTGTGTCCGAGCCAGTGGGCGTGTTCCCCAAGCAGGCCTACAGGACTGGGCTACGCCAGGGCAAAGCCGAGTCGGAGGATGGTGCCGGGGCTGTCGCTTGGCAAGTGTAACCTCAGCCCGGTGGGTCCCCTCACAGGTCTGTGTGGCATGCCCAGCCCAAGGGGGCAGTGAGCCCAGCTGAGGGGGCCGGGAGGAGGCATCCCCGGAGTGAGGTTCCTGGCTGGTTAAGGGGAAGGCTGGTCCCCAAGAGACTCGGCTCCACCCCAGAGCAGGGTGCCTGTGGGAAGGACCTTGAGGATAGGCTGGGGCAGCAGACAGGGGAGCCTGGGACATGGGGGGCACTGCCCCTTCCCACCCCAGCAAGGAGGGGGTGGCCCCTGCCAGGCCATTAGGGGGACCCACGGCGCGCCTTCCCTTGCTGCAGGGGCTGGTTCTTACAGCCAGGGGGGTGACGGCAGCCATTTTCTGAGCGGTGTCGCGACGCTGGCCCAGCGGCCCCTCCTGCAGCCTTTTGAGCAGCTCCCGCAGGATCCTTCCTGTGGTCTTGGGGTGGGACGTCAGGGTCCGCCACATCTCCACGGCTGCCCTGCAAAGGGGGAGGCGACGGCAGCTGGGTCCTGCAGCCCCCGGCGCTGGCACGCCTGCTGGGTCCCCACAAGCCGCCCTCCCGCTCCAGCAAGGGGGCTGCATCCGCCCCAGGGGAAGCCATTCAGGGAGGGCTCCTGTCTCTGGGGCCGGTGGGCCCGTAAAACCCTCGGGGAGAAGCATCAGCTCGCGGGGCGGGGGAGGGGGCAGGTGATCCCAGGAGGCTCCGCTTTCCCCGTACCTGTCGCACCACAGCGAGCAGCCCAGCAGGGCCGTCACCACCTCCTCGCTGTACTGGTAGCCCAGCAAGAGCAGGGACCTCAGCAGCTCCTGCTGGGCCAGCGTCTCGCTGATGGAGTCCAGGTTGTGGTACATGCTCCTCACGGCCTCCGACACCTGGGAGAGAAAGGGGGAACCAGGGGCTTGGCTTCCTCACGCCCTCTGGGCTGCCAGGGACCTGCCGCACCCCAGAGTCCCGCCCCGCCAGCCCAGCCCACAGCCCTGGGCCAGCGCCCATGTCCAAGGCCACAAGGGACCTTGGCGATCACCTCGCCTGACCCTGCACAGCACAGGCCAGAGACCTGCTCCCATGACGCCTCGCGCCCAGAGCCACTCACAGAGGGGCTCAGCTCTCACCCTCTCCAAGCTTGGGATGGGGACTCCCAGGATCGCGTGCAGCATGTGCCTGGCCTCCACTGCGTCGTGGACGCTGTCGTCTCTCATGCCGTCGATGGCCGCCAGGATGAAGCCCGTGCGCTCGGCCGGGTGCAGGTACTTCCCAAACATCTGGAACAAACCTGCCACTGAAACCCCTTTTCCCGCCCGGTGCTGTCCCCGGGGGGCCAAGCAGCCAGGACCGGCCCGGCCAGGAGCGCAGGCAGATCCCGCTCTGCCAGGACAGGACTGGGTTCTTGCACCTCGTTGGCAATCCGGAGCTGTCGTGCATCGCCACGCCGGGGTGCAAACTGCACGGATACACGCGCTAGTGCTCAGCAGCACTGCTGTGGATGCAACGAGGGTTTTATTGCGTCTCCCTCCAGGCCTGACAAGGTTCGGATGAGCCCCAGTGCATCTTGGGCACGTAGGTGGGTGAGTCACACAGCTGGGTCTGTCCCTCCCCACAGACTCAGGGGATGTTAATTCCTCCCCCTGCTAACTCTGGGCACAACACTCCCATGAAGCACGAATGGTAGTTACCACGGCTATATCGCTGGCGTTGGTGAACCAGGCGAACCAGAAGGTGTTCTCGGCTTGCCAGTCTCTGAGGACTTGCAGATACTCTGTGCTGTCCTTTGCCAGGGTCCTGCCTGAACCAGGGAGGGGAAACAGACAGCAGGCCATAGAGCTCACAGATAGCCAGGGGCAAACAGGCGTTTGGTTTCGGGGAAGGAGAACATCAAACTGGAGCAGAGGGAGATCACCCTGAAGTCATGATACCTCACTGGATGGGAGAGCCCCAGTTACCAGCCCGTTTTCACAATGGAGAGAGGTAAATAGCAGGGTCGTGCTGGGACCAGTGCAGTTCAACATAGTCCATCTGGGAGCAGGGGGAGCAGGGAGGTAAAATGCACAGATGATCCAACATTACTCCAGAGAGGTGAGTCCCAAGCAGACAGCGGAGCGCTGCAAAAGGCTCTCCCCAAACTGCACAACAAACCGGCCGGTGGAATTCAATGCTGATAAATGCAAAGTAATGCAGATTGGCAAACATGGCCCCAGCTGTACATCCGAAACGATGGGGTTTAAATTGCCACCTACAGAAGAAACCTTGGAGTCACCGTAAATAGTTCTCTGGAACCAGCCACGCAACGTGCAGCAGCAGTTAAACAAACACACACAATGCAGGGAACCATTGAGAAAGGGCGAGGTGGCAGGGAAAATATCACAATGCCACTATGTCACACCTTGGGACACCCACAGCTGGAGTCCTGCGGGCAGGTCTGGGCACCTCATCATGGAACAGAAACCAGCATTGTAAAGAGTGCCAAGAAGAGCAGCAGACATCAGGGGTAGGGAACAGCTTCCATGGGAGGAGAGATTCAAAGTATGGGGAGCTACATTACACTTAACACACTGCATTGCCGTCACTGTGCCTATGTCCCCGTGCAGCAGGAGCGGTTGGTGGGAGATTGCACAGCACATTCACACAAGGAGCGCGGCTGGTTCAAACATTGCTCAGGGCGGTGGATTTTTCACACCCCCAGCAAGGTAGATATAACAATACAGGTCTGCAGTACAGACCACATCTGGGCCTGTTTCGTGTAGAAAACAGGAGACTAAGGAGGGTGGGAGGAGGGTATAATAGAGGGCTGTACACTCTTGACTGGTGTGGAGAAATGGACCAGCGAAGCATTCTTCACCCCGCCATAACACAAGAACTAAGGGTCACCCTGGGCAGGCGGTTGCAAACAGACCAAAGGAGGCATCTCTTCACACAACGCACAGGAACCTGTGGAAATCATTGCTGTGAGATGTCGTGGAGGCCAAAAATATAATTGGGTTCAAAAAAGAGTTTGAAAAGTTTGTGAAAGTTGGAGCCATCTGTTAGCCAAGCCGATCAGGGCACGCAGCCCCATACTCTGTGTGCCCCTAAACGTCCAGATGCTGGGACTGGCCAACAGGGAAGGGATCACTCCGAATTTCCCAGTCTGTTCATTCCCTCTTAACCATCTGGCCCGGCTGCTCTTGGAAGACACAGTCCTGGGCTAGAAGAACCATTGCTCTCACTCACTATGTCCAACGTTATGTAAGGTATGAAGAGTAGAACACGGATAGGGGATGCTAAAGACATGGGGGAAGTGCAGAGCTTGGATAATGAGGACGTTTTTTAGTTTCTAAGGCCCAAAAGAACCCCTAGCGACGGTGCAGGCTCAGTCCGAGATGGGATTGGGAATGGTGCAGTGTTTGCAAGGATGCAGCAAAGGCAAGTGAGCTCCGTAACTAGCTGCTCTGGCTTTGGGATGCCCGTGTCAGGGCAGTGAGGGCAGAGCAGGGTCTCTAGGGCTCTTACACTTTTGCCGCAGCATGAAGGAGTAGAGGTGGTGAAGTCCATCCACGGCCCAGCGGCAGATCTCCTGCTCGTGCTCCGCACAGCACAGGGTGAGACAGCCCACCAGCTGGCCCGGCACTCTGAACCCCTCCACGCCCTGACGGAGAGAGAGCAAAGGGAGTCACCCGCCCCTGCGGGCCCAGTGCTACGACTCCCCTGGGTCTGCACCAGCAATGGGGAGGCAGAGCACAGTGCAGTGACCAAGACAGCAGGAGGAGCCGGGGCGTGGGGGGGCATTGCTAGGGGCAGGAAATCTGGGCAGCAAAGTCAGCAAACGTTGCCCCAAGTGTGGAGCCTCCTTCTCAAAGACACACTCATAATCCCGGCCTCTTTCGCCAGCTCGCACCTGCAGGGACCCCAGGCCAGGAGCACCTCTCCTCCAGCTGCAGCCTTGTCCTCTTGCCCAAATGCTGCTGCCAGAGACCTTCCCTGGGCCTCCCGCAGGCCCTGAGCTGGCTCCCTGCCCTTCCCCACTTCACACCAACCCCCTGCCCCATAATGCTCCTGCTCCTTTGGCCCCTCCCATCCCTCTCACTTGGTCCCCTCCCCCTTCAGTTCTGCTGCCTAAGGGTGCCTCCTTCCAGATCCTGCCATGGGAGGATGGAGCAGCTGGAGCAGCTAAATGGCCGAGAGTGCCCAGAAGGGGGCGGGGAGAAATTCATTTTGCAGCCCTGGAGGTGCCAAACCAAAGGACTGTGTCTAGACTGGCCAGTTTTCCGTTAAAAGCATTTCCGGAAAATCATGCCAGTCTAGACCTAGCCAAGCAGTCCCATGATGACTGGCAAAGAGTTGAACCAGGCAGCTGCCCCCGGACACCGGGGCTCAGACGGTGCTCGTGGGGCAATCCTGTGTAAATGCACCCAGTCTTCAGGGCAGACCACGGTCCTAAGGGGACAGCGGGGCGAGTCCTTGGAGACAGAATTAGGAGCGCAAAGCCCACTGGAGTGTGGATAGACCCCAGTGACATCAGTGCCCACTGCACCGCGAGGCTGCTCAGTGCAGTTCAGAGGCAACCCAGGGCCCAGGCTGCCCACCTTGAATTTGTGATGCCCAGCGATGAGTCTGATCAGCCAGGCGATCCTTTCCACTGCCCTCAGCCGCTCATGCACCTCATTGGATGTGGTCCAGGGGAGCAGGAACTGGGAGAGTGAGAGAAACGAATTGGGACAAGGCGGCATGCAAAAAATTGCACAAGCACGTCGGGAGAAACTCAGAAAGGCTAAGGCAAAACTGAATGACGACTAGCAAGGGACATGAAAGCCAATCAGCGGTGGATCTATAAATGCATTAGGAGCAAGAGAAAGACAAAGGAAAGTGTCGGACTACTACTTAGCAAAGAAGAAGAGCAAATAACTGAGGAAACAGACGAAGTCCAGCTATTTCATGCATTTTTTTGCTAGCGGGGTTAAAGGGTTAATGCTCACCGCAACATTAACAATAAGGGGGGAGGAACACAGGCCAGACTAGGGAGAGAAAGGGTGAAAGATTATTTGGATAAGTTTAGGTGTATTCAAGTCAGCAGAGCCTCAGGGGCTGTGTCTAGACTGGCAAGTTTTTCTGCAAAAGCAGCTGCTTTTGCGGAAAAACTTGCCAGCTGTCTACACTGGCCGCTTGAATTTCCACAAGAACACTGACTTCCTACTGTCCGAAATCAGTGCTCCTTGTGGAAATACTATGCTGCTCCCGTTCGGGCAAAAGTCCTTTTGTGCAAAGCTTTTGTGCAAAAGGGCCAGTGTAGACAGCTCAGATTTGTTTTGCGCAAAAAAGCCCCAGTCACGAAAATGGCGATCGGGGCTTTTTTGCAGAAAAGCACATCTAGATTGGCACGCACGCTTTTCCACAAAAAGTGCTTTTGCGGAAAAGCGTCCGTGCCAATCTAGACGCTCTGTTCCGAAAATGCTTTTAACGGAAAACTTTTCTGTTAAAAGCATTTCCGGAAAATCATGCCAGTTTAGACACAGCCTTAGGTCCAAGAGGACTGGAGAAAAGCAGACCCAGAACCTCTCTTTGAACAGGGAACAAAGAGACCCTGAGGAATTCTAGGTAGTCGGCCCAACTCGGGTATCCAGAGAGAAACGGAAGAAAGGATTAAAGATGCCGTGTCAGAGCCTGGAGGAGCTATTCGGGTTAGGAGGACTAGCCTGCATGGATTGGTCCTGAACAAACCATGTCAAAACAGTCTAGGTTCCTCCGTGGATAGGGTATGTGAAATTGAGCAAGGCTTCTGACGCAGCCCCCCAAAACATCTGCCCCAGCAAACTGAGGTCTAGCTGAGAGACTAGAAGGAGGGTGCACAGCTGAGTGAAAGCCCCGACTCAAAGAGCAGTGACAAGGGTCTCGTGGCACACTGAGGGGATGTCTCGGGGTGGTCCCTCGGGAGGTGCCTGGGCCCGGTACTAGTTTCACTACCAGCTCAGTTAGCGCCTGCTTGTAAAATCGGCGGAGGACACCTCACTGGGCGGAGCTGCCAGCACGGCTGAGGACAGATTGGAAATCATAATGAGCTTGTTGAACTGGAGACTTGGCCAACAAGACGCAATCCAGTACACACACATGGGACAGGCTGCACTTAGGAAGGAAAACTCAAATGTCCTCAGACAAAGTGGGGCTCGCGGGGCAGGAGGCAGGACTGCAGGAAGCGGGGGGCTAACCCGGGTCACATGCTGACTGGGAACGAACAGCGCCATGCTGCTGGGAGAAAGGGAAATGTCATTCTAAGGTGCACTAGCGCAGAGCACCATGTCTGGAGTATTGGACATTAGGAAAAAACTTCTTTAACTGCCCTTAGTTTTTTCCTAATGTCCAACCTAAACCTCCCTTGCTGCAGTTTAAGCCCATTGCTTAAGTCCTATCCTCAGAGGCCAAGGAGAAAATTTTTTCTCCCTCCTCTTTGTGACACCCTTTTAGATACTTTAAAACGGCTCTCATGTCCCCTCTCAATCTTCTCCTTTCCAAACTAAACAAGGTCAGTTCTTTCGGCCTTCCCTCATAGGTCATATTCTCCAGACCTTTCATCATTCTTGTTGCTCTTCTCTGGACCCTCTCCAATTTCTCCACATCTTTCCTGAAATGTGGTGCCCAGAACCGGACACAAGAGGGCTGTGTCTAGACTGGCCAGTTTTCCAGAAAATCAGCCACTTTTCCAGAAAATCAGCCACTTTTCCAGAAAAACTTGCCAGCTGTCTACACTGGCCACTTGAATTTCCGCAAAAGCCCTGACTTCCTACTGTAAGAAATCAGTGCTTTTTGTGGAAATACTATGCTGCTCCCGTTCAGGCAAAAGTCCCTTTTGCACAAAACTTTTGCACAAAAGGGCCAGTGTAGACAGCTGAGATTTGTTTTCCGCCAAAAAGCCCCAATCGCGCAAATGGCAATCGGGGCTTTTTTGCGGAAAAGCGCGTCTAGATTGGCCACGGACACTTTTCCACAAAAAGTGCTTTTGCGGAAAAGCATCCGTGCCAATCTAGACGCTCTTTTCCGCAAATGCGTTTAACGGAAAAACTTTTCTGTTAAAAGCATTTCCGGAAAATCATGCCAGTCTAGATGTAGCTGGAGAGGTTTAGGTTGGACATTAGGAAAAAAACTAATGGCAATTAGGAAGTTTTTTCCTAATGTCCAATACTCCAACTCAGGCCAAATCAGCACAGAGCAGAGCGGAAGAATGACTTCTCATGTCTTGCTCACACACTCCTGGGAATGGAGTGTGGTGAGGAAGACCACATGGAGAAGCGTCAGTGACCCTCCTCTGTGTTACATCCCTGACGTATCTGAAGACTCTCATTAGGTGTCCCCTGAAGACTAAACATGCCCAATTCGGTCAATCTTTCTTCATAGGTTTGTTCTTCTAAACCAAGGATTGGTTTTGCCGCTGACCTCTGGCCTGGCTCCAGTTTGGTCCTGCCGTGAGGGCAGGGGACTGGACTCTGACCTCTCGAGGTTCCTTCCAGCTCTAGTGTTCTAGGGTTCTGTGTCCCGACAGCAGGACGAGAAGCAATGGGCTTATCTGCAGCCAGGGTGAGTTCGGTGAGAGGTCAGGAGAAGCCCTACGGTGGCGAAGCACTGAACAGGGGACCTCGGGACAAGGTGACTCCCCAGCATGGAGGTTTGAAAGACCAGCCTGGACTCTCATCGGGGATGGTCGAGGACTGCTTGGCCCTGCCTCACTGCAGGGGTGGAGTAGGCGACCTCCTGAGACCCCTCCCAACCCGGCACTTCTGTCATTCCCTCTTCCCAGGCTCTGGGGTCGAGAAGACAGGACCTCTGCCATGGACACGTCTCTCTTCTTGGGCCACAGATCACCCACAGACTCTACCGCCTGTGGCCCAGAACTAGGCTCTGGCCAGATTGGGGGGCCCACGGGTGGTGCTCAGGGCCTGCAGCCCAGGGGTCCCAGTGTGATTGCTGGGTGGGGCCTTAGGGCCCAGGAAGGGCCGTGAGAACTTTGCACCCCACCCAGCCCCAGGCTCTGCACACAGCGGCGTGGGACAGGGGCTCAGTGGAGAACGTGGCAGATCCCAGGTGGCTCCACCCCTGCCCCGTGCAGAATCTCTGAGATCCAGCAGGACACGTGGCCTCCCGGCTGAGCGCCTTGGTCCAGAAGGTACTGGGAGGAGCGTGTCCCGTGCTTGGGATTAAACGGAGCTCTGGGCCCTGAGCCCCACCCCAGCTACAAGACTAGTCCCCTCCCCACCCCCACAGCTGCCTCCGGACCTCCAAGATGTTCTGCAGCTCCACAAGGTCGGGCTTCTCATCCTTACACATCAGGGCCTTCAGCATCCCGTCCATGGCTTCCAGGGTCTGCATGCAGAGCAGAGAGGGTGCCAGAGCAGGGACATTACCCAGCCAGGTGCTGAACCAGAGCCTGGCGAGACACCCCCCGGCCATGGCAGCCCCAGGGATCCCAGCTCACCCACTCCCTGTACCCGCAGGGGGCCTGCGGCAGACTCCTCCGGCCCCACCTGCCTTTGCTGATGCTGCCCATCCCAGGCCAGTGCCCCAGGTACACATGGGGGGATCAGTGTGCTTGTGAAGGGAGTGTCTGTTCCCACTACTTGCTGGTGCACGTAAAGGATAAATGCCTACTACTGCTGCCCTAGGAGGGAGCTGCTCCTTTCTCTCCGGCGGTGAAGTCCTGCCGACGAGCTGTGATCAGTACTCGCTTGTGCCAGTGCCAGGTAACCCAGCAGGCAGGCACACCAGCAACTGGCAGGATCCCCATGCGGTTTGGGAGGCTCCACACAGCCACTTGGGGCTTACCTGGGTGTACAGATCAGCCTCGGCGCCCTGCATGGTCTCTGCTGGAGGCAGGGAGAACACGCTGGAGAAGCAGACGGCGAGCAGGCTGCCTTGGTCCAGACCCTGCAGCGGAGGCTTCACTTTGCTAAGAGAAGAGACACTGTGGACTGGAGGGCAGAGGAGGGACTGATGCTCCAATGCTGAGGTCTCCGGCTCCCCGGGCGTGGAAACAGACCTACGGGGTCCCAGGGGAGGGGCCGGAGGAGGGAGCTGGTGCTGCCTCCTCTCACACCAGCAGGGCAGGGTCCGGGCAGGAATCCAGCCCTACACCCAGCTCAGGGCTCGCAGCCCGCTGGACAGGGCACTCAGCTGGGCGGGGCAGGGGGCAGCCCAGCTGGCATTAACCCCTTCATCTCCATAGCCAGAGCATGGCCCTGAGCTGCTCCAGCACCTGCCCTGCCCTCCCCTCCCCTCCCAGTCCGGGGGCACCTGTCCAGCCACCAGCCCATCTCCAGCCCACACCCTCCGGATGCCTGGCAAAGGCAGAGCAGGGCGCCAGCGGCACCGAAAGCCCCCGGCACAGGCAGTGCCACCTCCCAGGGCTCAGCCTGCCCAGCCTCTCAGCCACAGGGCTGCCAGCATGACACAGCTGGCACAGACGGCAGCGACCCCAGTTCTGCTCCAGCTGCCCCTCCGGCCCCAGAGCCATCGCTTAGGGGTCCCAAAGGTCCTCCCTCTCCCCCCATCGTCAGGGGCCACTTGACGAGGCCAAGCTCCGAAGGGTCCTCTACCACCAACCCCCTGGTGCCGGCGACAGTCTCTGGTGCCCGAGGGCAGGGAAGCTAGTGGGGAGCAGACAGCTCCAGCAGGACAGAGGGGGGATGCCCTGGAGAACTGGACGCGGCAAAGAGGCTGGTGCATCTGGCTGCCCTGGGGCCGGGCGGGGCGGGTACCTCAGCTCCATGAGGGTGAGCATTGCTTGCTGGCGCACCCTCCCTGTCAGGGCGTTGACGGGCTCGTGATGAATCAGCATCTGGGGACACAGCGTGGGGAAATGGCAGGCGGGCTCCATGCTCCAACAGGCCCTGCCTGTGACATGTGGGCTCAGCAGCCCGGTCGTCCTCCTGCCGGCTTGATGGCGTGCAGAGCCCCAGCCGGGCAGTGCAAGACAGAGACAGGGCCCCCCGCGTACACACCAGCTCACTGCATTGGCTCCGTCAGCATCAGCACCCAGAGACTACCCCTAGATCGGGCCCCTTGTGCCAGGTGCTCAGTGAGGGCCAGTCCTGTCCCACAGAGCACACTAGATGAGGCCTAGCAGGGAAACTGAGGCACGGAGGAAGATGGGACGAGCCCAGGGTCTCCCTGCAGAACTGGGAGTCGGGTCCAGGTGAGCCGAGCCCCAGGGAAGGGAGCTAAGCCCCGGGAAGCTCTCTGCAGCGTGGGGGGCAAAGCGTTCCCAGCTCTATGGAGCAGATGGTGCTAGTCCCCGAGCGCAGCGTGGGGCTCTGAGCAGGGGGCCGGTGGCGTGGAAAGCTGGCGCAGGGGGACGCTGTCCATTTCCCTAGAGCCACTGGGCGGTTCTGTGTCTGGGAGCAGAAGGCAGTCCCAGCCGGGGGCTCTAACCGGAAGACACGGCTGCCATGGTAACTGGCTGCATGTGAGCTCCTCGTGCGACACGGGGCCCACAAGGCTAATGCTGCCCTGGGGCGTGTAACCAGGGGGCTGCAGTTGCTCGAGGTTAGCTCCCCTCTGCATTCGACCCGGGGGCGGCAGCTGCACCCACCACACCAGGCAAGAAGGGTGCTGGCCAGTTGGAGGCAGAGGCAGGAGAGCGATCAAAGGGCAGGGACGTGGTGCAGCGTGAGAGCCTGGAGGAGCCCGTCCATGCAGCTGCTGCAGAGACTAGATCCCGCTCTAGGCACCTGGCCCCAGGCTCTCCTGTGCCACAGGCCAAGGTCTGACCCGGCCCAGTGGCTGGCAGAGGTGGCCACAGAGCCCGCCCAGTGCCCCACGCGGGTGTTGGACTCGCCTTTATCCGCTCCACAAACAGAGCTTTGCTGATAAACGCATCCAGGTTCCCCTCCGGGCTCTGGGCGCTGACGGCTCTGCTGAGGGTGCTGACACAATTCAGAAACATCAGTTTCTCGGCCTCATCCTGCGTCCCGCAGAGATTAGACACAAGCGGGCAGGTTAGCGTGGCACGGAGCCCCCGGGGCAGAGAGGCCAGGAAGCTTCCTCCCCACGCAGCTCAGGCTTTGACGTGCCGAGTGCGGGGAAAGGCGTTTCCTCTGGCCTCAGGAGCGACTGTCTGGGGAAGGCAGGGCGGCTCCGTGTGGAACCAGACCAGGGCCGGTGGCCAATGGCAAACTTCAGCAGGTGCACAGCCAAACTGGGGGCCCTGGGGAGTGGGAGGAACATCTGGATGTGACACCCCGACACCCCAATATTCACCACTCTCAGGCAATTGCCATCGGTTCAGTAGAGAGTAGGGCTTATAAGGTGTCGTTCTCAAAGCCTTTATCCGCTAGACATCCATGTCTCGTTGGGCTGTGGGTGTTGTCGCTGCATGTGAAGTTATGTACGTTGTGACGTTCAACAGGGCCTCAGGGACAACAATTAAAGAAGCCAAACAATGTCTTCTCGAGACAACGCACAGGCCCCAGGTTACCCCTGGAATGGCCAGCCATGGAAACCTCGCCAAGGCAGCACTGCACCTTGGCAACTGTTTGACCCAGGCCATAGCAAAAGAGCTTTCAGCCAGCGGGAAGAGGAGATACAAGGGGAACAACGAAATGGAGGGGGCTTACTCTCCCTGCAACAAGATACTGGGAAATACCTGAGGGACAAAGAGTAAACTATAGTCCCAGGCTAGAGAGAGGCCTCACTTGTGTAACCCTAAACCCTAACCCTAAGGAAATCCAAGCTGCAAAGCCAATCTAGCTTGTGCCTCTCAACCTTTTTATCACCCAGAGTGCGAATTTGCTAATGCAGGGCTACTCAACTTTGGAAGCTCTGGGGGCCACAGTGATACTCAGCATATGCCGAGGGCCACTACTTAAGTGTGGTTGCATGTACATGCAAATATATATGCAAATATATATGCAAATAGTTTCTTTCACACTGACGGGCATGTATACAAAGATTAAAGGCAAGGCTACACAACACGCAGGCCCCATTTAAGTCAGTTCTGCTGATATTAATAAAATGCAGCATTTACCCAATTTCCACCCATATGACAGTACTTGTAATGAGCAAAGATAGTCCAGGAATTTAATTACTAAACCACATCTCAACAGAAGACCATTCTATTGACTGCTTTTTTGTTTTGGCTCCCATCCATGGGCTGCGTGTTGTGCCCCATGTAAACCCCAAACCACACTGTGGGCCACAAACAAACAAGCCATGAGCCACATGCGGCCCGTGGGCCCCGTGTTGAGTAGCCCTGTGCTAATGTACACCCTATCTATCTAATGGGATAGCTTCATTTGTGGGTTTTATTTATTTACTAAGTAACTTGCTTTGTTCTGTTTGCTATCCCTCATACACATGTAAAATTGATCCTGTGTAGGTTAAACTTAATTCTTGTTTATACCATAACCCAGTTTGCCCCTTTCCTCACTTACTAATTTCACAAAGAGCTGTGCATACCGCTCTCCACATTGAGGGAGGGGGTGAATTTCATAAAGCCGTTGGTTCTGTACTCCAAAGGCCAGATCCTGGGACAAGCCCCCTAACCTGAGTCTTCCAGGATGGATCTCTACTGTGTCTTTCTGCCCTGTCTGTGTGTATGGCTGGAAGAAGCTTGTGAGCCCAGCCCAGCAAGACAGGGAGGGTGAAAAGCCCCCGATAGGCTCAGAGTATTCCAGGACATCAGGTGGAAGTTAGACACATGCAAGCGGGAAATGTCCATTTAAACAGTGAAAGTAACAAATCAGTGGGGAAGTGTCCCAGGGCAAGGGGGGTGCCCATTGGTGAGCCGAGGTGGGATGTTTTTAAGATGCTCTAGTATAAACCTTTGGGGGTGGGTCTCTGGGCTGTGTTACCCCGGAGGTCACAGTGGTCCACTTTGGCCTTGGACTCCCTGCCCCATGTGGAGAAGAGTGGCTGGCACGTATGGAGGGCCAGGTCAGAGGAGGGCTCTTGGTACCTGCTCATTGACCCGGAGAAAAGCGTCAATGTAGTCCAGGGCCTCTTTCTCCTCCAAGTCTGGTTCCAGAAAGCAGGGGCGGTTGGGAGGGGCTGGTGAATCTGATAGAAGACAGAGCTGGTGGTAATGCTACAGGCAGGGATCTTAGACCTTTGCCCCCAGCTCCCACGCCAGCAGTGTAGAGGCCCTGAAGCACAGCACAGTGATCCCTGGCCTCCTGAACTCTTTCCTGCCCAGCCCAGCAAAGAGCGAGTCAGAACTCTAGTCCCCAGCGGCCACCCCTCTTCCCCACGCACGCTGCTTGTTCTGCCTGCCTCTCCGGCCATGGGCAGCCAGAGCCATCGGGCGTAAGCGGGCAGGCACTGGGCACATCAGCCACCCCCCTCAGGGAGCCGGCCTGAGCATGAGATGCCCTGCACTGCCACGTGTGGCCCTGCAAAGGAGCCAGCAGCAGCAGAGGGCATCTCTTGCTCAGGCCGGCTCCTGGCAGTCCCGGGCTTTAGCAACCACCGTGCCCCGAGCAACCCGCCGACCTGCCGCCTGACGGGCCTGTCTCCACCTGCCCCAGTCAGCTCTCACAGCTGCAGCTGCTGCCAGCCGGAGGGCCTCCCCTCCGCTGGGTTTGCCTGTCTCCATCTCATGGCAGGCCAGAGCCCTGCAAGGCTACGGAGTCGTCTCCTCCAGGGGACCCCAACCCTGGAGGGGCCAAGCCCCACCACCATGCAGCTCCCTCCCCCACCCAGCTGGCCCCCGCTCACCTGCACAGACGGGCTGGAGCACACACAGCTCCTGCTGCTGCGGGGGGTGCCTCTGCCGACTCTTCCAGGGGGGAGCTTTGCTCTCCTCCCAGGCAGGGATGGGCTTCGAGGAGCCCTGGGGTGCTTCCTCCATCATCCTGCAAAGAAGCCAGGACCAGACATTGCTGGTGGGGGAGGGCAGGCTGTGCAGTGGGGCCAGCCAGGCTAGGTCTGTTCCACCAGCACCTCCAAGTGCCAGCTGCGACCAGGGCCCTGCTGCACTCGGTCCCTGGCCACAGGGCTCACGCGCTAGCCAGCCCAGCCAGCAGGGAAACAAGTAGACAGACATGCTCAGAGTCACCCAGCCCCTCAGCCGTACAGGCAGGGTTAGAACCCAGGTCGCCAGGCTCCCAGGTCACCCCCAGCCCAGGGCAAAGAGCTCCCCACTGGGTCACAAGCTGCACACCAGAGAGGCTGGTCCCACCCCGCCAGGACTCTTCCTGCCCAGGGAAATTACCCTGCTCTCTCCCCCAGGAATACGGGCGGTGGCAGCCCCCAGGGAGGGGGTGCTGGGGCAGGCGGGCTGTGAGCAGCAGGAGTTGTGGAGCTAGAAAGTGACTGTGTGTGGGGTTCCCCGTGGAGGAGGCTGGAGCGCTGGGGTGGGGCTGGGGAGCTGCGGCTAGCCGGCCAGCAGAGAGGAGGAGCAGCAGGTTGGCTCTGGAGGGCCCGGGGGCTGCCTGCCAGGCTAGGAAGGGCGCGGCCGGGAGCCAGCTCCAAACGCTCTGCAGGGCCGGGGGATTCAGACCCAAACACCAGTCTGGCTCTGAATTCACAGCTCCCCTCCCAAGCAGCTGAGGCTCCAGCGCCGAGAAATGACAGAGCCGGAAGCTCCCCAACTCATGCTCCCAACTTACTGGGCAGGAGCCAGGATCAGGGCCACTTCTGGGTCTGGGTACTCCCCAGCCGCCTCCTGGCAGGCTGTTGTCTAGCCTCTCCCCAGCTCGCTGAGGCCCAGAGCAACTCACCACATCTCATGCCGAGGTCTGAAAGCAGGGCTGGGCACTGACCACTGCTCTGCTGGGCCCCTACCAGACGGTGCCACCTGCCCACGCCCTGCCAAGTCCTCCTCCTCCGTGCTGCCTGGCACAGCCGTGACCACCCTGGACTCCATCCTGTGCTCACGCCAGCGGTGCAGGGACGGCCCCGGGTGCTTGGCAAGGCGAGGGAAAAGCAGGGGCAACAGAAGAGTCTCCGGCGTGGAGCCAGGCGTGGGCAGAAGCTGCGGTGTAAACGAGCAACCCGCTTTCTGCAGCCGGTGACGGAGCTGAACGGGCTGGCTCAGCATTCCCCAGCCACACGTGCCAGCGCCAGGCCTGGCAGTGAGGCGGCAGGGCTGTGCCAGCCAGCCGGCGCAGTGTCACAATGGGCAGGCGAGTCACAGGCCAGCCGGGGCGTGACTCACCAGACACCTGGGCAGCCTGATGTCCGGAGACGTGGTGGTGGCCAGAAGTGGAGGTGGCTTCCAAAGAGAACTGGATCAGCCCATGGGGGAGAAGTCAATCCAACGTTGTTAGCCAGCCCCTGGCTCCAGGTGTCCGTACGTCCCTGAATGCCAGAAGCTGGGAGAAGAGAGCTCCATCGATAACCAACGCCCTGATGGCCGTGTTCTGGGCAAGTCTTCTGCAGTGCTGGCCACGTCAGAGACGGGATAGTGGGCGAGATGGGCCGTGGTTATCCCAATGGCAATAGAGATCATTCCTAATAATATTAAAGACACTGTGCCGTGCTGGTGGCATGGCTGACTCCCCTCTGCTTTTTCTGTCTTCCCTCCTGTGTCTCAGGTGGAAGGAACCGCCCCCGGCACGACTCTTCCAGCTCCCTTAGCAGTGGGAAAGGAGAAAACTCCCGAGTGCTCCCGCAAGGCTCTCTCAGCGCGCAAGGAGGGAGCGCGCGAGGGAGATTCCTTGCAGCAAAGCCACGGCGGCCTCCGAGGTCGCCCCTGTCCCGCAGCATCTTCCCAGCCCGTTGTCATGGGCGCTCTGCGTGGTCACCGCTTCCTTACCGCCGTGGGCCAATTAGCTGCGACAGGCCTTGTGATGTCATGCCACGCCCACCCCTGCCACGCCCACCCCTGCCCCAGACAGCCCCTTTGGATGTGTGGGCTGCTCCCCTGTCTCAGCCCCTGTCCCACCCCCACCCCCCGGAGTCACTAGGGCTGGGCTTCAGGCAGGCGAGACATGAAGACACCCCAAGGCCAAGCAAACGGTTAAAATGAAGCTTGGTGCCCTTGTCAGAAATACGGGATCGGCCCCCCCCATCAGGGTCTATCACCTGTGAATTAATGAAGCACTGAAGCAGATCCCCCCCGCCCCCGTAGGTGCAATAAAGAGAGAGGAGGCGATGTTCAGGTGCAAACAAGGGGGGAAGCTATTCAAGGACTGATTAGAAAGGAGGGAGAAATGGGGAAGAGAACCGGACACAGACATAACCAACATCGGACAAAACGGGACAGACACGGCAACAAACGGGCCGGAAGCCCAGACTCACTAAGTCAAAGCCTTTGGCTCTGTGATTAAAGTGGCAAGCAAACCCCAAGTACAGGGCCCGTTCTGGCCTGAGGACCTGGCAATGGCGCTGGGGGAGGCACCGGGACCTGCTACCCTCAGGCTGAATTAGGGCCCTTGGGGCAGAGCGCTGCGGAGTCCCATAACGTCCGGCCCGGACTGGTGGGTGGAAGGAGTCGCAGGCTGGTGATAATACAAGCAGGCGGTGTGCGGGTGAGGCCAGTAAAACCCCCTTCTTCCTCTGCTGCAGGCCCTGCTGGGGTTGTCCCTCCTTGTCAGGTGGTAGAGCAGATGGGCCCAGGCACGCCTGCCACTGTGGCCGAGAGCCCTGAGGCTGAGTCCTGATAAAGCCACAAGGGCGGGAAAAGTCTGAGGAGAACAGGACCCTCGTGACGCTTGCAGGGACGTCCGGGTTAGGTTGGTCTCTGAGTGGTCAGTGCCTGAGGAGATCGGAGCTTTGCGGCCAGGGAGGTTCCTGAGGGAGTTTGGAGGGGGAGCTGGAAGGGGCGAGGTACCCGTGCCTTTCTTTAACACTTTTAAACTAAACTAAAACCCAAACTTCCTGATTTAAATAAAAACCCCATCAATAACCTAATTAGCTGTAGGGGAGAATGCAGGCAGAAGCCCAGCTGCAGAGTGGCACTGGGGGCTATCCTGTTTATTGCAGTCAGTGTAGCATGTATAGCCGTGACAAAGCCTCAAGACCTCCCTGGCACATTGTGCCACCCTTGGATTCTGGAGCTGTACAAACTGAGGCCCTCTGCCTCCCCCCCACCCACATGTCTCGGTGCTCTCCAGTACAGACTAAACTTTTTCCCACAAAATAAGAACTAGGGGTCACCAAATGAAATGAATAGACTGCAAGTTTAAAACAAACAAAAGGACGTTTTTCTTCACGCAATGCACAGTCAACCTGTGGAACTCCTTGCCAAAGGATGTGGTGAAGGCGAGGACTTTAACACGGTTCAGAAAAGAGCTAGTTGGATTCATGTAGGTTAGGTCCATCCAGGGCTGGCCTTACCACGAGGAGAACTGAGGCAGCCACCTCAGGTGCCAGACTGTGGGGGGGCACCATTAGGACCCAGAGTGTAGAAAATTGTGTCTGCTTAGTGCAGCAAGGAGACATGGGGGTGTCAGGTGAGCTCCCCAGCTCAGGTGCCAATATGTTGTGGGCCCTGAGTCCATCAATGGCTATTAGCCAGGGTGGGTAGGAATGGTGTCCCTAGCCTCTGTCAGAGGCTGGAAAGGGATGACAGGAAAGGAATCACTCGATTCCCTGTTCTGTTCACTCCTACTGGAGCCTCTGGCATTGGCCACTGCGGGCAGACAGGACACTGGGCCGGATGGGCCTTTGGTCTGACCCCGTCTGGCCGCTCTGATGTTCTAATATGGATTCCTACGTTAAACGGTCACAGACTCCATCTTAGTTGCCCCAATTACTGATTTAAATACCATCAGATTATTATATTTTAATGATGTAGAACAATCAAATTACACACACAAAATTGCCTAACAAGGTGTGACGTAGTGTTGGTACCTTGCTGGTTGCTAGGCTTGGGCTGTAGGTGACCCCCCCCCCCCCCCCGGTACCACGGCCCAGCAGAGTAGCTGATGGGTCGGGAAGGTAACCTGCTCTACAGGTTACCTCCCAGGGAGAGGAACAAAGGGAGGAAGGCGGAGGGCAGGGCTGGAAGTGGGGCAGTTTCTGTCTGGGAGCATGGAGGAAGCAGCCTAAGCAAGGGGCTGGGATTTAGGGGCCCAGGCTCCCCCATCTCAAGGGGGGCTAGGCCTGCCTTGTAACCAGATTATATCTGTGCTGGAGAAGCAATAAACTCCCTCTATTCTACTGGCTGGTGGAGTCTGTTCGTGCCACTACAGGGGGTGCAGGAGTTGGGGAAACCCCGACACGCCATCACACAAGGTACAGAGCACAGAGCCCCCTAATGCCAGGCCAGGAGAAAAAGAGTACCCAGTGCATGGAGCGTGGGGCCCCCTAACACCACGGTGGAAGATAACGTGTGCATGGGGCACAGGGCGTGGCACCCGCTAATGCCAGGCCAGGAGAAAAAGAGTACCCAGTGCATGGAGCGTGGGGCCCCCTAACACCACGGTGGAAGATAACGTGTGCATGGGGCACAGGGTGTGGCACCCGCTAATGCCAGGCCTGGAGATGGGGTGTGCACAGGGCAAGGTGTGTGGTGTCCCCTAACACCAGGCTGGGAAACAGGGTGTGTGGGGGGCATGGAGCATTGCACCCTCTAATGCTAGGCTAAGAGACGGCGTGTAGGGGACCCTGTGCTCCATGCCTCACCTGACACAAGGCTGGGGGGCTGGGAGATGGGAGGTGTGGGGTACAGAGCTAAGTGCACCCTAATCTTAGGCTAGGATTTGGGGGTGCATTGCTTTGGCATTTGTTGACAAGGGTGTGACATAGTGGGGGTACCTGGCTGGTTTCTATGCTGCTGGCTCTGGGGTAACCCCCACTGGCTGCCGTGGGTACCACGACCCAGCAAAACAGGATGAGTCACTGTGCAAAGGGACCTCTCAACCGGTATGGCCAGACACCCCCCATGGAGAGGAACAAAGGAAGGTGGATGCTGCCCTGGCTGGGGGGCAGGGCTGGAAGAGGGTTAGTTAGTTGCTGTCTGGGAGCATGGAGGAGACAGCCTAGGGAAAGGGGCTGGAGTTTAGGGGCCCAGTCTCCCCCATCTCAAGGGGGCCTGAGGCATCCTAGCCCAGCTCTGTAACCAGATTACATCTGTGCTGTGCTGTATCCTGGAGAGGCAATAAACTTCCTCTATTCCACCGGCTGGTGCAGTCTGTTTGTGCCATTTCAGGGTGCAGGAGACGGGGGACCCCCAACGCGCCATCACAAAGGGAAACAGACGATTAGGGTGGCAGAGACCTCAGGAAGTCATTTAGTCCAACCCCCTGCTAAATGTACAACCGACCTCAAGTAAATCACTCCAGCCAGGGATTGGCCTTAAAAATCTCTAGGGAAGGAGCTTCCACCCCCTCCCTAGGGAACCCAGCCCAGAGCTTCCCACCCGCCTCGGGAAATCGTTTTTCTGAATATCCAACTCAGACCTCCCCCACTGCAACTTGAGCCCATCGCTCCTCATTCTGTCACCTGGCACCACTGACAACAGCCTCTCTCCATCCTCCTCAGGTATCTCCCTCACGCTTCCCTTCCGCAGATCCCTCAGCCTATCCTCGGAGGACATGTGTTTTCAATGCCCTGCGCTGGACTTCCTCCAATTTGTCCCCATCCTTTCTGTAGTGGGGACACAATACTCCAGATGTGGCCTCCCCAGTGCTGAATAATTGCTTCCCTAGATCTGCTGGCAACGCTCCTCCTAATTCACTCCAATAAGCCGTTCGCCTTCTTGGCTGCAAGAGCAAACTGCCTCATCTCCAGCTTCTCCTCCACTGTAATTCCAGGGTCCTTTGCTGCTGCTTAGCCAGTTGGTCCCCAGCCTGTAGGACTCTGCACTTGTCCTTGTTGAACCTCATCCGATTTCTTTTGGCCCAGCCCTCTAATCTGTCCAGGTCACTCCGGAGCCCATCCCTGCCCTCCAGCGTCTCTACCTCTCCCCCAGCTCAATATCATCCATGAACAAATCAACCCATCCTCCAGGTCATTAAAGAAGATTGGACAAACGTGGCCCCAGGACTCTACGTGATACAGGCTGGGCATCGTCACGGAGCCCTACCGGTGGTGGATGAAGGAGCACGTTCTCCGGAGCCTGGTCCCGCTGCTGCTGCTCCTGCATGATGAGAATCTCAGCATGTCCCAGGTGAGGCCAGAGCCTGCAGCTGAGCACGTTACCCGTGACCAGTGAGTTGTGTGCGGGGAAACGTGCGACTCCCCGCCCCCGGGGCTGGCCGGCAGGGGCAGGTGCTCGTGCTCAGGGCTGCGACAACCCCGTGCTCAAAATCGCTTGAAAGTTGAGTCCAGTAGCCCCCTGGTCATTCCCCCCACCCCTGCCCAGAGCCATCCCTGAGCCTCTGAGCCCAACAGCCCCTGTGCAGCCAGGCTGGGGGGGGGCACCTCACCGTGCCTACGGCCCCTGTCTCCACACAGCCCACAGGCTGCGCTGGCAGGAAGAGCCCAGGCCTGGCCATGGCCCCTCCCAGCGCAGGGCTACCCAGCCTGCAGGTGGCGCTCAAGACCCGGCGTGGCCTTGGCCAAGTGGCCAGACAGCCACGAAATGCCCAGGCCTTGCCCCCGCCCCAGCTGTCTGTGCTCACACTAGCTCTCCTGGCCCCCGTCCCTGGGGCGCCAGATGCCCCCAGCAGTAATGAATTCCTCCTCATGCCCCCTCCTCCTCCAGGCGGGGAACTGAGGCACAGAGCGACTATGGCCTAGAGCCTCCAAAGTAGGGAACGCCCATGGGAGTTGGGCACCTTAGGTCCGGGGCTTTAGCAGCTGGCCTGAGTTCGCCCAGGGCATCAGTGGCAGAGCCGGGAGCCTCGCCAGGTCCCCGGCCACACTCCGACCAGCCGCGAGCCGCCTGGGGCCGGGGGGAGCTCGGCCCACCTGGCCTCCCGGTGTGCGGGGCAACTAGGCCAGCGGGTCCCACCGCCTGTAACGTCCCGGCCCCTCCTGTGAGCTGGGACACCCTCGCCAGGGCCACGCTGTTCCTGAGGTGGCGGCGGCTCAGGGTGCTGGTCCAGAGGAAGGATGTGTGGCCAAGCTGTGACTGCCTGGTGAGGCGCCCGCGGGTCGGTCACTGCGCAGCCCTCGCAGTCATTTGCTGGGAGGCTCCTGCTGTCGCCTTCAGTTTCCTAGAGGCTGCTCCAGCCAAAGCAGGAGATTTTACCCGGCGCAGGATCCCCGGCTCCCACGCGCCAAACCCCTCGGCCCCAGCCCAGGGCCTGCGCCCCGACCCCTTTTCCAGCCAGGTTAGAGTGAGGAAGGGAGGGGGAAGTGAGGGGGGGTGGAATGAGCAAGGGGGGTTCTCAGGGAAGGGGTGGGGCCAGGGAGGGTGCTGGGTTTGCGATGGGACAGGTGGCTGCCCGGGGGGCCCGTGTTTAGAGGTGACAGCTGCTTTGATGCCCTGGCTGGGGCTGCAGGGATGTGACGAGCTGTTTGTGTGCAGGGCTCAGCGCCCGGCAGCTGCACCACCGGAGCCGGGACAAGCTGGATGCCATCTGCAAGGGTGAGTGGAGCCACGGCTGGGGCACGGAGCGCTGGGGCGCAGCGGCCGGGCTGGGACTCGGTCTCCACCCCAGAGCTGGGCGAGCTGCAGGGGGGAGCTGCCTCCCCGGACACCCAGCAGCCACGGGCTGGAGCAGTCGCCCGCGCGGCATTGGGGCTCTGACCGCTGCTTCCTCCCTTCCAACCGCAGTGCTCAAAGGCCTGGGGCAGGACAGCAACTCCCGCGTGCGATGCCTGGCTGCTCAGACCTGCCTGATCCTGGAGGCCGTCAAGGACCAGCCCCCGTCTGGCTGCAGCCTGAGGACCTTCGCCCGCAGGGTCAGAACCATGTGCGCTGGCTAGCGCCTGCCCTGGAGCCGCCGGCTGCCCTCGCTCTGCTGAGAGCCATCGCCCGCCCTGCACCCTGCCTTTGGGAAAGGAGAAACATTTCGGGTCCATTCGGGAGGCTCCCAACACCCCTGGGAACAGCCATCTTGCCCATCGGTAGCCTGCCCTGCCCGGCCACGTGCACCCCCCCCCCCCCCGTAAAGAGCAGCCTGCTCCTCTGTTCAGTTTGCTGCATTTATTTACGAAGACAGTGTACAGAACAGACACATCCATTGGAAAACCCATGTACAGCATGAGGCTTAAATAACCCTATTTACAGTCACACAGCGAGGTATAAACTATACACACCTGGTCCTACACACCAAACACGGGCCACTCCCCGCGGGCGCCCACCGTCCGGCCGGAGAGCGACAGGCCTTAGCGAGCGCTGGCATCTCTGGACGCACCTCCGGGCAAGACAAGGCACCTGCTGTTCGCAACACGTGTGCGGGGCCCGACCGAGTCACCCAGGCGAGTCCTGCTCAGCTCTGCCGTCCAGGGCGCCATACGCAGCCGTTCACCCCAAAGTGCAGCCGGGGGAGTTAGCCCAGCCCAAAGCCATGGCGCCGCGCTCCGTCCTGCGCTGAGGTGGGGGGATCGCCCCCCCGGCCAGGCATTGACCCGGGGTAAAGCGGCGCTGGAGTGTAAGGCGGAGGGGCTCTGGACTAGCAGGGTGGGGGGTGGGACCATGCAGCTAAGAGCTGCAGGCTGGGCAGCAGCAGCATCTCCTGGTAGGACTTGGGGCCCGGGGGGTGGGGGGATGGAAGGAGCCCCGCTCTCAGCCAGTCCCAGTCCCGGTGCCGGGGGCCTTGCGTAGGAGCCAGGCCACGCTCTAAGGCCGGTCACTCAGCACCGTGGGGCGTCCCAACCCGGCTCGCCCGAGGAGACTGTGGCGGGATCACAAAGCAAGTGGCTCTGGTGAGGATGAAGGGGGGGGGGGGGTGACCCTGTCACCAGTGGGCTCAGAGGGACCTGGCCCTTGTGCTCTTCGGGGAATCGTACCAGAAAGGGGCCGGGGAGGCAGGATGGGGGCAGGGCCGGCAGCGCGAGGGGGCTGGGCCCCGTGTAAAGGAGCAGGGAGGAGGCAGGTCAGTGCCAGGGCACAGCCCATGAGAATCCACCTCCCCCCGGTGTAAGGGTTAGGGACCAGGCCCTGCCAAGCACCCCCGACAGGCGCCCGCGCGGCCCAGCAGACAGGCTGCAACACGGGGGAGGGGCGGGGGGGTCACGGCGGTGTGGGGAGCAGCAGGAGGGATGGGAGCCCTCAGGACAACAGGCTCCCCCAGGATGGCGTCTGCCCCGGAGCCAGACCCTGTGCTTGGCAGCGAGGGGCTCTGCAGGGCTGGCAGGGGGGAGCTGCTGTGATGTGTGAGCCCAGCCCCCGCGGTGCCAGAGCCAGGGCTGGGAGCCAGGCTGCCAGGCCCACGGGCCGGGAGAGGACATGGGGGGCAGCGCCGGGCGGGCAGGGCCTGGCCGGAGCCCAGAGCAAGTCGTGTGACAGACAGGCGCAGGCTGCAGGGCCCACACCCGCGGCCCCAGCCCGGCTCAGGGCCCGCCCCAGCCCTGCTCTCCCATGGCTTCTGGGGACGAGGCTGCAGGAGGTGCTGGTTAAGTGCAGCCAGCGCCTGGTAAAAATTGGTCCCTGCCTGATTCCAGACCAGGCACCATGGCCAGGTGGCCACAGCCAGCGCCACTACCAAGGGGGTCGGGCAGGGCACCCCGATTTCATGGAAACGCACAGCACCCTCTTCCCCGCCCCCACTCGGGCCGGATCAGCCTCCAGCTGCTGCTAGAGCATGGCACCCGTGCTGCCGTGACCAGGAAGGCTGGACTCCCATGGGCTCAAGAGCCATACCAAGTCCGACCCCTCCAGCCTGGCACACGCTGGCCTAGGGCGACATCCAGAGGCCCCCTGCCCATGTGCAGACAGGGCCTCTATGTAAGACTCAGGGTCATGATTTTCAAGTACAGCTGGTTGTCGTAGGGGCCCAGCCCGGGATCCCTTAAAGAGAAAGCCTGAGCACCCCCCGGCTGGAGATCAGGCCCCTTCCCTGCCTCCAGTTGGCCTCCCAGGCTCACGGGCCTTTCCGCAGCAGACCAGGGCCACGCGTGACCTATGGCTGGGCTGCCCAGCGGGAAAGGCAGGACGCGGCCCAGTGCCCGGGCGGCTCAGCACTGCAGGCGGCGGCAGACTGTGCGTTCCCAGGACAAATTCAAGTTTCAAAATCATTAAAAAAAAAATGGCTCAGAGCATGAGGTAGCGTAACCGAAAGAAACCCCCCAACTGAAACAACACCGAACACACAGGCAGAGTACAACACGCCCCCCCCCCGCCCCCCTCCTTGCAGGGGCACCGCGTGGGAAGGGATTGGCCCAGCACGCAGGAGCGGGAAGTGGCCACACACTGAGAGCCACGGGGCCCTGGGCACGAGACGTAACGGGGCCTGGCCCCTCAAGTGCTCAGTCCCATGACGTACTGGGGTCACTGGAGCCACGTAGGGTGGAGCTGCCGGGGATCAGCCCCCAGGCTGTCAAGTGTTACCCCCACAGAGCAGCTCCATGCGGCAGCTAGTGCGCCACACAGACACCCCGAGACATCCTCCTGCAGGGTCCAGGTCGGCAGCCCGCCAGCTACACTGGCGCCTCGGAGTCCCCAGCTCCCAGCCTCTTCCGCTCAGACGCTTGCTCGCCCCTCTTGCTGCTAAACGGTAAAATCCACCTTCGCTCTCCCAGCCACGCTAGCCCCGTTCCATCAGGGGCCCTGGCTGTACTCCACTGTCTCAGTGGCTGGAATGCAGCACTCGCTTGCCTGGGGATACTTCTTTTGTTGGTGGCAGCAGTGGGAGAGGACGGGCGGCTGGGGAGATCCATAGCTGAGCAAACCGAGTGACTGTCTTTGGATCCCACCACACCAGCCCCTGGCAGGACGTCAGTAGCTGGATGCTCAGCGACACGATGGAGATGAACAATTTTTCCCCTCTCAGAGAAAGCACTGATTGGTTCCAGAGAGCAGCAGGAGTCACAGGCAACGTTCACTGTGTCCAGCAGGGGGCGACCAACCACTGTTTTTGTAGGGTTTGCTACTCCAAGACAGGGCAGCTGGGTCATCAAAAGGCAAAACAAATAAATAAAGAGGCGCTGATGCTTAGAAAGTGGGACCATCTCCGGGCCCATCTGTAACAGATTTCAAGAAGGTCAAATCTGGGGGTGAGAACCGTCCTTTGAACTGCCCCGTAGAAGGAAACGAGGGGAAATCACCCAGGAACCAAAGGTCTGAGTCTTGGAGCCCCCGAGGACATACAAGTCCATTGCTGACGAGGGTAGCTGAAGAGCCAGCGCTTCACCAGCCCCCAGCACGTTGCCAGGATCAAGCCACACAAGCGGAGTCCAAGCGCGGCTTCTTCCAAGCTGCCTGGAGCGACTGCGGTTCCCTCCGGCCCGGCCCGCATCCCAGGCAGCCAGCGGCCCGTGAAGGTGAGTCCATGTGCTTCGGAAGTGCGGCGGGGGGATGCCCACGGGGTCTGGCAGCTGCAGGCACTTGGCTGTGGATGGCCCGAGGGAAGGTGGGTACCCCAGCAGGGCAGGAGATGGGGCGAGAGACCTCATGGAATCGTGGCTTTCGTGCCATGTAGTGACGTGGCAGCGCAGCAGTGAAGTGGGTGGCAAGCAGGCAGGGGCAGGGGCTGGGTAACCCTTCTTGCCCCCCAGCTCTGCTAATGCCCCTCCTGCTACCCGAGTCCTTCCCTCGTCCAGGCTCCATTCGAACCCTGCTGTGGATCCCGCTGAGAGCACCCCATGCCCGCTGCCTGTGCCCCACACCTCTCTCCAGGCTACAGAACCGCCCTTCCAGCTCTACGCCAGTCCTGGAGCAGTCCCAGCAAACCTAAAATCTACTGTGCGACGGAGCAGACCGCAGCCCTCTGCCCAGCATTTCCGTCTTCCAGGCCATTACAAATCCCCAAACTGCTGAAGGGCGCTTCAACCTTGCGGGAAAGCCCCCTGCAAAAGCTTCCAGCCCTGCCCCCAGCAGCCGGAACAAGCTCGCCCCACACCCAGCCACGGGACACAGCCACCGGCCCTGCTGGGAGAGTCAGGCTGTCGGGTGGGGAGGTGCCCAGAGGGAAGAGATGAGGGCTCCCCCCTTCCTGGGAGGCGCCCCAGGGATTTTTCTGCTTTCTCTCCACCCCCGGGGCAGAAGGGAAACCCTGGCTCGGCACGAGGTGGGGCAGAGGCTGACAACAGCCGAGCAGCATGTGGATTTGGGCGGGAGACAGCGCTGGAGCTGCGGACTGAACCCTGGACGCGGCTCCTGCCCCAGCGACGCTCCCTGTTGGTGCCAGGCTGGGATCCGCTGGTGCTGGGGTCGGCCGGGGATCCCAGGGCAACGCACAAGCCCTCTCCAGGTTTCGGGCCCGGCCAGCTCTGCTCCCCGGCGAGGCGCGGAGGGGGGCTCCTGCAGCCACTCCAGAAGGAGCCAGGCCCCAGGCATCGTGGTGGGCGGAGGCCAGCAGCAGGGGGCAGGATCCCACCATGCTCCAGGGGTCGGGGTACTGACCAGGCTGGGGGGCAGACTGGACGGATCCCTTCGGGGGTCCTGCTGGGGCTGGCAAGGCCCCGTCCCAAAGCACTGCTGGGCCCTGCCCTGGTCCCCCTGCGCCCCACGGAGGCCCAGCGTGGGCTGCACAGGGCTACGCCCCCGGCCGGGAGTGCCCACAGCCCCAGCCCCCCGAGGCCTGGGAACCGGACACCACACAGGCCAGGCCGCCCCCTGCTCTTGCGGACAAAGCAGCTTCCTGGGCAGGGAGGGGGCTGGGCCTGCCTTTCCAGGGCCTAGGTCGGGCCGTTCCGGAGCTTCCTCCGGCTCCACAGCTTCACCGTCAGGTCGCTAGGGGACAAAGCGAGAGGAAGTGAGGCCGGGGGCTCCCCCAGCTGGGGAGAAGCAGCACAGTGCCCTGCCCCCCCTGGGCATCACGCTGCAGCTCGAGACACCCAGGCCGCTGTGCGCCCGCGCAGGGAGGGTGCGGACGTGCCCGGCTGCCCCCCGCGTGCCAGGAACCGGGCTCTCGGCCGGAGGGCACCGCACTGGCAGTGGCCAGTGACGCCATGGGGTGGGAGGGAGCTGGGGTCCCCCCAGACGGGCCCAGGAGGAGCAGCAGTTGGAGGGACAAGCTCCATGCAGCACCGAGCTGGCCAGAGGGGTGGGAGAGCTGCCAGCCTGGCCCCTGGCGCTACAAGAGGGAGCAGCGGGCCCCAGCCAAGGGGGCCGGCAGGGAGAGGATGAGAGGACAGGCTCCTGCTCAGAGCTGGAAGGGGGAAAATCCAAAAGAAGCTCGTACCGTTGAGAAGCAGCGGAGACCCGAGTGGAGAGAGGGGGCGAGAGAGAGAGAGAGAGCAAAGCGCGCGCCGGCGAGAGCGCCGCAGCGGGGAGAGAGCCAGAGAGAGCAGGAGGAGGGTCAAGGCAGGCTAGTGGCACGGCCCTTGATGGCAAGGACGCGGCGAGGAAGGCAGGGGGTGAGCCCAGGCACGTAAGTCCATAGCTTCACCCGGCAGTCACTGCGGCACAGACACAGGGAGGAAGAGAACGGACGGGGGGGGACATGGTGGGAGAAGAGGAGATCAGAGCGCGCCAGGGCTGGGCACAGGGCGGGCGGAGAAGGGGCCGTGGGGCAGGGCCGCCACGCTGGCACGGGAGGTGTCCAGCGGGCAAGAAGCCCTTTCTCTGCACCGCGAGGCCACGGACCCGGGGAGCAGCACCCCCAAGGGGCAGGTCAGAACCGGAGGGACGGGCACGGGGCCTCGTGGGGGGTGGGCTAACGACGGCTGAGAGGGGTCGGCGGTGAGAGGCTGGGTGGCTGCAGGCCCCCACCCCCGCTGCAGCCCAGCTCTGGCGCTGCTCACTGCCCCCTACCCTGTGCAACACTGCCCCGGGTGAGTTGGGGGCCAGACCCGCCCCCCGCAGGGCCCGCCCCCCCTTCCACGGCGGAGCCCCGCCCCAGCCCTCACCTGGAGGCCGTGAATATGTGCTTGGCGTTGGTGCAGATGGCATTGATGGGGCTGTCGTGGCCTTTGATCTCCCCCACGGGCGTGAAGTTCTCCACGTTCCAGACCTTCACCGTGCCCCCGCGGCAGGCGCTCAGCAGCATGGGGCGGCCGGGCACGAAGGCCAGGGCGCAGACCCAGTCCTTGTGCGCGTTGGGGATTTGCTGGCAGGCACAGAGACAGGGCAGAGCTGGTGAGCCCGGCCACGGCGCCCCGGGCCAGAGCCTGTAGCGACGACGGGCCCATGCAAACGCCTGGTGCTGGTCGGTGCCGGGCAGCAGGGGCTGGCGGTTCTAAGCTCTGCTCCGGTCCCCCCCCGGCCGCAGCGGCAGATTGGATCCCGGTCAGAGAGCAGCGCCCCCCAGACAAGCGCTCCTTGGCACTGGCCAGAGGCTCCCCAGCGGGATCGATTCGCTGCAGCCAGGGAGCCTGGACACGAGACCCACAAGCAGGGCCAATTCCGGGGGGCGGGAGTCTGCAAACTCACCTGGGGCCGGAAAGCTCCCTTCAGTAGCCCCCTCCCCCATCTCTAATTACTTGTCTGCCCCCAGGCCTCACTGCCCCAGGGGGAATCACAGTCAGCCTGGGCCCCACGTCATAGGGGGCAGACTGTGGGGTGGGGCGACGGCTACAAGCCACAACTAGCTCTGGGCAGCTCCATTTTGGGGGACAGCCCATTTTCAGAGGTGCAGAGCCCCCACACTCCCCTTGACCCCCAGTGCCAGCCCCCTCCGACCAGCCCAGCCCTGGGCAAGTTCCCCAGAACAGAGGCGCTCAATTATCAGGGAGGGCCTCAAGTGCTCGCCAAGACGCATGAGCCGTAGTGCCATGTGGGGCGCGAGACCAGAGACACGCTCCCCAGGGCCAGGGCCAGGCACTGGGAAATGCAGAGCTCTGCCCTGAGGCCAACCTGTGCCCCCTGGCCCCACGGCCGTACGCTGCCTTCGGGACCCACCAGCAGCGGGCCCAGCGAGCTGTGCCCTTGGGCAGCCACCCAGGAGAGGTTCAAACGCTGCCCAGCTGATCAGCAGAGCGCCCACGGCCAGCAGCAGCCGGCAGCAAGTTTCTACTGGTGGTGCACATCCGCGCAGGCCTCGGCGCACATCACAAAATGTGTTCCGTACATGGAGCCAATTAGAGGGAACACTGCCCACCATGCCAGCCACTGCCGTCGGCAAGGCCCAGGGCTCACATACAAAGTAGGGAGGGGACCGTGCCCCTTGCCCCCGGCCGGCTGGCAAGAGCCCTCGACAGACACGCCAGCAGGCTCTCCGGCCTGGCCCCGGCTCACCCTCCAGCACACAAAGGGGGCCGTGGGGCTAGGCCACCGGCTTGCCCCTCCCTACCTGCAGGAGCTCCTGCTGCTCCAGGTCCCACTTCTTGATGCCGTTGTCCCGGGAGCCGCTGAAGAGCACGTTGCCCTGGATGGCCAGGCACTCGATGCCGTCGTAGTGCGGGGGCTCGAAGTTGTGGGTGGGGCCGATGTTCCCCCCCACGCTGTCCGCGATCTCAAACATCTGCAAGGAAACAGCCACTGGGAAGGGGGCAGCCGCCGGCCGGCCAGAGGGGCGGGGGGCCAGGAGACACGAGACAGGGATGGGCTGGAAGCAGTGGGGCTCTGCCTGCTGACGCTGATCTTTGGGACACATGGGGACACGATGGCTCAGGAAATCGCCACCTCCTGCAGTGACTGGAGGGGCCACGGGGCAAAGTTCGAATGCCTACGTTAGCCACCCTAGTTGGAAGTAGGCTGGCAGTGCAGACGTACCCTACGGTGCCACGGGACACCTGGCAGGTGCGGGGACAGGACGGCTGGCTGGCTGCACAGCCACCGGGCCCTTCAGGCTACAAGCCCCGGGGTCGTGGCGTCTCAGACCCTGGCTGGCGTTAGCAGAAGCGCTCTGGTCTCCCTCTGCGCCTGCTGAGCTCCACAGAATGGCTCGGTCCCGCCACGGGAGCGGAGTCAGGCCCACGCTGAGCGCGCCGGAGACCCCCACCTAGCGCGTCCCCGCCTTGGGTGGGCAGCGGCTCTGCACGGGGGTGGGGAAGGCTGGCACCAGCAGCAGGCCGGGGGCTCACAGGTCTCGTGTGAGTGAGAGGGAGGGTCCCAGGGTACCTTGACGTAGTGGTCCTTGGAGCCAGTGACGACCAGGTCATGGTGGCTCGCGGTCTGGCTCACAGTCAGACACATCACGGGCCCAATGTGGCCGGTCAGCTTCCCGATCGGCTGCAGCCTACAAGCAGGAGCCGGGGCGTGAGGGCCTGGGGCACGCTCAGCAGGAGGCGCTTGCTCCTGCGGGCCCTTCACTAGCTCAGTCTCCCAGCAGGGATCCTTCCAGCCTCAGGCCCTCTCCCCCGCACAGAAGTGGGGACCCGGGACTGTGGGGCGCTGAGGAAGGAGCACCCTGGGATACCGTGTCCCTGGGCACCATGGGTAGGACCCTGGCCTCAGGCTAAGGGCAGGGCGGTGGGCTCCGTGCCCCAGCCAGTGACCTCAAGCAGTGCGGGGTCCTGCTTTGCCCAGCCTCACCTGGCCACCTGCCCCCGGGACCTGCCCCAGCAGGGCCGTGGTGCAAGGCCCCAGCGCAGGCAGGCGAAGCTGCTCAGCGTTTATGCCTGGGCAGCTGTGGCCTGGCTGCACGGGGGGCTACCCCCTGCTCTCCCTCCATGGGGGGGCTGGAGAGCCTTGGGGCCAAAGCCACCCCTGCCTCAGTAACAGCTTCCAGCCAGGTGGGTGCGGGCCCTGGCCCAGCCCAGAGCGGCTGCTCCCACGGCCCACGCAGCACCCGCCTCCCCCAGCAAGAGCCGCCCTGGCCTCGGGCCCCGCTCGCCCCTCCGGGCCCAGCACCGCCCCCACCTGCTGAGCTCCCAGGTCCGGACGGAGTTCCCGGCAGCGGCGTAGAGCATGGTGCCGGCGGGGTTGAGCGCGATCTGGTTGATCTGGTGCTCGCCCTGCGCGCTGGCGATGGTGCGGGTGGAGGTCCCAGCACAGGCGTCCCCGGAGATCACCTGGCCCGAAGACCTGCAGCAGGGACAGAGGCAGGGGAGGCTCAGCAGGGGAAATGAGGCGGAGCGTGGATGGCAGACCCAGCCCGTGGGGCACCGAGGAGAAGGCTGGCGAGCGCCTGTCCCCGGCCACGTAGCAGATAAAGCAAAGCCACTTCCTGGCCACACGCAGCCAGTGGTGTCAGGCGGGGCCTCTCCCCAGAACAAGACATAAGAACAGCCAGACTGGGCCAGACGGCATCCTGCCCAGGATCCCGTCTGCCCACAGTGGTCAGTGCCAGGTGCCTCAGAGGGAGGGAACAGAACAGGGAATCCTCACACGATCTCTCCCGTCGCCCATTCCCAGTCTCTAACAGAGGCTATAGACACCGTTCCTACCCATCGTGGCTAATAGCCATCGATGGACCGAACCTCCATGAATCTATCTAGCTCTTTTTTGAACCCTGCTCAAGTCCTAGTCTTCACCGCATCCTCTGGCAAGGAGTTCCACAGGTTCACTGTGCGCTGAGTGAAGAAAAATCTTCCTTGTGTTTGTTTTAAACCTGCTGCCTGTTCATTTCATTTGGTGACCCCTAGTTCTTGTATTGTGGGAATAAGTAAATCACTTTTCCTTATTCGCTTTTCCCACACCAGTCAGGATTTTATAGACCTCTGTCCTATCCCCCCTTAGTCTCCTCTTGGAGTGGAGGAATGACTCCTCGTATCTTGCTCACCACACTCCTGGTAATGCAGCCCAGAAGCAGGTTTGGTTTTTTGCAACAGCGTCACGCTGTTGACTCATGTTTAGCTTGTGGGCCACCGTGACCCCCAGGTCCCTTTCTGCAGGGCTCCTTCCTAGAGTGTCACTTCCCATTTTACACGGGTGAAACTGGTTGCTCCTCCCTAAGTGGAGCACTTAGCAGATGGCTCATTGCCCATCCCTGATCCAAGCCGCCATAGGAAGCAGGGTTACCAGAGCCCCCGAACTGCCCTGAGAGCAGAGCACCCAACCACGGAGCCTCCGCGAGCCAGGCCAGGCTAGTGACCAGCCCTTTGCCCTGGGCGCAGGCCCTGGCAGGGCAGCAGGGTGAGCCGGGCCGGGCCCGCAGGGCAGCCTCAGGGTGCCAGGTACCTACGTGAGGGTGCGGACACACTTGGCCGAGTCCCGGATGTCCCACACCTTGATGTAGGACGTGGAGACGGTGAACACCAGCCCCGAGTGGCTGCAGTACTTGATGGACACCACGTTGTTGGGGTGGCCTTTCAGCGAGGCGATTTCCTGGCCCGTCACCAGGTTCCACAGTTTGCAGCTGCGGTCTGTGGGGCGAGGCAGGGGCATGTGAGGCTGCAGGGCCGTCCCATCCTAAGCACAGGAACCCCACGGCTCCCCTCCCCCCGCCCTGCCCTGCCTCCCCCTGCTCCTGGGGTGCCCTGGGCGAGAGGGGAGCTCAGTCCAGGCCCTATTCGCGCTAGGTGCAAGGTGAACATCTGGCCACTGGGGGCCGGGCAGGTCACCACACAGCTGTTCAGCCCGGACTGCTGCCCCCTCCTGCAGCAGCTCGCTGCGGCTTAGGGCAGCGGTGGGCAAGATGCGGCCCAGGGGCCGGATCCAACCCGCCTAACACTTGGATCTGGCCCGTGGACTGCCTCTGGCAGCTTTCCCTTTATAGCCTGCTGCCCGGGCCACTGCATTTCCAGGCGGTGGCCCAGGCAGCAGGATCCTATTGAAATGGCTCCCGGTCGCAGCGCTACCCCAGCAGGGGCCGGAGCCGTGAGCCCTTTAAATAGCAGCAGCAGCCCCGGGGGGTGGCCAGGGAACGGGGTAGCAGCCCGACTGAGCCACGAGCCCTTCGCTGTGTTTTCAATTCAAAGCCTGTGGCCCCAGGCAGCTCTGGGGGGAGGCTGGTCCCCAGCCCCGCCCCAGGCCCCGCCCCTTAGGGGGTGGAGCCAGCCCGTGACCACGGACCAAAATTCATTAAGTGGCCCCCCTGCGAAAATCATCGCCCAGCCCTGGCTGAGGGGTGCTAAGGCATCTGGTGCTGTCTGAGCAGGAGGCTCCTGTCCCTGCAGGTCGGGGCGGCTCCCCCTTTCCCCTTCCACTCCCCAGCAATCCCACCCAGCTCAGCAGCCCGCCCGCCTCCCACGCACCCACCTTTGGATCCAGAGAAGAGCAGCTCGTCGGTGGCGTCCACGCAGAGAACGGGCTTGGAGTGTCCCTCGGCCACGGAGATGCACTGCAGCGGGGCCGTGCGGGCGCTCTTGGCACTGCTCACTGGGTTAATGAGGCCCCTAGCGTGGGGGAGAGAGCACCAGGCCGTCAGCAAGACGCCGACCGTGGGACGCAGATGCAGCCAGGTCCTGCTGAGCCCCATCCCCTTCGGAGTCAGGACCTAACGGGGCAGCCGGCTCTAGACCCGAGCCCAGAACCTCCGGGCTGGAATGAACTGGGGCTGCCCCAGCCACGCGTTGCGGCCAGCCCCGCTTCTCCAGCTGCCCTGTCCACTGTCAGTCGCTTCGCCCCGTTTTGACACACCGGGAAGGAGTCTCACGAGGCGGGTCGATGGCAGAGCCGGGAACGGAGCCCAGGAGACGGCAGAGGAGGGGTCAGACGGAGGTCCCAGGGCGCTGAGCACACGAGAATCAGCATCCGCGAGGAAAGAGCCCCGGGGGAAAAGCCCGTCATGGAGAAAGTCTCCAGAGCAGCTCCCCAGCCAGCTCTCCCAGCATCTCCCCTCCTCCCAGCGGGGCCGAGGGACGGTGGGGACACTGAGGCACAGGGTGGGGAAGGGGCCGGCCATCGGCCACACAGCACAGTTGGGGCAAGGTTGGAATAGGCTGTTCCAGGGCTGATGCCCCTCCTCTGTCTGATGCATGGGGGAGGGGAGTCGTGTGGCACAGATACTGCCCAGGCTGGCGCCGCTGGCTCTGCAAAGCTGGTGTTGCAAAGCAGGGCACACTGGGGGCAGAGCCTGCCCGCAGCCCCTCGGGAGGCTGCATTAAGGTGGAGCAACCCCCAGGCCGCTCTAATCCACATGGGAGGCTGCACCGGCCTGAGCAGCAGCCACAGGGGCCTTGGTGCCAAGATGCTGCACCGCAGGGATTGACTCTTTGGGCCTCAGTTTCTCCATCTGCACAATGGGGAGAAGGACCCCCCCGCAGCGGGGGCTGGGAGGCCGAGGTGCCGTTTGTGCCATGCTTTGAGACGTCTGACTTGAAGGCCCAGCCCGGCCTCTCCGGCAGCCCCAGGCTCCAGCAGCTGGGCTGCCCGGCCTCTCGGCGCTCCGGGGCCATGAAGTCCCTAGGCTACCGCAGTGCAAGCGATCGCCACGGCCCGCTGGGCCCTCGAGGCAGAACAGAGCATGCAGCTGCCCCCACCCAGTCACAGCCCCACACCCAGCCCCACACTTCCAGACCGTGGCTCAGCCCTGGAGGCGGAACGGGGCAGTCGCAGCATGCGGGGGCTATGCGGGGAGCAGAGAAGAGGGGAAGGGACACAGCCAGCAAGAGCAGCACCAGGACGGAGTGCCGTTAGATTTAGCAAAGCAAGGCCGGAGCGTGGCCAGCCGGGATCGGCATGCAGGGCGGGGGAGCAACGCAAGGAGGACAGAAAGCGGGCGAGCTGCGACCCAAGGAAAGCGGCGTGTACCTCAGCACCTCCGAGACAGAGGAGTCGCTGTCGTCAGACCTAGGGACAGAAAATTAGCAGGGTTACGGGAGAAAAAACTCCAGCGGGGGCGGCAGCGGAGTCAGAGAGTGGAGCGTTGTTACTGCGTCCAAGCCAGAGGGTAGAAGGGAGGAGCAGACAGAGAACCAGAGAGAAGGGGCAAAGGAGCAGAAGGGACACGCGGCTGGCACACCAGGCCTTTCAGGGCAGCACAGAGACCTCGCCCCGGGATCCCTGCGTCCAGGCTTGGTTTCGTCTTCCCGTGGCCCCCCGGCCCAGGCATCTCAAGACAGAGCTCTGGTGGCAGGGACCCACCTGGCCCCGGGTTCCCCACGGCTCTGGGCCGTTGTGTGGTTAACCCCCACGCCTGCTGGGTGCGGGGCACTGTCCCTTCTAGGGCCACCACCCCACTCCAGAGAGAACAGCCAGTGCTCGGCAGCCTGAGCAGAGCCGCACTGAGCTCCCGAGGTACCCGGTTCGGTTCTGCCTGCGCGACACTAGCACAGGGCGGGGCAAAATGCGGCTCTGGGCCAGATCCAGCCTGTCAGTGCAGCAGGCAGGCTCCCCGCCTGCCACTCAACGGGACCGTCTGTCTTTGAACAGTGGGAAAGGGGGAGGCGTCACACATTGCCCCCGCCCCCAGCACACAATCCTACTGGCGGCTTTCCAGCCAATGGGAGCTGCCTATTTGAAGTACAGGCAGCACTTGAAGTCCCGCCCCCTGAGGGTCATGACTATTCATGGCCCCACAGCTGGAGCAGGGGCTGGGCAGGCAGGGAGCCGGCCCAAGAAACTAGCTGGGCTTCCATCCAGAGCCTGCCCCTGCACCCCGGCACCCCGATCCCCTACCCCAAGCTCCCTTCTGCACCCGGCCTCCATCCCAGACCCTGCATCTCCTCTGTTAATACCCAGACCCTGCATCTCCTCTGTTAATACCCTGGAAGTGTGTGGCCCTCCACCACTTTCCAAATTCTTCTATCCCCCCCCATCCGAAATCATCGCCCACCCCCAGGGAGAAGCAGCTGCAGTGATTCTATGGGGAGATGAGAGGAGACGGCTGCTGCCTCCCCCCCCTCGGGGCTGTCTATGGAAACAGCTCTGCTGCCCTGCAGCAGCAAGGTCAATTTGCCCCCACCGGGGGCGGGCCAGTGCCCTACGGTGGGCTCCTGCCTCCGTGGGAGCCACACAGCCTGCCGCTGGAGACCCCCAAACGGCCCCAGCCCTGGCAGCAGGAGCACTCAGGGACCCTGCTGGAAAGCTGGCCCGCCCAGCAGGTGTCAGACCCACAGGGGCCCAGGGCCTGTGAGCTGCGGGCGTCGCCCCACTGAGCACAGCAGGAGAGGGAGCAGGGCACTGAAGGGGCAGAGCGATGGCACAGCCAGTGCCCCACAGAACCAGGGCTGGGGCCAGCTGGTGCAGACGAGCCCCACGCGTTGGTGGGGGAGGTGGCTCGGTGGCTCCGCTCACAGCCCCTGGCCCCACCTCACCTGCTTGGGAAGCGCAGCCACCCCCAGCCAGTGGCTTCCCGGGTTCGTTCCCCGGGCTGGCAGCCAGCACAGCGGGCACCATTTTGGCCAACATGCTGGGGCCGAGCCGGGACCCCGCAGAGCTACAAGCAGGAGCCACAGAGCCCAGGGCCACTAGTGGGGCTGTGAGCCCAGCCCCCCGGGACACGTGTGCGCACACAGGGCCACGGCCGGGGCAGCACGTGGGGCCTATTCCGAGGGCGCCACCGGGGCCTTGGCTGGATCGTCGGCAGGGCAGACACCTGCCAGGCAGGCTCACAGCAGCAGCTGCTTGTGCCTGAGGTAAAGGCCCAGGCTCGGTAGCTCAGGGACAGACCCGAGGCCAGGTCCAGCCAGTAGAGGGGGAGCAACGAGCCCCCCCAATCGATGGGGTTACACACAGGCCTGGCATAGGGCTGCCACCCAGGGGGACTGCTACCCACGTGAGGTTCTAGCGCAGCTCCCTGCCTCCCCCGCTCGCTTCCCAGGCTGCCAGGTGCGGGGGTGGCAAAGGCCCCAGTGGGTCTGCCAGCTCTGGGGGCTCTTCCCGCCATGGGAGTCCGCATCTGCCATTGCCTGCTGGTGGGGCTGGGCCCGCCGGAGATGCCCCCGCCCGCTCCTGGCGCCCAAGGCTCTTACTTGTCCAGTGCGGAGCCCTGGCTCTGGTTGCTGGTGAGGCGGGAGAAGACGTTGCGGTCGTTGCGCGGCCTGGTGGGCGGGGACGAGGGTGGCGTGAAGCCCGCGTCCGAAGTCCTGGGCCGGGGTGTTCAGAAAGAGACCCCCCAATTACAACCTTGGTCTGGGGGCCCGCCCCTTGGCCTGCACCTGCAGGGCCAGCTGGATCCAGCACCGGGCACTACACCCGGGCTCCGGCTGCTCCTCCCCAGCTCACCTGACGGGTTGCCCACGGTCGTAGGACTTCCTCCGGGTCAGAGGCGAGGTGTCCGCGCCCCGGGACTGCCGCGGGCTAGAGCACAGCGAGACAGGTCAGCAATCGCCCCCCCTGGAGCAGGCCGACCCGAGCAAGCGAGCAGACCCCGGGGAGCGCGCAGATCCACGCCCGAGCCAGGCGGCACAAGGCAGCGGCCCTGGCTAAGGGTCTGCGCGGCAAGTGCGGGTCCTGTGGCATCGCCACCGAGACTCTGCTGCCAGGGCAGGCAGCTCCACACCTTCGGTAAGGGCTGTGGAGACCGGACGCCCCCGTCCCTCCGAGAAGAACCCAGTCATCTTCACTTCCCCGATCCCATCCCCCACGGCCAGTGTCCCCAGACAGGCCCCACGGCTGCAGGCTGGGCCGACCGAGAGGAGTCCCGACTCGAGGCTCAGGGCAGAGCTCGGTGGCCCAGCCCACCTGCCCCCCGGGGCTGTAAACCCGTGGGGCCCACGCTCGCCGGCTTACAAGGTGCTGCCGCGGGTGGGCAGGCTGATGGTGCGGGAGACCTTGTCCTTGTAGTAGGGATCCCGGATGGAAAAGCCAATCCCGTCCTCCTTGATCTCCATGAGCGACACCAAGGACTTGGTGATGTTCTTGGTGGAGATGTCCAGCGTGGGTCCCAGGCACTCGGCCGACACAGCCTTCATCTGGCCGGACAGCTTGGGCTCCCCCTAGGCGCGGCACAGGGAGGGGGCTGGTCAGGGCCCTGAGGTGGCACGTGGAGCAGGTGCCCGTTGGCCGTTCACCTCCAGAAAGCCCTGGGGCCGAGCTGCCAGCGGTGGCAGATCTAGGGCAGCCTTTGCCTGGGCCCCATGCCGGCGTGACCGATTCACAAGCACCCCCGTGCCAAGCTGTGTGGCCAGGGAGCACCCAGACACCTCCCCGGGGCTCAGTGCAGCCCAACCACGTGGCACTCGGGGGTCAGACGGTGCTAAAGAAACACACCAGGCTCAGCCCACACCTGGGGCTCCTGCAGCTCCAGGCCCGCTTCCTCGTGGCATCCCAGCCCTGGGGAAGCCCTGCTAGGGGCCGGCACCGGGCCAGTGGGGAGCACACTAAGTACGGGCCCCGAGGCCCAGCTCTAGCTAGCAGCCCACAGCGCCCCGGGCCTCTCGGCGGCCAAGGACTGACCTGGAACTTGAAGTCGTCCTGGCTGGCCGAGCCCTTCATGGTGAGAGACTGGGAGACGCTGTAGGGAACACAAGGGGTTAACAGGCTAGGACAGGAAGTTCCTAACTTCAGCAGCCCGAATTCCCCCATTTGGATTAAAAACATTTGGGACCCCCTGCCCCCCTTCTCCAGGGCCCCATCCTCCCTCCCTCTGTCACTTGCTCTTCCCCGCCCTCACTCTTTCACTGAGCTGTGGCGGGAGTGGTGGGAACGCCAGCTGGGGGTGCGGGTCCCGGGAGGGGCCGGGGATGAGGATGCAGGAGGGGACTCCACGCTGAGGCAGTGGGTTGGGGTGAGAGGTCCTGGCAGCGCTTACTGTAGCTCCCAGAAGGGGGTGCTAGGTGCGCGAGCAGCCAGGGAGTATGCAGGCCCCATCCCCGCAGCTCCCGTGGGTTGCAATTCCCGGCCAATGGGAGCTTCGGGCGGCGGCACTCAGGTGGGGCAACACGCAGATCCCTCCTGGCTGCTCCTACACCTAGGGCCCTTCCAGGAGCCATGTGGAGTCAGGGCAGGTAAGGAGCCAGCTTTAGCCCCGAGAGGGAGGAACTCTCTGTGGACACCCTACACATCCCAGTTTGAGAAACACCGAGCGAAAGGGAGGAACCACGGCCCCGAACCCCTGCCCCTTCCCACCCTGTCACCAGCCTCCTCCACTCTCCAAGAGCCTTCCCCTGGTCCCGCCCTTTCCCCTCCCAGCTCCGCCTGGTGTGACGTAGTGGGGGTACCTGGCTGGTTTCTATGCTGCTGGCTCTGGGGGAACCCCCACTGGCTGCCGTGGGTACCACGACCCAGCAAAACAGGATGAGTCACTATGCAAACCAGTGGCCAGACACCCCCCATGGAGAGGAACAAAGGAAGGTGGAATGCTGCCTTGGCTGGGGGGCAGGGCTGGAAGTTGGTGAGTTGGTTGCTGGCTGTCGGAGGGCATGGAGGAGAGCCTAGGGGAAGGGGCTGGAGTTTAGGGGCCCAGTCTCCCCCATCTCAAGGGGGCCTGAGGCATCCTAGCCCAGTTCCTGTAACCAGATTACATCTGTGCTGCGCTGTGCTGGAGGAGCAATAAACCACCCTCAATTCCACTGGCTGGTGCAGTCTGTTTGTGCCATTTCGGGGTGCAGGAGACGGGGAACCCCCAACGTGCCGTCACACCTGGCCCCTGCATGCCTGGGTCTGAGCATAGAGGGGCTGGCTCTGATCGGGCAGGTCTGGAGAACAGAGCGAGTGCCCCAGAGATGTGATCGTGGGGGCCAGCGCGATCGCTCCCTAGATCCCGCCGCCCAGGGGCTGGGACGCGGCCTGCTCCCCAGCGCGCTCACCTCCCGTCCGAGGCCAGGCTGAACTCCGAGATCTCCTCGTCCGTGCTGGCGTAGCCGTTCTCTGCACAAGGAGCAGCCAACAGGGCGTGTCAGCGCTCGGGGGGGAGGGCTCTGCACGGGCCGGGCTGATTAGAGCCAGCCAGCGGGCTGCCGCAGAGCCGCGTACGGCGCCACGGGGGCCCCCACACCCTGCTATCGTGCTGCGAACCCTGCGCCGCCGGCTGCGACCACGTGGGCCTGTCGCACCTCCCCCGGGGTCAGAGCAAAGCCAAGGGCCCGGGGTGGGCAGACTGCAGGGGCAAGGGGGCAACCCAAGCCTTCCCAGCCGCTGCCAGCCCCCCCCCCCTCCCCAGGACTGCTGCTCCCCTGCCAGCCAGAGCACGGCACTCTTGGGGGGCCCAGCGAGGCACCACCTTGCTGCACGTTGTGGATCAGCGCCTGCAGCTCGGGGTGGGTCTCGGCCTTCTCCCGCAGGGCGTCCAGGATCACGTGGTTCTGGGAGGAGCCGGTCACGTCCGTCTGTCTCAGGCGCCCCTCCAGCAGGCGGATCTGCGCTTCTTTCTGAGCCACCTGCAGCCCCTGTTCGGAGGGAGCAGGGGCCTCAGTCCAGCGCACAGGGCAGGCCAGCGGGTGGGTGGGATCCTGGCTCCGATCCCTGTCCCAGGATGCACACCAGCCTCGGTCAGCTGCTGCTTGGGGACAGTGGCCTTGGGCTGGGCCAGCCTCCCTCCCGCTGCGATTGGCACCCCACCCTGGGGCTTCCCGAGACCCCCCTGCGCCCCGCTGACCTTGTCGATGGACGCCTTGAGGAAGTTGTCCAGCAGCAGGCGCGCCTCGGCCAGGGAGCAGGAGCTGATCACCACGGAGGTGTCGGTGGAGTCCAGCTCCTCCTACGGAGCAGGAGAGACCGGAGGGAGGGGATCAGAACGGCCGTTGCCCCGGAGCTGGGGCCGAAAGCAGAGGGCCAGCCCCGCTGAGCCTGGACTGGCGGACGCAGGGCTCTGGGGGCAGCTCATAGCACAGTAGAACTGGAAGGGACCTCGAGAGGCGTCAAGTCTAGTCTCCGGCTCTCACAGCAGGACCCAGCACCGTCTAGAGCATCCCTGGCAGGCGTCTGTCCGACCTGCTCTTAAATATCCCCAGGGATGGAGATTCCACAACCTCCCTGGGCAACTTCTTCCAGTGTTTCACCACCCTAGGACGTTTTTTCTGATGTCCAACCGAAACCTCCCTTGCTGCGGATGGCCTGGAGGCCTGGCTTGCCAACAGCGTGCATGAGCACACGCCAGCAGGGGCCCCGGCAGCTCTCGGAGACGAGGGGGCTGCTCGCTAGCCAGGCACCCAGAGCACAGCAAGGGAAGGATCACTTGGGGAACCGGTACCAGCAGAGCTATGGCTCCCCAGGGTGCGGAACACCCCCAGCCCGGAGACACACAGCGAGGCCGACCTATGGCCCAGCACGAACAGCCGCCCTTTGGGAGGTGGCTACCTGCTCCGGCGCACTGGAGCAGCCCAGTGTAAGTGTAGCATGCACCACTAAACCTGGGTACGTGCTCCGGGCACCAGGAGAGCAGAGCCACGTGGTGCTAGCCGGGGTCACCCCCCGCCACACGGAAAGACCAGCCCCCTCGGAGCCAGGCTTGCGCCACGGGCCTGAAAGTAGCGCCGCAATGTTCCCCCTGGGCTGCCTGGACCAGGTTACAGAGCCGGGGCTCCGGGCCTAGGGCGGGTGTCTCCCTGTGTACTCTGAGCCCTGCGGCCCAAGACAATCGGCCCGGGGCTCGGAGACTCCGTGCTGTGGGCTTGTCTTTGCAGCAGAGACGCAAGCAGAGAGGCCCCAGCATTCGGGTGGGTCCCCAGGATTAAAAATGGCTTTTGGATTAACCAGCACGGTCCAAATTCCCTCCTGTTACACAGCCGGGCCTCGGCAAACGCCCCGCGCCTGAACGCGGCTTTCCGCGCAAGTTCGCCGGTTCGGTTCCCAGCACCTCCACGCAGGTTTGCACACCCACAGCTCTTCCCGTGTCTCCCCGGGGGGAGGGGGAAACGGCACATGGATTTGTTTTTCCCAGGGCGCATTTCCTACGGAAGCAAACGGCATTTCCGGGCCGCTCCCTGCGCTGCCCCGGAGGCTGCTCTGAGCACCTCGCTGACTCCCAGGTGCGATGTGACGGGACTGTTAGCGGAAACACACACTGCTGGGGTCTGCCCAAGCTCTGGGCAAAGTGGGCCCTGTTTCTAAACAATCGCCCTTTCCGTGTGCTCCTGCCACATTACACCAGGCCTCGGCGTTGCTCTGAGCCGCAGGGCTCCCTGTGCCGGGCGAGGCAGCGTCTGCCGGGAGACGCGCAGGGAACGGAGAAAGCCCGGTCCAAGCACGTTTGCAGCCTGGCAGCGAGCCAGGTGCAGCGACGCCGACACGGACAGGAGCGAGTGTGGCTCTGGCACCGGCGCCAGCACGTGCAGAACTTCCAGCGGGGCGCTCGGCCCCCCCTTCCGCAAATAGCCCCCCAGCAGGATGGAGACCCTGACGACCCAACGTTTACGGGCCTCCCTGCACCCTGGCCTCGCCGGGCAGCCGCGCTGCTGAGGAGGGCCGATTTGCAGCCTCGCCGGCCCGAGCAGCCACAGCCACGACCGTAGCCTGGCGTCCATGGCAGCCTCCGGAACCCACCGACCTGAGCCTGTCACAGCCCCCCCAGGCAGAGACGGCAGCCGGACCGGGGCCCTGCAAGCTACGGCCCCTGATGCTTGTCTAGAGAGGAGGGGAGCTCCGGGGTAAGCGTAGGGACCCAGGGCAGAACGTTTCAGCTCCCTGTCAGCCTCCCAACCTGCCCCAGGGCACCCCGACCTCCTGCACCCCGTATGCTTCATCTGCCTGGAGCAAGAGTCCAGCCCGTGCCAGCCCCATCCACCCCAACTCTCCACCCCCGCCCAGACAGCACACGATGCTCCCCGCCCGGCACCTTGCTCTCCTCGAGCTGCATGATGGTGGCCTGGCAGTCGGAGATGCTGTCGTTGATGTAGTCGATGTTGGCCGTCAGCACCTCGATCTCCTCGTTCAGCTCCTGCAGGCTCTTCTGCTCCTCGGGGCTCTCGGCCTGCAGCTTTCCCCTCTTCCCCAGCAGTGCCTCCTGCAGCAGCGCCAGCTCCTCCCGCTTCTGGGGGCGGGAAGGGAACGCCTCAGCCGGCGCCGCCCAGCACCCACCCCGCCGGGCGCCGCCCTGCCTGCGCCTCGCCCGCCCTGCCCGCACCCTGCCCGCCCGCGCCTCCTCGCCTTGATCAGTCGCTCCATGTCGGCCTCCAGGTTGACAATGGTCATTCTCTGCATGACGATGTCGAAGATGCGCCGCTCCAGCGACTGCCACTTGAGCCGGGCCGCCTTGCTGAAGGTTTGGCTTGTCCCCTTCTTCGGGAACTTCTTCCTGCAGCAGAAGGGGTGTGGTCAGGGACTCTGGGGGGCTCAGACCCACGGGTACCAGCATGGGGCGTGGTCAGGGACTCTGGGGGCCTCAGACCCACAGGTACCAGCATGGGTCATGGTCAGGGACTCTGGGGGGCTCAGACCCACAGGTACCAGCACTGGGGTCAGGGATTCTGGGAGGCTCAGACCCACGGGTACCAGCCGCCATGCACGAGTGCTCAGGACGGGGGCATTCACGCATGGGGGCTGCCGCCAGCCATCTGGGCGAGTCCCCCGTGTCAAACCAAGAGGCAGATTGACCCACACCTATAGAGCCATCGTGCTCCTGTGCTGTGGGCCCTAGGACCGCCCTCCCGCCCGGCTAACCCCCCGTAGGCAGGGCCACGGGCCAAGCAGGGAGTGAGGCGGTGAGGGACAGGGATTGGGGAGCCCTGTCTGACCTGACGGGCCGCGCCCCATTCATGGAGGGCGAAGGGTCTCCCTGGAAGTTGTCGATTTTCCGGTTCCACTGGCGCACGATGCTGGAGACCGAGCGGGAGCCGGACTCCGGGTCCGAGGAGGTGGTGCCGGCGGACACCTCCGCACCAGAGTCCAGCAGGGCTGGCTTCTGGCTCGCCCGCCCGGCGACCCGGTCCGACATGGGCTTGGCCAGGCGGCGCAGAGCGGAGACCTGGGGGAGAGCAGTGCCTGAGGGCTGGGCCCCCCGGGGAACACCCGCAGGGGCGTCACGCCCCCCATCCCAGAGCCGGGGAAACGAGCTGGGAGCAGCTGCAGCCCCTTTCCAGAGAGTCCAGGCTCTCCGAGCAGGCAGCAGTTTCCCAGAATGCACCGGGAAGGGCTGGGGAGGTGTCTGGACCGCGGGCCCCGAGGTGGCCCCGAGGCACCGACGGGGTCGGAGGCAGCCTGGACACAGTCAGCGGCGAACGACGCCACCGACCCGCTGCCAGGACCCAGAGGAAGCTGCTGTGGATTGGACGGGAGCCGGGCCCGGATGGGGAGGGGGACGACGGACACAGCCAGCGTTTTCCCTCCCCCGGTCACTCCCGCCATGAAACGCGCCCGAGGGCCAGCGCCTTGGGAACGACCCAGCCTGGCCTGTTCTGCCAGGAGAGGACCCAGGGCCCTGCCCGCGGCCGAGGCGCCATCCAGGGCTGAGCACCCACCGCGTTACAGCCGCCAGAGGCTCTCCAGACCCCGCAGGCCCCGGGCTGGCACTCACCTCCTGGGTTTTCCTTCGCAGCACGATTTCCTGCTGCCGCTTCTGGGACTCCAGGGCCCGGATCTGGAACTGGGAGAGAGAAGCCAAGCCCCACTGAGTCCTGATGGGGCAGGAGCCACTACAGACAATGGCAGGAATGGGGGGCAGGGACCCAGGGCTCCCCCTCCCCCTTGCTCAGCCATTCCCACGGCTCTGGCCGGCTTTGCAGGTTCCCCTGCTCCATCACAGGGGCTCCCCTGCACGCAAGGGGCTCTGGGCTCAGGCTGGCCCAGACCCCTTGGAAACCCACATTCCCTGCTGCCCCGATCCAGGTGGCATGGGAGCTGCGCACCGAGCAAGAGGCACAGGCCCAGCCGGAGCGGTGCTGCCCACAGCCCCCCGGCGCGGCTCTCACCTCCTGCCGGCGCTGCTCCTTCTTCAGCTGGGCGATCTCCCGGTTCCGCTTGGTCTCCACCAGCCGCCTGCGCTGCTGCTCCTCCCGCATCTGCTTCATCAGTGCCACCTGCGGGGGGACGGGCAGGTGCATTGGCGAGGCCGAGGGGGCTCCCCTCACAACCTCCCCCCCCCCGGAGCTGGGCAGGGGGAGCCCAGGCACCTGTCAGACAGACAGACAGACTTCCCAGCAGGCACTGCCCCCCCGGAGACGGGACAGCACCTGCCCAGGTCTCTGTGTCCCCACCCCCCTGGCCCCCTCCTCGCCCAGCCAGGTACCTTCGCCCTCTTCATCTCGGCCACCTCAGCCTGCAGCTTCTTGAGCTCCCGCTCGTAGCGGGACTGGTTCTTGAGCAGGCGGGCGTGCTCCTTCTGGGCCACCTGCAGCTTCTGCAGGTCCCGGTTCATCTCCTTCAGCCGCTTCTCGTAGTCCGCCTTGATCTTGTTGGCCTTCTCCTCCGTGTAGCATTCCATGGTGCCTGGGGAGGGGGGCAGGCTCAGCGCGCCGGGCTGGGCGGAGCCCCCACGCGCCTTCCCCGGGAAAGCACCCTCCTGGGGAGGCCGGAGATTAACCCTTGGCCTGCCTGGGCCAGCCGCTCGGAGACAGTCACCTGGACCAGCGAGGGTCCGTTTTACAGCAATAACCCCAGAGCAGAGCGGTGCCGGGGTGCAGGCCCCACGCCATGCGCCGTCCTCCCGGCAGCCGTTGCCGTTCCTCCCCAGAGGGAGACGCGGCTGGTCGGGGGCCCCGGTGAGAGGTGCTAGTGGTGCCCAGCTCGGAACATGCCCAGGACTGAAGGGCCCCGGAGGTGGAGCTCTCCTGCCTTGGGAAGCCACAAGTCTCTCACTGGGAGATCTGAGCTCTAGAGCCAGCTTCGCCGCAGACGCCAGGGCGCTTTGGGCACAGCTCCGTGCCTCAGTTTCCCCACGGGGCCACCACCCTTTGTGGCCTGTCTCACAAGGGCGCAGAGCTCGTTAACATGCTCGGAGCTCCTCAGAGGGAAGGCGCCGGTGGAGCGAAGGCCTCAGCACTTTCCACGGGACCTACCCCAGTGAGCTGCCCAGGTCACGGGACCACCAGGCCTAGCCCTAAGCAAGCTGCTGGCAAGTGGCCAAACTAAGTGGGGACCCTGGAGAGGGACCGGCCCCACGAGCGGAGAAGCCCGACACTGAACGGCCAGTGGCAATAGGTGGGAACTGCCAGAGGGGCACAGCTGGTTTGGGCTCATTGGGCACCCGGAAAAGCCCCTGGGCTCTTCTGCAGCGGCATGCGGGGGTGGGGTGGGGAGCCAGCCGGGTGGGGGTGGGGGTGGGGGGCCGGCCCGTACTGAGGTTCTGCAGCACCCGGTCCCGCTCCAGCTGGGTGTCACGGATCTTGTTCTGCAGCAGGATCAGCTTCTCCTCGTACTGGTGCTTGAGGGTCTGCAGGCGCCGCTGGCTGTTCTCCAGCTCGTCTATCAGCTTCTGCTTGATCTCGATCTCGCAGGTCAGGTCGGCCAGGTCAGCCTGGAAATTCACCACTGGGGGCAGGGGGAGGGGGGCAGAGCCGGTCAGCCAGGCAGCCCCCCGGGAGCAGACAGGCTCTGTGGGCTCAGGCGGAAGGGGCGGGGGGCCAAGCAGCCAGCCCTGAACGCCGCCCGGAGCGCACTGGCCCCTGCAACACGCAGCGGTGGCAGCGACTTAGAGGGCTTGGGGCTCTGACGGTCGCGACAGCCACCCTTTGAATCGCTGGGCCCCGGGGAACTGCCCCCTTTGCTGTCCCCTGTCAGCAGCCTGGACCTGGGGGGGAGGGGGGAGCCAGGCAGCCCTGGACCCGGGGGGGGGGAGGGGGAGAGCCAGGCAGCCCTGGACCCGGGGGGGGGGGGGGGAGGGGAGAGCCAGGCAGCCCTGGACCCGGGGGGGGGGGGGAGGGGGAGAGCCAGGCAGCCCTGGACCTGGGGGGGAGGGGGGAGCCAGGCAGCCCTGGACCTGGGGGGGGGGGGAGGGGGGAGAGCCAGGCAGCCCTGGACCCGGAAGGGGGGGGGGGGAGGGGGAGAGCCAGGCAACCCTGGACCCGGGGGGGGGGGGAGGGGAAGGCCAGGCAACCCTGGACCCGGGGGGGGGGGGGGGAGCCAGGCAGCCCTGGACCCGGGGGGGGGGGGGGGAAGGCCAGGCAACCCTGGACCCGGGAAGGGGGGGGGGGGAAGGCCAGGCAACCCTGGACCCGGGAAGGGGGGGGGGGGGAGAGCCAGGCAGCCCTGGACCCGGGAAGGGGGGGGGGGGAAGAGCCAGGCAGCCCTGGACCCGGGGGGGGGGGGGGGAGAGAGCCAGGCAGCCCTGGCGGGGGAGCACGTGAGGGGCTGAGGTGGGCAGGATCACAGAGCCGGACAGCCAGGCCCGTGCCACCGAGCTCCCGCAGGGCAGGCCCAGCTAAGACCGGCCCAGCTCACCCGAGGGCCGGCTGCAGCCCCCGCCCCGCCTCGGCAGAGGGGGCGCCAGGCCCGGGCGTTACCCTTCTCCTCAGCATCCGAGTCGGAGTCCACCAGGCTCTCCTCGCTGCCCGAGTCCTCGTCCTCCTCCTCACAGCCGCTCTCCTCCCGCTCCTCCTCCTCCTGGGAAACATTGGGGGTCAGGCCCCACGGGGCCTTCTCCCATCGGCCCAGGCTCTTGCTCCCGCCAGCCCCAAATGCTGTAGCCCCAGACACCCCCCCAGAGGCAGGGCGACGGTGTGAGCCGGGGCCCTCATCCCAAGGGGCAGGGCTGATCCCGCCCGAGTCAGGACGTGGGTGTGCGGGGGGGCGGTGTCTGGGAGCGCCCCTCGCTCCGCTGAGAGGGGGGCTGGACCCAGCGCCGAGGGGGCAGCGGGGACGTGGCCACAGGAGGAAGCCTGGCTGCAAGGAAAGGCCTGGGGCTGGTTGCCTGGGTGTCCGATGGCAACAGGGCACGCCAGGGGGCAGCCGGGACCCTCCCACTCTCCATCCACGGCCCATGCCCTGCCCCCACTCCCCACACCTGTGTGGGGGCAAACAGCAGCTGACTGCCCCATGGGGTGCATATCCCTGCCCCCCAGAATCTCCCACAGCCCGGCTGGGCTTTTCCCCCCCTCCCAGGGGCAGGGGGCCCCGCTGCCCGAGCGCCGCCGAGGCACAGGGAAGGCTGCTGGCGGTCGGGCTAGCGATCGGCTCCACGGGGAAGCCTCCCTCACCTCGTTCTCGTCCGTCTCGTCCCCGTTCTCCTGCTGCAGCTTCGGCCTCTTCTTAAAGGCCTCCTTCTCCGGGCTGCCGGGAGAGGAGAGCGGAATGAGCCCCCAGACGGGGCAGCCCTGGCACGTGGCCCCCGTAGGGGACACACGCCCAACGCCCCTCACAGCCCCCCGTGAGCCCAGCTTTCCCACCCTCCAGAGAGTCAGCGATCACAGCAGTAATGACAGATGGGGACACTGAGGCACACGGAGGGGAAGGGACTCGCCCAAGGTCACCTGGCAAGTCAGAGGCAGAGAAACCAGGCACCCCACTTCCCTGCTGTATGGCTGTGGGGTGGGGGCAGGGTGTCTGGAGCGTGCCGGAAGCCAAGGGAGAAGGGGTGTCCAGTAACTATGGTCCTATAGTGATGGGAGGACCCGGAATAGCCGCCCCCTGCCCCCAGCCAGGGACCTGGCCTTCACCTCTTCCTCCGCTGCCTGGTCTCCTTCTTCAGCCGCTCCAGGTCCTGCTTGGCCCGCCGAAGGACTTCCGAGGCCTCTGCCTCCATGGAGACCATGGGGCTGCTGAGCGCCCCCAGGCCCGGCCCTGGAGACGAGCCCAGGGAGTACGGGGGCCGGGAGGAGACCCGCGACAGGCTGCGGCGGAGCGACTCGTTCATGGCTTCGCTCTCCAACAGCTTTGTCCTGGGGACCGAGGGGCTCTTGGTTACGGAGACCTACCAGCCCGGGGAGATGTTCAGGCCCCCCGCCCCCGGGGGACAGAGACCCCCCGACCTCTAAGGGGGGACCAGCAGAGACGTCCCTCGCTCACTGCAGTCGAAGGGGCCCGGGGCTCTGCTCCCAGGGGACGCTGCAGAAAGGAGGGGTGCCTGTGCCACGACACACCAGCCGGGCCGGGCAGGACACCCTACAGGACCCAGGCGTTCCCATCTCCAAAGGGGGCTTTTATTACGAGTTCACTAGCTCCCAGAGAGCCGAGACCAGGGCCCTGTTGTGCGGGGGGCTGCACGCCCCCAGGAGACGACCCCTGCCCCATCTAAACGGTCAAGTCAGACCAAAGGTGAGAGAGAGCAAGTGATGTGCCCAAGGTCACACAAGCTCAGTGGCAGAGCCTGTCTGAACCCAGTCCCATGGCACCAGTCACCGAGGTGGGCAGCGGAAGAGCCAGGGAGGGAATCCGGGCCTCCAGAACCAGATCAGCACCCCTCCCGGGCCTGGGCTGCCTGTCTGCGGGTTCTCCCGCGCGGTACGCGGCCCCCCTCGGACGGGCGGAAGGGGAGGAGGCGGCTCGCACCCACCTGAGCTCCTCGATCTCCCGGATGTAGTTCTGGATCAGAGCCCCAATGGCCTCGTTGCCGTCAGCTGGAGCGACAGGACTGGGATCAGTAATGCGGAGCAGCCCGGAGCTCCGGGGAGGCAGCAGTGTCAGCAGGATGATCCCTGCTCCCCCGCAACCCCCCGCCCTCCAGAGGGGCCTGGCCTCACCTGCCTTGGCCAGTATCAAATTGGCCTCCTGGCTCATCAGGTGGGTGACGCGGGTGTTGATGGCGTCTATGGCCTCCTGCATGGCCTTCACCCGCATGCGCAAGGCGGCGTTCTCCTTCTGGAGCATGGCGTTCTCCTGGAACAGGTCGCTGTAGCCCTCCGCCCCGTCCTCCCCGACGACACGCTTGCCCTGGGGGGAGAAGGGGAGCCCAGCCTCCGTCAGCCCCCCTGAGCGCCGGGGGGGGGGACCCAGCCACAGCAAGAGGGCAGGGAAAGCGGGAGACGCTACGAAGGCAGGCAGGGTCCTGGGGCTGCGCTCGGGGGCAGCGGATGTGACATCAAGGCCTTTTGCTCAGTGGAGGTGCTGACCTGAGCCCCCCAACAGCAGCATCTGAGCACCGGCCACACCCCCAGATAGCAGGCAGGGCTGCTACCCGCTGGCCACATGGGGACTGAGCCCCAGAGGCTAAGTGACTTGCCCAAGGTCACGCGGGGAGTCTGGGGCACAGCAAGGGCTCCCAAGTCCCAGTGCCCTGTCCCCTCCCCTTACCGCCTTGTACTCCATGAGCTCTTGGCCTGGGGCGATAAGAGACTCAGCCCTTGGACAGGCAACGGTTGCAGTTGGGCTGGTGTTAGGAAGATAAGAACGGCCAGACCAGGTCAGAGCCAAAGGCCCATCCAAGTCGGTGTCCTGTCTGCTGAGTGACCAGGGCCAGGTGCCCCAGAGGGAATGAACCGAACAGGGAATCTGCCCTGTCCCCCATTCCCAGCCCCTGACACACAGAGACCAGGGACACCAACCCTCCTCAGCCTGGCTAACAGCCATCGATGGACCCAACCTCCATGAATCTATCTCGCTCTTTTTTGAACCCTGTTCAAGTCCTGGCCTTCACAACTTCCTCCGGCGAGGAGTTCCACAGGCCGACCATGCTCTGCATGAAGAGAAACGTCCTTTGGCTTGTTTTAAAGCTGCTCTCTGTTCATTTCACTGGGTGACCCCTCGTTCTTATGCTCCGTGTTCTCGGGAAACCAGCCCGGACAAGCTGGGGGCGAAGCGGAAGGGCTGCGGCATGCCGTGTGGGACAGGGACATAAAGCCGGGGGGAGGAGGGGGTCTTCGAGCTCTGAAAGTGCCCAAAGCCTTCTCCCTGTTCGTAGCAGGACGCACGGCCCTTTAACCGCCTCCTTCTTCAGTGTCCCGTGCACCCTGCAGGGTCCCAGTGCTCCCCACAAGCTACTGCGTCATCTTTGGGGTGGTGCTCAGTGCCAGCATGCACTGGGGGGGGGGGCAGGGCAGGACAAGGCCAGCAGACAAGGAGCTGCACACACAACGGGGCCAGGTCTGTGTGGGGGGAGGAGCAGGAATCCCCCCTCCCAACACACCCACTCCCACTTTTCAAGGCTGCAGCTGGGATTTGAACCGGTGACTGCGAGGATTCCAGGTGTTTATCACACAGGCTTTGTGCCTGCACATGGGGCTCCCTCTAGCCGCCGGCCACAAGCCCAGTTGCTCCCTTAGCCCGAGGGGCAGGGGCTGGCTTGGATGGGCAGTTCGTAAGCAAGCCCCTTACCGCCTTGTACTCCATGAGCTCCATCTGCAGGCGGGCGATCTCGGCCCGCAGCGCGCTGATCTGCTGGCTGGTCTTGTCCTGGTTCACCACCACCTTGTTCTTGATGTTGCGAGCCCGGTTGGCGTACTTCAGCGTGTTCAAGGTCTCCATGAAGTCCCGGTCCGAGGGGCTGATGCAGGCGATCATGATGGTTTGGCTGGAGGACGGAGCGCCGGGGGCGGGGAGGTGTGTCAACGTGACAGCTGGGCCACGTCGGATCAGACACCCCCCAATGCTGGCAGCTCCGGCCACACGCCCCTTTTGGCCTGTACTGAGCTCTCTAACCGGGGCGGGAAGGGTGGGCTGGGATCGGCGGCTGGGCCCTGCCTGGGGTCCCCTCCGCACGGGGCTGGCATGGGCAGCATGGCTCAGGCAGCAGCCTGCTTTGTGCCGGACAAGGGCAGGCCTCCCACACCCTCCCCTGCTGGTTACAGAGCAGCGAGTCAACACCCAGGGAGGGAGCCAGGTAGGGTGGGATTTAAGCGAGCCCAGGCCTGGAAGTGGGGCTGCCAAGGGCTGACATTTTGCAAGAGCTAATTCTGCAAAAGCGGCTAATTGCGCCGGGGCCCGGGGCCGAGCCCATCGCATTAGAAAAGCTGCCAGGAGAGGCCGCTGGGCCCCCGTCAACGCACCCAGGAAATCCAAACAGCGCTTCAGCCTGACAGGCCCCCCCGTTCCATGCACCCCCCCCCCCGCCCGGCGGGGGTGCAGCTCCTCCTTTCCGGGTCACCCCCCCCATGGCAGCTGACACCCGCCGGGTGACCCCGCGCCCTGGCCCAGGGTCACCTGTTCCCCCCGAGGGAGTCCTGCAGGAGCCGGGTGAGTTTGGAGTCTCGGTAGGGGACGTGCCCGGCTTTCTTGCTCTGGTCTCCGAGGGCGCTGATGACGTTTCCCAGCGCCAGCTGCCGACAAGACGGAAGGGACCGTGAGCTCTCCCCCGGGCCGGGCGGGGCCCTTCCCTGCTGGGGGCAGCTCCGGGCGATCGGAGCCTCCTACCAGGGGGCGGGCGGGCGGCTCCGGGCCAGTCGGTGCAGCTGCGGTGGCTATGCAGGATGCTCCCCTAGTCCACTCCAGAGCCACCCCACTGCCCTGCCTTCAGCAGGCCCCTCGGCCTGTATCTGGTCACTCCCAGGGTGGGCGCGGAGGGGGGCTGAGCTGCAGCCCTAGAGACCCAGCCCCGGGGCTCTCCCCAGCCGGGGCAGCGTGGCAGGCGGGCTGTGCCAGGCACCCGGCAGCACTGACGTCGGGAGAACAGAGATCCCGAATCCCACGACGGTTCTCACAACTCGAGTGGCCGAGGCAGAGCCCCTGCCTGGGACACGGGGTCCGATCCCGCCCCTAAGCACCCACTGCCGGGGAAGGGGCGCTGCCCTCCAGACGTACAGTCCCTAGGGGGGTGCAAGCTGCAGTCCTCGCCCCCACCCTGCTCCTATGCCACGGCCTGGCGAACGCCCTCGCCCAGGGCTGGGCTAGCAACCGGGCCCCTCCCTGCCAAATCTGCGCCAGGACTTTGAGCAGCCAGGTCCCCTCTAGGTCTCCCGCTGCCTGGGATCTCGTGAGCCAGAGCGCCCCAGGGCTGTGTGCCCTGCAGCCGGCCCGTCTCCGCCACCCGCCGCCAGAGCCTACCAGGCCGCAGTTGATGGAGATGCCCTCCTTGGCTCTCTCGCCCGTGGCGCCGGTGCGCTTCAGCCTCTCCGAGCCGGCCAGGTCGACGAAGTGGAACTTGGCAGTGAGCGTCTCGTACTCGCTGGAGGTCTGGGACCCCTCTGGCAGGCTGGTCACCTGGCCAGCAGACACGGAGCGGCGTCAGCGCTCCCCACGGGACACATCCCTCCGCTGTCACCGCCCCCCCGAGCATCCCGCTGCCGCTCCGCGTCCAGCCCCCCCCACTCAGCCTCACCAGGTCGGGCTGGGCACAGACCCTCATCTGGCACAGGTGGATGGTGAAGATGGCGTGGGAGCGGGAGCTCTGCACATTCATCTGGGTGCTGGCGGTGGTGCGGGACAGAGCCCCCTGCTTCAGGCACTGGATCAGCTGCAATGGCAGGAAGGGGTGAGACGAGATTTCCACCCCAGCGGCGGAGCCTCCCGCCGAGCCGGCGCCCCGGGGCCCTGCGTGCTCACGCTGGGCAGTGGCCAGAGGGAAGGAGCAGCAGGTGCTGTAGGGTGACCCCGGCCCAGCCCAGCTCCCAAGTTACCAGGAAAGCCAGGCCCGTGGCGGAGCCGACTCGGGGAGTGGGCTGGACCCGCCCGAGCGAGCCGCAAGTAACCCAGCACGCTACGTTCTCCCCTGCAGTCCGGCCTGGCGCGTGGTGCTGCACCCGCAGGGAGACGGCAGGTGGGACTTGCAATGGTCACAGGTGGCCTGTGGGTCACAGCACAGGGCCCCGCGCGCTGGCCCAGGCTCCTGCGGGCTCTCAGATGCACCCCAAGCAGCAGCTGCAGCAGAGGCGGGATGAGACGAGTCCCAGCTGGCCAGGAGGCTGCCGGCTCTGGCACCACGCACAGGGCAGAGACCGCCCCGGGGACACCTGCTTCATGCAGCAGAGAGGAGCCGCCTGGCGTCACATGCTCACAGACCCCCCCCCCCCAAAAAAAAACCGGACACACTTGATCATGGGGGGGGGGGGGGTGTGTGGGACTGGCTGGGAGGGGGGCAGGGCTGGCCGGGAGGAAGGGGGGGTGGGAGAAAGGGGGGGCTGGAAGCACAGCTGGGGGGGAGGTCGGGAGCCGTGGGGCTGGCCAGGAGGAAGGGAGCCTGGAAGCACAGCTGGGAGGGTTCGGGGGCCACGGGGCTGGCCAGGAGGAAGGGAGCCTGGAAGCACAGCTGGGGGGGGTCGGGGGCCATGGGGCTGGCCAGGAGGAAGGGGGGGGCCAGGAGGAAGGGGGGGCGGGAAGCAGAGCTGGGGAGGAGGTGCAGTGGCGCTGGCCAGGGGAGATCAGGAAGAGGAACCGGCCGGCGGGAAGCAGAGCTGGGAGGGTGCAGGGGGGCTGGCTGGGGAAGATCAGGAAGGGAAGTGGGAGAGAACTGGCCGGCCGGGAAAGGGGTGTGTGTGAGCAAATCAGCTGGCACGGAGTGGGACTGACTCGGGCACTTGCAGATCCCAGGGCGCTGCCTGTCCCACGCAGGCTCCTGGAAACGCATGAGCGAGGAGGAGGCTTCCCCTCCTCCTCAAACTCAACCGACTGAGGGCTCCCGGGGGCAATCGGGCCCCCGCCTCCCAGCTGGGACTCCCAGCCGCTCCCCCCACCCACGCCAGGCTTCCGTCCGGTGCGCAGCCGGAAAAAAATCAGAAAATACCGGACATTGCACGTGTCCTGCATTGTCTGATTTTTTTTACGGGACAGAGCACAAATACCGGACCCCTGGCAACCCTAGCGGGGCCTGGAGAGGAGGAATGGTCCAAGCACCGAGAGCGAAGGGGTGGGGAGCGTGTTTCGAAGGCTCCTCTCTGGGCCCTGCCTGGGAGAGGGGTAACCCTGCCCAAGCTGGGACCCCCTTTTGCTGCAAGGGGGCTGCAGGTGTGAGATCAGCTGGGGACAGCTCCCCCTTTGGGGGGCCGGAAGGGCAGTTGGGGGTGGGAGTGGAAATCCACGGACAGACCGATCCCCCAGCATGAAGACAGGGGGCGCCCTCGCGCTGCGAAGCTGCCACAGGAAAACGTAACCGACTTGGCATCCCGCCGTGGCGCCCTCATGCCACCCAGGGGCGCAGCTGCACCCGGAGTCTGTCCCAGGGCAGCGGCAGCCAGAGCCCCCAGGGCCAGGCGAGGAGAGCCAGCGGGAGCACTTCCGCCCTGAGGCTGTGGCAGGCTAGTGCCCGACTCCCCCTGTGGCCAGTGGGGGCTCTGCCCCTCGCGCCCCCAGCCCCTCCCTCCGCTCTCCCGGACAGCCCAGCGCAGCCGGGCCCAGGCGCCGCCCACCTCGTCCTGGGAGCTGATGAGGCGGGAGGTGACGCCGGTGGTGTAGATGCTGCCGCTGGCGTCCTCGTGGATTTTGATGTTGGATTTGCGGTGGCGGGCGTCGGGGTCCCGGGCGCTGTCGAACAGGTCCAGGATCTCCTCGTTGTAGAGCTGCAGGGGAGAGCGCCGGGGCAGCGGGTTACTGGGAGGCGGGGGGCTGGCTGCGGAGCCTGGCGGGTGGGAGTATAACTAGCTAGCCGTGATCCTGCCCCTCCGCGCATCGGAGCCCTGGGACTGCACTGGCGGAGAGCGCCCCCGGCGTGTGCATGCACCCACCACTGCCAGAGTCCCATTGTCCTCGGCCACAGCGCTCGGTCCTTGCTCACCCTCACACCCGGTACCCGGTACAGACGGGAGCGGAGGCCAGAGGGGTCAAGGGAGCTCCCCTGGGAGCGTGCGGCAGAGCAGGAAGGAAACTCAGGTCTCCCAAAGCCCGTCCCAGGAGGCCCTAGAACAGGGCTAGGTGAGGAGACCCGGCCGTCACCCGCAGCCGGGCTCCCGCCCCGAGTGGCCAGTGGCCCTGGCGTGGGCGGCAGGCAAATGAAAGCACAGCCCTTCCAAAACTGCCGACGCCCTGGCTGCAGCCCTGCTCCCTAGCCACCAGGAAGGGTCGGGCTGGGCCGCAGCATGGCAGCCTCAGACCTCCTGGTGGGGCTGGGGTGGGTGGGGCTCCCCTCCAGGGGAGGGGTTTGGGCAGTAGGGCAGGGCTAGCGCTTCCCCCACTGCCCACGGTCCCTGGCCTTGCATTCCTTGGGCCGTCTGGCTGGGGGTCTGGGGCTGGCAGGGCTCAGACCCGCCCGTGCGTGTAAGTGACGAGAACCCAGCGGGTCATGCACAGGGTGCTGGGTGCACTGATGGCCCAGAAGGGAGAAGGGCTGCCAGATAGTTTCACCCAAAATACCGAACATGGTGGAAAAAAACCTGGCTGAGTGCAACCCTCCCACCTCCTCCCACAAAGACGGGGACCAAAGTAGTTGAGCATGGCCGGTATTTTCTAGGGTTTTTAACCAGACAGAAGTCTGGGCCAATACCGGACAACTGGCAACCCGAGAAGGAGGCTGAGCTGGGGCCTGGCTGCCCATGGCGCTCGACGGGCTGCACATCTCGACCCGGGCACCTCGCCCACCCGCCGCGGTGCCATGATCCGGCCACCGGGCCGGGCGCCTGTCCCAGGGCACGGAGCCACACGCCGGCTCGGGGAGGAGGGCAGGAGTCCTGGCACCTCGCTGGCTCTAGGCCACGTAAGCGGGTTCGTCGCGAGGCTCCCGGCTCAGGGCTGGCAGGAAAGCGCCGCAGAGCAGCTCAGGAGAGGACGGCTAATCCGTTCCACTCGGTCCCTGGCTCCAGCACAGTAAAAGTCCCCTCTTGTGGGCCTGCCCGGAGAGGGGACCGGTCACAGGACACGGATAAGAGCAGTAAGAGCAGGCAGCCGCCTGTCACCTGACAGCCTCGGGACCTCCATCCGACCCGCATCATCCCCCCGCAACGAGCGCGCCTGCTATTCCAGCTCCGCACACAGCCTCGCGGAGATGCAGCCACCTCAGGGGTGGAGCATAGCCATCAGCGCACAACTCTGGGAGCAAACAATTCCCCAGGGCTGAGCTGCTCTGCCCCGCTGGGTTTGCAGGGAGCGCAGGGGTGCAGCAGAGGTGACAGGCGCTGTGGACCAGCTGAACCGCCCCCCGCAGGCGCAGTGCTGCTCTGGCAAAGCAGTCAGCTAAAGGAGGCCGCCTCCTGCTGGCTGGGCAATCGTGGGCATGCTAGGAGCAGGCAGTGTGGCCTAGTGATCAGAGTACTAACCTAGCACTCCAGAGACTTGGGTTTGAGCTGTTCTCAGCTCTGCAAGTGGCCTGCTGGGTGAGTGACTTCTCTGCTCTGTGCCTCAGTTTCCTCTTCTGTAAAATGGGACTCCTGTTACTGTAAAGCAACCTGAGCGCTCCTGAGGCAAAGCACAAGCTAGCAAGGGGATCTAGATGATGCGACAGTGAAGTCGGAGTCTGCCTCCACTGGGACCTTTGCTGTCACTGATTCTGCAGTATCACAGAACACAGGAAGGGCCCTCGAGAGGGCATCAAGTCTAGTCCCTGCCCTCGTGGCAGGACCCAGCCCCATTTAAATCATCCCCGTCAGTCATCTGTCTAACCTGCTCTTAAATCTCTCCAGGGACGGAGATTCCCCAGGCTCGAAGAGGCACCGCTGCCCCAGGGTTTCCTTGTGTCTGATTCGGCAGCTCGCGCCCGGGGCTCCCCGCCACGCCGTCCTCGGGCGTATAGACCGAGCCCCGGGGAACAGCCTTGCGCCGACAAAGGGATTTCAAAGGAAGTTGACAATGAGCAGGGAATCCCCCCGCCACCTGCTTGGTTCTGCCACGGTCACGCTCCCAATCTTCAGCTCCGGGCCGGAAGAGGCAGGAGGGGGTCACGGAAGCGGGAAGGTTTTCTAAGCTGCAAGGGGAGGGCGATTCACCCACCCGGGTGCAGCAGAGTAAAGTCACACGGGTCTGAAGTCTTTGCCCAGTTGGAGAAAATGAAGCCCAGAGACTTCCGGGGGTGGGGTGGGACTCCGCTCTAGCGGTTCGGCCCTGGCCAACTGGAGATGTTCAATCTGTTGCTGGTTCTGACCCGTGTTTGCAAGTCACTAGTGCCTTGTAAAACGGGCCACTGGTGCCGCGAAGCCCAAGAAAGCACGTCTCTGAAGAGATACGCAGCAGCAGCATTAGAACTCAGGACCCAGCCAGGTCTTCAGCCCCTCCTAAGTAGCCTCAGAACAGACACTTCCTTCTCCAGTTTTCTACCGGGGGAGGCGTTTCGATGCTGAAGCGCGACGTGTTGTCAGCTCTCGGAGGTTTTGCGCACTCTGAGAAAAGGGAAAGTTGCAGAACCCCGAACAGTCACGCCAAGGGGAGCTGGCTGTGACGTAGTGGGGGTACCTGGCTGGTTTCTATGGGTCTGGGGTAACCCCCACTGGCTGCAGTGGGTACCACGGCCCAGAAGGACAGGCCATGAGTCATTATGCAAAGAAGGTCTCAACCCCCCATGGAGAGGAACAAAGGAAGGTGGATGCTGCCCTGGCTGGGGGCAGGGCTGGAAGAGGAGGGTTAGTTCCTGGCTGGAAAGCAGGGAAGAAGGAACTGGGGAGGGGGCTGGGATCCCCCCATCTCAAGGGGGCACTGAGGCCTCTTAGCCCCAGTTCCTGTAACCAGATTACATCTGTGCTGTGCTGTATCCTGGAGGAGCAATAAACCACCCTCAAGTCTACTGGCTGGTGGAGTCTGTTTGTGCCATTTTGGGGTGCAGGAGACGGGGGAACCCCAACGCGCCGTCACACTGGCAAAATAATGTAGCAGCAGCCGCCAGTGGTCTCACACAGACCTCCTTCCCAGCGCTAGTCCCTGGACCCAAGCGTGGCACAGCCTGGATCCGTACACCACAGCGTATGCGGCTGTCAGCATGATCCGACCGCAAGAGGCAAAGCCAGCCCCTTCACGCTCTCTGGGCTTTCGCACGCTTCTGGGGCATCGACCACACAGAGGCTGGGTCAGCGCAGCGGGGCGGTCTACAGACAGCCTTCCCGCCCTCGCCCCGAGGAGCCACGGAACCCGTTGCCGTCCGGACTTCGGAGTCCTGGCGCGCCTGGTGCTTTTCTGTGAGCGGGCAGCATCCCCGTCACCAGGACGGGCGCCAAGTTGTGACGGCAGCTCCCACCGGGCAAAGATCTCGCTGCATGGGGGCACCGCTGAGCGATCGGCAAGTACACGCAGCCTGCACGGCATGATGGGCGCGCTCCAGATCAAAGGCGCCACAGGAAAGGTTTGGTTAATGGCAGGGCGTGATGAATGGGGCAATGGAGAGGCGAAGAGGCGGCAGGGCCAGCATGTTGTTGCCTCGCAGGGGAGGCCAGCTAGCGAGGAAGCCTGGAGCAATAGCTGGGGTGGCAGGAGCCACGGAGGTGGGCAGGGCAGAGGTAACCAGGTCTGCTGCCTCCCGGAGAAGCCAGAGTGTGACCAGCCAGCGCTGTCTGATGCAGGGCCCTGCAGCGGCGCATGAGCAGCTGTGGTTTGCAGACCCTCCCCGGGCCCTGCCCTACGGACATGGGCACGGCAGCTCCTTGTGCTCTGCCCCACAGACGCGGGCACGGCCGCTCTCCAGGCCCTGCCCCACGGCCGTGAGCACGGCCACTCCCCGTGCTCAGTTCACCCCCCTCGCTCACACCCACCTCCAGGAACTGGGCGCTGACTTTGAACTCAGGCACAGGCGTGCCCCGCTCCTGCGCCGCCCGCTTGCGCTGCTCGATGCCACTGAAGAGGTGGGAGATGGCCCGGGGGATGATCCCGTTCTCTTCCTCGGAGATGTTCATGTCAAAGCCGGTGCCCATGGTGTACGTCTTGCCAGCTCCGGTCTGAAAGGCACAGGACAGGCGCTTAGACAGCCCCGGCGCATCCGCCCCAGCCCGCTAATCCCAACCAGCAGCCACCCTTCCCCAACAGCTTGATGCCCCAAGAACCCAGCCGGCAGCCCCCCCAACATGCCAGCTCTGGCCTCTGCCCTGCACCCCACCAATGAGCCTCAGCTCCGACCTGCAGGACCTGCCCAGCTGTGCTGGCCCAGCGCTCAGTGCCCTGCCGGAGCTGGTGGTGCGGTGACCCAGGTCTGCCACCGACACAAGCGGGGAAAGCGGGTACCTGGCCATACGCCAGCACGGTGGCATTGTAGCCTTCGAAGCAGCCCTCAATGAGCTTGCTGACGCACGTGGTGTAGATCTGCTCCTGCCACGTGTCCAGGTCGAAGACAAAGTCGTAGGTGAAGGCCTTGTCCTTTCCCAGCAACACCTGGGGCTCCCCAGGCGTTACCGAGGTGCAGATGTGACATCCCTCAATCTTCTCCTTGGACAGCTGGGGACGGATCCTGCCGGTGGAGAAGACAAACAGCTGAGGACACGACAATCTGACCTCTCCCTGAGCACCCTGCGTCCCGGCGGCAAGGGGCTGCCCATGGGTGAAATGCAGCCACCTCTGGGCAGGAACACGGCAGCAGCTGCTTACCCACAAAAAGTAACCGGTTAGCACAGGAATCGCACCCCCCGGTGAAACAGCAGGAAGCAGGAATTTGGCTAGGGTTGGCCCCCAGGACTCCTGTGAATAACCCCATAGGGGAGGGACCTTGGTGCTACCCATGTAAGGTCTTGGCACCTCGAGGTTGCTGGTTCAGACCCCCCCAGTCAGTAGTTAGAGAGCAATTCCCTTGTGAGGGCTGCTTGGCAGTAAGCGAGATCGCTGGGGCCCAGTGGTCACTGTCACCAAAGCCACCAACCCAAGAAGCCACTGCACCACAACTCTCACCCTAGCTGGGGTCCGAGCCAAACCGGGGAGGGTGTGCTGGTTGGCGGAGGGGTGAGCAGGCCTTTGTGTGTCCACCCAGCGACCTTCAAAGCCACCTAAAATGCATCTTTTACAATAGCTCGCTAAGAAGCAAACATGCTACGCAGATGGGGGAGCCAGGGGCCGGGATGCTGAACGTACCCTCTGCCCCAGCCCACCCCAGGAGAAGAAAGGCACCAGACCCTGATACTACTACACCGCTCCAGGGCCGCCAAGCGCCTACGGGCCAAGCCCAGGCAACATCCCGCAAGAGGCAGCGTTCGAGAGCCAAACACAGGCTGGGCCGGGGGGCCAGCTCTTGCCAGGGAAAGAATCGGTTTCTGTTTCGGGAGCAGGCCGATTGGAAATAGCTTTGCTGCACCGTAACAGGAGGCTTCCCTCCCAGAACTGAGGATCGAGTTTCTGGCGGGAAACAATGCCGTGTTGCCAGAAGTCAGGCACCTGACAATCACGAGACAGGTCCTCCAGATACACCAGGCTTAAAATGGCGAGCTTTAAAACCGGAATCTGGATGGCGCTCGCAAGCTTCTCTCGGCAAGCCGAGGGCTGAGAAAACAGCAACAGCCCCCACAATTTACTTTAAGAACAAACAAAATAAAAAAATTCCCCCAAACCCAAAACGAGCCATGTGCTGGGCTTGAGGAGTGTCCTCCGCTGTATTTTTTTTTTTTAAATATACAGTTCTCATAGAGCTGGAAGGTACCTGCCACCTTTCTAATAACCAGACCCCAAGGTCCCGCCTCCTGCTCCGCCTCTGTCCCGCCCCCTGCTCCGCCTCTGTCCCCCAAGGTCCCGCCCCCTGCTCTGCCTCTGTCCCGCCCCCTGCTCCGCCTCTGTCCCCCAAGGTCCCGCCCCCCTGCTCCGCCTCTGTCCCCCAAGGTCCCGCCCCCTGCTCCGCCTCTTTCCCCCAAGGTCCCGCCCCCTGCTCCGCCTCTGTCCCGCCCCCTGCTCCGCCTCTGTCCCCCAAGGTCCCGCCCCCTGCTCCGCCTCTGTCCCCAGGTTAAAAAACTGGACATCAGGGCTTCACAAAAAGCACCCAGAGGCACAAGCCAAAATCCGGATGGTCTGGGTGAAGAAGAGGCAGGTAACAGGCACCGTACAATTTCACCAGGAGAATGCATCAACACAGCACCCCACCCCAGAGACCTTTGAAACCAAGAGGACCTGACAACGGGACTCGAAGGGTGGTGTCAGATGAAGGGGGGGGGGTTCAGCGTGACTTGGAAGGACGGGGGGGACTCAGAGAACTGGACCAAGGAAATGCAGAACAAGCCATGGAGTTCATGGCTCCATGGACAACAAGACAACGAGTCCGATCCTTTATTACCCAGCACAGAGTTAGCCTGTGGCGCTCCCTGCTATGACACAGCCCTGATGCCAAAAGCTTCACTGGACTCAAAGGAGAACTGGGTATTTGCAAAGAGGTTGAGAAGCTGAGAAATGTTTTATTTTAAAAAAGTGATAAATCCTCATGCTTCAGGGCACGAACCAGCTCCTAGGTGACCAGGGTCAGGAAGAAACTTTATACAGGCGGGTGAATCCTTCGTTTCCCTTTCATGCATTTCTTGTACTTCCCTCAGTGCTGCCCCGCTGGATATGGGACCCTGGACCATGGCAAAGCCTGGCTGCTAGCAGGGGAGCAGGCAGATGGACAAGGCTGGACCGGCTGGGATTCGAGACGGAAGAAATCTCCAGGGGGATTAGCCGATCACACGGACTTGTGCACTGACAGAGTGGCCTCGCACAGCTCTGTAAAGCTCGCTCCACGCCTCGTCAACTGCACCCTGGAGACTTCTCAACAGCGCGTTAGAGACTGAAATAGCCACACGATTGTCCTGTCTAACCAACGAAGGTGCCTGGTCACGTGTCTAAGACACAGCAGGAATGAGGCCGGGCAGATGGCGCGGTTCTAGTGAGTTACTGTAGTGCTCAGGTGGGGATGATAAGGCATCGCAGGTCTGTGGTCACAGATGGTTAAAATAAAGCCAGGAACAAGACCAAACCCCTGCAAATCTACACGGAGGGTTGTAATCCCAGACCTGCCGCTGACCCGCCATGTGGCCTTGCCTCAGTTTCCCCACTTGCACAATAGGGCTAACCACACTGAGACCCAGGAGACCAGTTCCTGCCGTGCTGACAACGCACACCAGGTCCATAGGCATGGAAGCCTTCCTAGGGAGGAATGTGGCCTGTGAGGTCCGAGTGGTGTGAGGCCTCTGGACGGCTCTCTCGGTTCTTAAAGCTGTGCTGAGGAGCAGCAGGCGCTACGGAGGTTGGCGAGGTCCCATCGGAATCCAGGCAGCCCAGACAGCAAGCCGGGGCGAGAACGTCACTCCTCACCTGACCCCGAGCCCACCTGAGCCAGCCTCCCCCACCTGCAGGGGCTGCTCCGAAGCACATCAAGCACCGCACTTGCTTGCCCAGACGCCTAAGCCCATTGGGGGTTCGGGAGTTCCCCACCGGTCACTGAACAGCAGCTAACAGGCAGGGAAATGGTTCCTCGTGCCCGACAAGAGGCAGCCTTGTGACGTAGTGTGGGTACCTTGCTGGTTGCTATGCTGGGCAGGGGGTTGTGAGTGACCTCCACTGGCTGTAGCACGGCCCAGCAGGGCAGGGGATGAGTCACTATGCAAAGGGGGCTCCAAACCTGTCTGACCAGTGATCTCCCAGGGAGCAGAACAATGGGAAGAAGGGGAGTGGAGCCCTGGCTGGGGGCAGGGCTGGAAGAGTGAGTTAGGTTTCTGGCTGGGAGCATGGAGGAGACAGCCTAGGGAAAGGGGCTGGAATTTAGGGGCCCAGTCTCCCCCATCTCAAGGGGGGCTGAGGCATCCTAGGCCTGCCCTGGAACCAGATAACATCTGTGCTGTGCTGTATCCTGGAGAAGCAATAAACTCCCTCTATTCTACTGGCTGGGGGAGTCTGTTCGTGCCATTACGGGGGTGCAGGAGACGGGAAAACCGCAACGCGCCGTCACACGAGGCAGCCTCCCTGGAAAAGATCGAACCAGCGCCCCACTTGCACCAGGAAGTAGATCTGCCAGTGGCCATGGCAGCGAACAGCCCACTGCACCGGCAGAGTCGCACCTGCCACGCCGAGGCACAAGATGCGGCTTGTTCCAACCACACGAGCTGCTTCCAGCCTCCGTCTCAGGAGGACAATGGCTGACACACCCTCTTATTGCAGAGGGGGCTTGAGTGTGCGCAGAGCCCCGCTGGGCAGTGGGGGGTGCGCACCAGCCCTTGCTCAGCCCCCCTCCCGCCAATGGCCCCACAGTTCCAACGCCAGCAGCCTCCAGGGGGCACTGGGAGTCCAGCCGGACAGGCGGAGGGGCCCACACACAGACCTGCTCACCACGGGATCACCGGTGTCGGGGCTCGCACAGATGAGGGTGCAGGAAGGGGAAGGGGACACTACGCACCCCCTGGCGTTTGCCGCTAGCACACAGCCCTGCAAGATACGCGGGCTGGACCCTTCCTGGCCCCCCCGGAGAGGGGGGTGACGTATGCCCCAGCCGGGTGCAAGAGGGGCTGGGGGCAGGAGAGAATCCCCCGCCCCGCCAAGCACACCCTGCTGGCTGAGCTGTGGGGAGGGCAGCAGAGAGGTCTGCTCCACGCCCTGAGGGCTGACTGCCGTGGCCGGATGGAGCCGCGGATTCTTCCTGCAGGGCCCGTCCATTTACAAACGCGGCCCAGCTGGCGGAGAGCCGGGGCCGGGCCCACGGCGACGGGCCGGCCGACACACCGGGAGAGACAGACACAGGCCGGGCGGGAGAGCCTGCCCTTTCGCGGGCCGGTGACTGACAGCACCGGGGGCTGCCGCGGCTGTGCCAGGCAGCCCCCATCCTGCATCCGGAGCCGGCTAGGCCGGGCGAGAGACAGAGAGCAGTTCATAAAGCAACCGGGGGGCTCCCCGACTCGGAGCCTCGCTCTTTTCTTTCTGGGCTGGCAGGATGTGAAAGCCGCCGCGCGGTTGCCATGGCAACCCAGCATCCGCCGGGGAGGAGGAGGGGGAGCAGGGGACAACCCGAGGGGTGAAATGCTTTGACACGCACACACAGTTGCTTATAAAAAGCCCGGGGGCAGTTTCTCCAGTGGCCCCGGCACGCACAATGGCCGGCTTGTTCCGCGCGGCCCCACGAGCCAACGTTTGCACAGAGGGAACCAATTGGGCTGGCGTCCAAAGCATTGAAGGGGCCTGAGAGCGAGTCCGCAGCCCGACGACAGCAGGGAGCGATTCGAGGAGCCTCCTCACGAGACAGCAGGGCCACGGAGCCACGCCGGGCGGGCCCCAGCTTGGCCGCAGGGTTCACGCCCCACGAGGCTCACAACGGCCCCCAGCACTCCGGAGGCTAATCAATAACCCAATTGCCCCACGGAATGGATGGGGAGGAAAACCAGGGTTGTAGGAAGGGGCATCCCTTTCTTGGGGCTTCATGTCCCACCATCCCGGGGTCACGGGGAGCCGTCTGACTGGAAGCTGTGTTCAGGCTGAACTCAGACCCCCGGACTCAATTCCCCTGATGCTCAGGGCAACCCCCCGCAAACCCAGCTCCTCTACTGAAACTCTAGAGCGCCTCCGCCGCTCGCCACCCCCTCTGTGCCTCAGTTTCCCCTTCCATGGTGACATTATTGCTCTGGGACTATTTCACCTCTATCCAGCAGCGCAGCCCACAGAGCTTGGCCAATGTATACTAGAACAGCCCTGCCAGACACAACCTGGCCGCAGCTTTTCAAGAGATCCCGGCTCCCGACGGCCTCCACCCACCCACTGAGCTGCTGGGAACGGAGCCGCTTTGAAAATCTGGCACGAAATTAAACCTCCACCACTTTTCCCCCCCTACCCCATCCCTGCGTGTGGGAAGTGCACAGCAGTGCCGGAATGCAGCTGCTTCTGGGGCAGAGGCGCCACCAGACCGCATGCAGCAAGAGGAAGCCAGCCACGGACCCTGGGGCAAACCCTCCGCTCGCATGAGAAGTGCCCCCCAGGGGGGCGTGGGGGGGGACAGAATTATTTATCACCTACCGGCAGTTTGTAACATCTCCCCAAGACACCCACCGCGCTGTGCCCCCGGTGGCGTTCCAGCCTTCGCCCTGCTGCCTGGCCAGTGAGGACACGTGCCCACAGGGGGGCTTGGTAACCGGCTGCTCTGGGGTCTACTCATGCTGGGCGCTCGCAGCAGCTGCTATCTGGCTGTGGTCCCGAGGTCAAGGGATCGCCCCAGGCTGGACAGCACGGCCTTGCCCGCGGCAGGGACAGACCCTGGCAGGCAGGCACGGGGCCCGCTGGGCTCAGAGCGACAGATTACATCACATTCAATAAAACCACAACACAGCAGACCAGGGCACACTCCCCAGACACACACACACACCAACACACACACACACACACACACACACACACACACACACACACACACAGGCTGTCACACAAACACCCCAATTGACGGACAATTGTCTAGAGGCAAGAACACCCGCCCCTCCAAGTCAGATCTGCATCCCAGTCAAACCTTCCCTTGGAAGACAGAGGATTCTGACATAAGATGGGAGGGGGGACCCCCACATGGGGGAGCAGGAAGCCCTGTATTTGGGGAGGATAGAAAGGTCTCTGGGATGCCAGAGGGCAGGCAGCTGCTGGCTCAGAGTTTTGCTCGTTCACCAACCAGCTCCACTTTCTAGAGGGATTCCACTACTGCCCAGAGTCCTTGGGGGTTTCTACCCCGTGCCATCGGCACCAGCAGAGAACGAAACGGACCTCAGAGGAGGCCAGGTCTGGTGCTGCAGCAAATACAGCTGTCAGTCTGACGGGCAGCGTGCGGATCGCAAGCATGAGCTACCCGCTCGCCAATGCTGACAGCCCCAGCTAAGCAGTCCAGACTCCTGTGCCCTACGGCTCGGCCCAGAGGGGGACCTGTGACACACGGAGCACTGGGTTGCACCGGGAAGCTGAATGAAGTCAAAGCAACTAAGCAACTAGGAGGAATCCAGGCCTGGCTCTACCACACGCCCCAGCCTCCGTTTCTCCACCTCGGCAGCGGGGAGTAGCCTGTCGGAGCTGCTGCCTAAGGTGTAACCTACATTCACATCACGGCAGCTCCGGCTCCTGTCACTCCGTCTATTTCTGCAGAAGCATCGTGTGGGCGACTCACACTGAATCCATCACCCGCTCCAATCCCCGAGCTCTCAGCCTGGTGCGACTGCTGCCTAGCCCGTCCCCTCCAGTCGCTCTGTGCCTCTGATCGGCTCTCCCCACACCAGCCACATTACGGGGCGGAAAGGGGGGTTCTGTTCCAGCCCTTGGCTCTGGTGTGCTAAGCTCCACACATCCTCTCTGGCTGAGGAGTTGCACCTGATTTTAGGAGGCACCTGGATACCGTGTTTGAAGGCAGAACAAGTGCTTAGGTCAAGCCTATTGGTCCATAGTCTCCAGGTCGCCAATTACAAATATTGACTAGGACAGAACTCGCTTTGGTCCATATGCTGGCACTATTGTAAGTGCATGGTCCCTGCCGCAACATTATAGCTATGGGCAGTGTGCCCTGGAAGCTGGGAGCTTGTGTGGTTGCTCAGGAGAGATTCCAGCGCGGCCCAGTTGATTAGCAGAGAGCCCACAGCTAGGTTTGTGTTTCCACTGGTGGTGCACAGTCGCACACGCCTAGGTGCACATTTATTCCGCACATGGAGGGAAAGATTAGAGGGAACATTGGCTAGGACCCATTTTGACCTCTGCTTTGTCAAACTCTTCTGGGCTCTGGGACATCCTGTTGCACAGGCTGGTCCATCATCCACTGCAGGATGCAAGAGACTTGACGGAGACATGATGCTCATCTCTCAAGCCCCAAGAGAATGAGGCCTTTTGTTCTGGCATGAGTAAGGTGGAGCAAGAGCGACTCCCAAGCAGCACAAGCTCTGTGGCCGAGTGCAAGTGCCAAGACAGAGCGGCTCCTTTGTAACAAGCCCAGGACAGCTGCTGAGCCTCACCTCCCTCCTGTCACTATGTGCCCCGGATGCCCATTGCACCGAGGCTGATGTGAAGCTAAGGGAATTGCCCAAGGACATCTAGAGCATCAGTGGGAGAGCAGGGGATTTTTGAGCCCATGCCTCCAAGCTAGTGCTCTGTCCATCTGCCCATTCCTCCTCTGCTGCAGCCAGCACCGCAGATCTGGGAGTCCCAAGTGGGGCAGGGGAGGGATGCTGGGATGGCTTTGTCCTTGGAGGGGAGGGGTGGGAGGAGGAGGAGTCAGGCCTACAAACGAACCCAAGGGAGAGCGCTTGCAGGCTCTCTGGTTGGCTGGGAGCGAACTCAAGCCAAAGTGAAGCATTTAATTACGACAGCTGGAAGGGAGCGGAGGTGACTGGAGAAAATCAACTGAGGCTCCTGCTGGACGGTGGCGCCTGGTCGGCCAGCGCTCCCCCTATGGCTCCGGGCAAGAGACACCCTTAAGTCACCTCCCAGCGGCACGTTAGCCCGGCCCTCAGCACGCCTGCGGGACGCCGGTCCGGAGCGGGGAGTGCATGCCCCAGGCACTGCAGCCTATGGCCAATGCGCTGAGGCTTTCTGGAGACCCCCCAGCAGCAAGCTGACCAGACAGAATGGCCTAATGGCTAGAGCACTCAACTGAAACTCAGCGTATGGGGTGCACCCCAGGTCTGCTATCTTGTGCCTCAGTTTCCCAATCAGTGCTGTGGGGTAAGAGCACTTCTGGTGGGTCAGAGTAAATCTGAATGGCTATAAGGGGTGCAGATCCCCTAGAGATGGGGGCTAGATAAGGCTCAATGGAGATGGGGCCCCAGGCTACACTAATGGGCTCTTCCGGCTAACGGAGGAAGGGCTAACGAGATCCAGCTGCTGGAACCTGAAGCTAGACAAAGTTGGGCTGGAAATAAGGGATACACCGAAACAGAGGGTCAGTAACCCTGGGAACAGCCTCCCAAGGGCTCTGCTGGATTCTCCACGGCTGGCAACAGCTGAACCCGGCCGGGCCGGTTCACAGCTCTGCCCTAGGTCCAGCAGCAATCACACCCTCCACCCCTCGCAACCAGGATCGGCTCCAACGCGGCGCTCCAGGCACGCTCAGCAGGGCCGAGACCCCGGGAGGACCCAGCTCAATGCAGCTTTGCCCGGCAGGAGCCGTCTCTCCGGGGCACTCCCTGCCCTGCCGCCCGATCCCTCCCCTCCTCCCTGGGGACCAGTACAGGGAACACTCTGGTTGCCTCCAGAAGAGAGGGACTGTTCACACCCCCCCAACACACACACACGCCTGTAGTCATCCAGGATTGCGCCGATGGGCTCCGCTGCAGGCCCAGGGCTATGGGGAGCCCTCCAACAGGTATGGATGGAGAGGGTTTGCCAGGCAGCGGGGCATCTTCCTGCCACCTCTGCTGTTCCTGAGCCCCGTTTCCCAGAATGCACAGCTCGGAAACAGCTCGCTCCCTGGCCCCTCTGACCCAGGTCTTAGGGGAGCCTTTTACTTCAGGCATGCACGGGGCAGCCAACGTGCTCTGCCGTGGCACACCTGTGCTGACCCACGCACCCGCGCTTCACCGAGACAGGCTCTGGGGCGGGCAGGAGACTGGCTTCCAGAGAGGAACGAGCAAACGGGTTAAACAGAGGGACGGGAGCAGGGAAACCCAGCCACCCCACTGGGCCGTCGGGGGCCCCGCCGAACCCCCAAGAGGTAACAGCATCCGGTGCTCCGTCTGATTCTAAGCTAGCTGCAGGGTTCTGTGGTCAGGTTTCTCGGAGGAGTCTGGAACAGCAGCACCCACGGCTGTTCACGCCTGCACCGGTCTCTGGGGCCACAGGGCAAAGCAGCTTTGCCCACACACACCGGCCCTGCGCCTGAGGGAAAGGGAAGGGTCTCCCTCTGTGCTCCGAAAGGCAGAGGTGACAAAAGGTGGGTCCCCCCATCCCCTCCAGGGACATTTCCAGCCAGGCCCCGCAAGCGCAAGGGAGGAGAGCCCCCCGGGGTACTGCGATAATGCAGCGCTCGCTCACAGACCGGGCCAGGCGCTGGGCAGACAACAGCCTTGGAGCCCAAGGAGCTGCCCGGCTCTGTAGCATTGCAGGCCATACAGGAGACAAGGCAAGGAGCAAAGGGAAAGGACACAATCCCAGGCCACTGCCCTGCAGGCCACGCCAGGAGCGGGCTCCCAGCCCACGTGGGCAGAGAAGACTCGCGCTAGCCTGCTCCAAACGGCAGTGGGGGCGGTTTGGCTCTCACGCTCCAGCCTGGGGCCAGGAGGGTTCGGCGCTGGAGCTGCAATGCCCGGGTGCTGGCGCGGGCCTGTCCGGGCAGGCGGGAGACGCTCCCAGCACCCAAGGGCCGCCGCTCCCATGGAAGAGGGAGGAGTGGAAGAGAGCGCTCCTCTGCATCGAGAGCTCTAAGAACCCCCCACCCCTCCCAGCGCAGACTCATCAGCCCACAGGCCAGCCCAGGAGCTGCCGGCCCGTTAGCCCTGCGACTGAAAGCCAGGCCGCCCAGGCGCTGGAGGCTCGCCCGCGGCTCGCTGCCCGGGGACTTCAATAGCAAGCAGAGTGCACTGCGAGAGGCTGGTAGCAGCCTGGCCAAAGCTGCCCTCCTGAGATCGTGCCGCCGTTCCCACGAGACAGGGATGGGGCCCCCAAGAGACTAAGGCATTTGCTTACCCCAGGTCCAAGTGTTGAACCCGGGTCTCTGGCAAGCGTCCTAACCATTGGGCCACCCTGGTGTGGGGTTCTCCATCCCGGGCAATTTTAAATCCAGGTGATGTTTTTCTGGGGCAGGTCTCCAGCCTGCACTATGCAGGGGTCAGACCGGATGGTCAAAGGGCCCCCTTCCGCCCTGGCTCTTGAAACCGGTCACACACACAAGCCCCACTTGGGAAAGACCCAGCTCAGCTAAGACTAAAGAACCGCTGGGACAGCGGCTTTGCCTCTTCCCACTAGAACGAGGGTTGTACTGAGGTCGCGCCTAATGGCCCAGGCCTCCCTGTTACACAGGCACGTACTCGTCCCCGAGAGCTTGCACCCAACGCACAGACTCGCTCACCACTAGGGAGGTGCTGCCTTCCTGCGAGGGTTGCCAGACGGTGTCAACAAAAATCCTGGACGCACTTGACATTCCATCACAATCGACATTCCATCGGATTTAGAAGATCCCAGACAGACCTATTGTCTCAGTTCTATTGTCTCAGTGTGTTTCCCGAACAGAACACTCAAAGGCTGGACTGTCCGGTTCTAAACTGGCCACCTGGCCACTCTACTTCCTGCCGGCTTCTTCCTGCCCCTCCAGATCTGCTGGAGAGAACGCACATGCCTAAAGGATGGGAACCCTCATGCTTCAGGGCCTGCCCAGACATTGACTGACCGGGGTCAGGAAGAAGCTTCCCCCATGAGCAATTTATTCCACAATGGTCCCCTAGGGGACGCTGCTTGCTCCTCGCTCTGAGGGGGTCTAAAGCCCTTTGAAGCCCAGAGCCCTCGGGCGGCTACCACAGACACGCCCCGGCCCAGCCGGCCGTGGGGTGTTTGATCGCGCCCCAGGTGTGAGCTAGGAGCCCTCTCTCCATCCTGGCTCCAGCATCGCAGAGCGGGCTCGGCTCTTCTCTCGCTCTCTCTCACACACACTCACACACATTCATTCTGCGCCTGCCAGACCCCACCTCGGGCCTCAGCTGCCCCTGCCGAGGAAGGAGAAGGAGCCCAGTGGGAGCCATGACGGGCGGCTTTGTCCCTTGGTGGCAAAGGTCAGGACAATGAACCATAGTGCTCCCTCAGCAGCCTCTCTCCAAGGGGTGGGGGGAGGAAGGGAGAGAAAAGCCCCCCCCCCAGCCCAGGCTGCAAGAGAGGCTGGGAACCGTCCCTCGCTGGTCAGCTGTGGCTCTGGGCTGGAGACTGCAGCCGCTGCCCCCGGCCCTGCCCACGCATCACTCGATACGTGGCTGTGGCCTCTCCCACGCAGCAGACCATTGCGGGGGGGGGGGGGGGGGGAGCGCAGGGCAGGCTGCCAGCAAGACCTGGCGAGGGGACACCGGCCTCATGCGGCCCCACCATGAGCTCTGCAAACCGATGAAAACCCCCCTTGTGGCCACATGGCCCTAGCAGACCTACCCACGGCCCCTCCTTCGGGGAGACACCCCGTCCTGGGCAGGACCCATGGGTGGCCAGGCAGGCAGCAGTACCCTCCTGGCGAGGACCAGGCTGCTGGCAGGCGAGTGGGCGGTGCCAGTGCAGGGTTAGCCCCGTGTGGCTCCCCCTGGCCACCTGGCACCTTCTCCTTTGTGCAGGGCAGGTGAAACGCGCATGTTGTCCTGGGCTGTCATCACAGCCCTTCCGTCCGGCTCCAGCCCACAAGGAAAGGCCTGGAAGAGCCAACGGCAGCAGCAAAGTCTCATGCAGGAGCAGCTCCTGCAAACACGTCGTGGGGCCGCAGGGAGAGGGGCCGCTGGGGAGTGCTGTGGGTAGGCTCAGCTCCGTAGCCGAGGGGGGCAAAGCTTGGGGGGAGGGGAGGCGCGAGAAGCGGGGTCCTGCCCTTGCAATAACCAACCCCCCTGGCCTGAATGACTTTCGCTCGGGCGGAGGGGGAACAACATGGGAAGGGGAGGAAGGACGACCCAATGGGAGAGCTAGGTTCAGTGCCCTGCCACTGACTCTGTGACCTTCTTCGGGCAAGCAACTCAGGGCTTGTCCACAAAGGGAAACGAATCCAGATTCAGGCAGGATGTGAGTTTACTCTTATTCCAGAACCAGACTGTCCACATGGGGAGCAGGTCTGGTCTATTTCCCTAGGTGGACAAACCCTTTCGTTTCTATCTACCTCAGTTTCCCCATCTGAAAAATGGGCACAATGCCACTTGACTGCCAGTGCCCTGTGCTTCCAGCCCTGCAAGCGCTAGAGAAGAGCTAGGGGTGCTAGGGGCACAGTGAGGGTCGCAGCAGAGGTGTCCAAGGATAACAACCGTGGGAGTCCTGCTGGGCTCAGATACTGTACAGCTGAGGGCTAGAGAAGTGCAACAGCTAGATGGCTGCCTGCAGAGATAAGCAGCCGAGGCTTTGCAGATTTAAAGGGGCAGCCCGCAGAAAACAAACTGCTTACAAAGGGAACTGCAGCCGGCCTGGCTGCACAGGAGGGTCTCCGACAGCAGAGAAGCAGCAGGCTGGGAGTTTTGCTCCCGATACGTTCACGCCAGTGACGAGGCGCTGCTGGGAACAGACCCGCCACGCCTGCCGTGGAGCGTGCAGAAGAGAAGCCAGACAGACGGCAGCGAATATGCTGGAAGGGCCCCCGCGTGCCCACGTATCACCCCCGTCGGAGTGCTGGGAAGTGAACCCTCCTGGGGAAGCCACCCCCAGCGTCTGCGCGGTGCAAGCCACGCGCCCGCTCAGAGTCTCACACGGTACAACAGGGCCACGCGCTCAACCTCCAGCCCAAACTGTGGCCAGGAGGGAAACCGGTTTGCGTTTAACGTTGGCGGAAACAGCCCAGCTGTGCACAATTCTCCCCACACTCGGCGCCTCCGGGGGGGGGGGGACCTCTGTGGCCGAGTCCCACGTGACCTCCCCTTGCAATCAGGCAGGTCCCAACCCTCTCGACTGTTTAATCTAACAACACGGTGTATTTTGACAGCCTCGGGTAGGGGATATCCCCTCTGGGCCTGCCAGGCAAAGGGCTGGGCAAAGGAGTTTGCTTGCTTTTCAATTAGCACCGGGGACCCCTGGGAAAAGTGCTCCCCTCCCCCCCAGACAGATGTGCCAGGATCGTATTTCAAGCAGGTTGGTATTCTTAGAGCTTCGACGAGTGTAATTTTCTCCTGCCCCCTCCGCTCCAATTACACTGTTGTACCATAATTAACGTGCCTAACACACCCCCAGGATCACCTCTTTACTAAATTAATATTGCTAAACTACCAGGATCATAGAGGATTAGGGCTGGCAGAGACCTCAGGAGGTATCTAGTCCAGCCCCCTGCTCAAGGCAGGACCAACCTCAACTCAATCATCCCAGCCAGGGCTGTGTCAAGCCAGGACTTAACAAGCTTTAGGGCTGGAGATTCCACCACCTCCCTAGGAAACCCGTCCCAGTGCTTCCCCACCCACCTAGGGACATAGCTTGTCCTACTATCCATCCTAGACCTCCCCCATTGCAACTTGAGCCCATTGCTCCTTGTTCTGCCATCCCACACCACTGAGAACAGCCTCTCTCCAGCCTCTTTGGAACCTCCCTTCAGGAAGTTGAAGGCTGCTCTCAAATCCCCCCTCACTCTTCTCTTCTGCAGATTCAATAAACCCAAATCCCTCAGCCTCTCCTCATAATTCATGTGCCTCAAACTCCTAATCATTTTCGTTACCCTCCGTGGACTCTCTTGAATTTGTCCACATCCTTTCTGTAATGGGGGGCCCAGAACTGATACTCACCAATGCTGAATAAAGGGATCTGCTGGCAATGCCCCTCCTAATGCACCCCAATATGCCATTAGCCTTCTCGGCTACAAGGGCACCTTGTCGACTCATATCCAGCTCCTCATCCACTGTAATCCCCAGACCCTTTTCTGCTGAACTGCTGCTTAGCCAGTCGGTCCCCAGGCTGTACCAATGCTTGGGATTCTTCCATCCTAAGTGCAGGACTCTGCACTTGTCCTTGTTGAACCTCATCAGATTTCTTATGGCCCAACCCTCCAGTTTGTCTAGGTCACTCTGGACCCTGTCCCTGCCCTCCAGCGTATCTACCTCTCCCCCTAGCTTAGTGTCATCCGCAAACTTGCTGAGGGTGAAAATCCATCCCCTCATCCAGGTCATTAATGAAGCTGTTGAACAAAATCAACCCCAGGCCCAACTCCTGGGACCCTCCACTTGGTACTGGCTGCCCCTTAGACCTTGAGATGTTAATCACTACCCATTGAGCCTGTTGATCTACCCAGCTTTCTAGCCACCTTACAGTCCACATATTCAATCCAGGCTGCCTTAACTTGCTGGCAAGAATACTGTGGGAGACCGTAACAAAAGCTTTGCTAAAGTCAAGGGATGTCACATCCAGCAGAAGGCTAAGTGGGTCGGGCATGACTTGCCCTTGGTGAATCTATGTTGACTGTATCCATGATCATTTTCCTGTCCTCCAACTGCTTCCAAATGGATTCCAGGGTGGCCCTTTCTCAGAGGTTACAGAGGCTAACAACCCATAGCCTTAAAATCTCCCCGACCCCTTGAGTTCTCCACCTTGCAGGGTGAATCCCACACAATAGCACAGATCTTCCGGGGTGGGGGTGGGGGGGGGGACGACAACTTTTCCAGGCGAGATCCAAGCCCAGCATTTCAAACAACCTGCCCATGCACGGTGACAGAGTGAGTCTAGAGAACCCGGTGGAATTTCCAGGTGGGCCGGCGAGTAACATTTTCAAAAGCACCAAAGGGATGCGAGACCTAAATCTCCCTGGCTTTCAGCAGGCTCCTAAATCACTTGGGCACTTTGGAACGTCTGAACCACAAAGCAGGCCCACAATGCCTGTTAAGGCCGGGAAGAAGGGATATTTCTCCTGTTGAAATCCAAGGGGTGCTCTCCGGTACTTTAGTGCCACAGGGTAGATTCAGCAAAACCCAAAGAGACATTTTTATCTCCGTTTTTTCACATCAGTTATAAAAACACGTCTGACTGAAGCCAGCCTGGAGGCAAGTGACTTTTCGCCGCGCAAGTCAGTTGCGCTTTGTTTTTCCATTCGCACTGCTCTGTCCCAGGCTGAGTCACCAGCCCCGCCTCGCCGGCGGCGGAAAGGGTGGGTGACTCGGTGTTGCGCCTGCGCCAGTGAGTTCCTGTGACCATTATCAGCGGCTGATTTAAACCACTTCACTGCAGGAAGGACGGCAAGCGGCCCTCTGCTGGGGCATGGGAACCCAGAAGTGAAACTGACTAGCTACGGCTAGGAGAGAGACTCGGAGGTAACCTCCCTGCACGTCCGGATGAAATGCACCAGGCAAGAAGGCCCATCAGAACCGCTGCAGTTCAGCTACTGGGCTAGGCTCCTCAACCCAGGCACCTAAGAGGGGATGGTCCAGCCGCTAGCACCGTTCTGCCTCCCGGACCTCCCGTGGCCAGGCCCCGAACACCGGCTGTACAGGACACCACGTGCCTCACTCCACGAGTTCACACCAGTGTGGATTTCAGACCTCAGCCACGTGGAGATGTCATGTTTCAGCCCGTGGCCACTTCCCGCAGGGGGCCCGCACGGCATTCTCTCGCCCGTCGGTCGTTGGGAGTGAGGGGAACAGCGTGCATGAAAACACAAAGGCCAACAGCGCTGGCTGGAGCCAAGCAAGGCCTCGGCCAAGGGCCCTGCTCCACACAGTGCTGACCCACAGAGCCCCTCCCGTTCCATCTGTGCCTGTCTCACTTCTGCACTGCACCCCCCCCCCCCCACACACACACACACTGCGACTGTCCTGGGCAGGAGCACCGTGCCAGACACCTGCTGGGGACAAGGCGGAGATCAGGCAGCTCGCTCCCCCTGGGGCCTGTGTCTCTGGCGGGGCTGGCCAGCTGATCTTACACCCTCAGCTCCTGCAAATCTGCAGCCTCCTTGGCCACCAATGCCAAGCCTGAAACTGGAACCCCCCCAAGGCCTGGCTCTCCTGCAGCCATTCACCCCAGCAACCCCCTGCTTTGCCCCCTTGACCCCCATCTCAGGAACACGTCTGTGCCCCAGCCTCACACGGACTCATAAAATGCATTCCTGGGGGCTGGGAAGGTCATGGCTGGGGGAGGCACTAGCCAATCCAGATTGAAAGGGATACAAGCCACCCCCAGCAGATGAGGATATCCCAGACCGCCCCTGCTCTCTGCCCGGGGAGGGAGACAGGGAGTTGCCAGTGGTCCCGTTCTGTGCCTCTCAACCCGGACACGGAGCAGGTCGCTGAGGGGCTACATTTCAGCCTATTCCCCCTCTGATTGGCTGCCTGCCCCACTTCCCACCTCCTAGGGAAGAAGAGCCAGGCAGGGGTGCTGCAGAGGTGGCTTAGGATGAGCTGTGCTCCCTCCTCCCCCCCCTTCCTGTGAGCAACACGCTGCGCCCCCCAACCCAGGGAGCCTGGCTGCAGCTCCCCCAGGCCAGGGAGGGCAGAGCCCAAGAGGCAGAGGGTGGGCCGGGAGGAGCCCAAACAGGGGCTGGAGAGGACAAGCAGATGGGACGTCAGTTTCATTTCCATTGCCGATAACGGACACCTCCACCCCTTCAGTCCCCTCTAGTGCTAGGCATGCCAGACCCTCTCTGTCCTGACGGGGGGCTGCCCCCAAGGCCGGCCTTAGGAAAATAGAGCCCTGGGCAAACTTGTGTATTGATGCCTCTGACCCCTGGGGACATAGCCCCCCTCATTTCCCTGGTATCCATGGGCTCCCCAACCCCTGCACCCCCATCCTGTGCCCCCTTTGCCACTAACCCCTGCTTTGTGCCCCTTTTGCCCCCCAACCTCTGCATAGTGCCTCCTTCCTCCCAACCCCCGCACGTCCCTCCCACCTGTGCCTCCAACCCCAGCCCTGCGCTGCCAGCATGTCCTGCCCCCCTGCCCAGCAACACCCATGCCCAGTTGCCCCTCACCCACTGGCTATGGCACCCTGGGCATGGGCCCAGTTTCCCGGCCCTGGCCACCCCATGCCATGGCAGGGTGGCCTGCTCTCCCCTGCGGCTGCTACCTGACCCCAAAGCCTCGGTGACAACGGGCAGAGCCACTACGACTATCTACCCTGGCCTAGGACAGGAGGTCCCGCAACCCCCTCCCCCAACAGAAAACCAGACCCAAGGTCACGGCGGATCAGGGTCGAGCCCCTCCCGCCTGGTCACAGCGCACTGAGCCGGACCCGCGATTTGGTTCCAAGCTGGCTCCCGAGCCCCGAGGGACTGATTGGACCAGATGCTGCCAAACGTGCCACTCCTGTGCGATCGGGCCCAGGGATGGCGCACAAGAGCGGAGGAGTCGTGGGTCCAGCTGGGACTGGGTTGCTGGAGGTCTTGTAGGCAGCACTGGAACAGCTATTGGATAAGTGAAAGTATTTATATGCCTCACCCCCATTAACGCTGCATAGAGAGGGGACGTGCAGGCCAGTGCCCACAATGCCTGGGGCAGGGAAGACTCATCAGAGCCTGCTATTCACCCCATATCTGCATAGAAGAGTGAGGGGACAGGCAATGGAATGAACAAGTGGTGTATTGAAAAAAGAGAAGGACATGCCTATTTCACACATGGCTGGTCTGTGGAACTCACTGCCACAAGATTTCACTGAGCCCAAGAGCATCGTGGGAGTCACAGCAGGCAGGCGTTCTACCGACAGCGAGACCCACTGGGGTTCTAGTGAGGATTGAAGAGGCGGGAGATGCTACCCCATGGCATGACCCAGACCCCCCCCCCCCCAACAGTCATCTCGCTGGGCTTCCACCAGTGCCCACGCTAACACTCACAGCCCTCGCCAGCTACAGGCTCAGAGCAGGCACTTTCCTTTGGCAACCCACCGGGGCCTGGCTCTGAGCAGGGTCCCAGCCTGCCAGCCCTTGGGCAGGGCTACAAGCACTCGCACAGAAAGAGGCTTTGCCCACACGTCAGGGCCAGCATCCCAAGGGTTAACCCCCTCGGGCGCCCGCTTCCACCACGGCCCCAGTTTAACACTCCGGGCACTGGCATGAGGCCGTGTCAGACTGGTCGGGGCCAGCTCTTCCAACCGGCCACTCTCCAGGTGCCAGCATCTGCAGTGAGAACAAAGACCAGGGGCCGGGCCGGTGGGCTGCGAGAGGCAGGCGCGCACGGGAGACCTGAGCTGCTCCCTCTGGAGACACGTCTGTCCAGCCCACTGCCCCGGGTGAGTGGCAAACTCGAGCCACGGCCAGCCCCTTCGGCTGAGGAGGGGGGCAGCTGGCAGGGCCTGTGGGAATTAGACGCTCAGTCCGGCCGAGAGCCATCCAGCAGCCCGGCTGGGCTCCGCAGCGTGCTCAGAAGAGCGCCGGAGGGCTGGAGGTTGCAGGGTTTAAATAAACTTGAAATCTGACTCGACTTCCTTCCCCAATTTCACAAGCTCCATTTCCTGGCCCTTCTCGGGCGCGCTCGGCTGCTGCAGGAAACGCAGGGCTACGGGCTTCAGGGGCACGTTGGCTCCTTTTACATTTGAAACAGTCTTGGGAGCCCAACACAGACGCTTGTGTGACGAGCTGCTCCCCCCCCCCCCCGCCCCCAAAGCCAGTCTAGGAGGGCCAGCATTGCCCGCTCAAACCCAGGCACACAAAGAAACAGCCCCCAGCAGGCTCCATCACACCCGGCCCGCCCCCTTGGGAATCTGCTTCTTTGACCTGGGAGCATCCTCTAGGGACACAAACAAGCCTGCCCAACCGTAGGAGAACGCCGGGGTCTGCTCCCATAATCAGCCACAGCATAACCCAGTGCTGAGGGCAAGCTCCTGAGGGTTTGCTGATAACAAGGGCAGAACCAGCTGGGGGCTCGGCCCCTTGGGGCCGGGCAAACGGGAGATGTCCTCCTCTACAGTCAGCAAGTCTCCTAGACTGGAGAACAGGAAACCTACAGTGCTCACTGCCTAGCTCCTTGCAAAGTCACTTAACTTACAACCCTCACAGCATGAAGGTCGCTGAGAAGGAAAAACTGCAAGGGTTGCATCCTCTTCCCCCAGGCCAGACAGCTGTATTTAACTGTCGGGAATAAAGTCTTCAGCCCAGTCTATGAGCACTATTACACTGTTGAACTAACAGTGTGATTTTAAACTGGTTCGGTTAAGCCACTGCAAACCCCAAGGAGGGCAAGCTAGTTTTGGCACAGTTTAGTCTCCATTTTAACTCGTGTCATCAATCCAAACAAGGCAGACATCAAATTAAGAGCATGCACACAGGGATTTGCACCCCTTTAACTAAATCTTGCTTGGAAACTGGCTAAACAAGATCAGGTTTATATTTAAACAAGGCCTCACCTTTTCTTTTCCTGCCAGAGGTCTTCTTGGAAGACCAGAGAACTGGAGTGGAAGCTCTCGCTGCCCTTTACTGAAAGAGCCTCGAGTTAAATATTTAACGAAGGGTTTTTCCCCCCATCTGATTGTCAGGTGTTTGAGTTAAAGACCAGACGCTCAGAACAGTCCAACTGTCGTGTGAATCCATCGATGTGATTTATGCTGGTGCAGTTTGCCCTGGTTTGAAAAGCTGGTGTAAACTGTCTATATTGGGACTTTGCGCCGGGCATGTGTACTTCACTGGCTGAAAATCCAGTGTAAGGTTTTATTTAGACCTAGCTTTTCTCTTGGCACTGTTTCATGGCCTGCACTTAGAAACTTTAGATGAGGGGTGGGGAACTTAAGGCCCTGGGGATGTGGCCCCCGAGGCTCATGGCCCCCCACCCCAGCATTGAGGAGCCCATGCCGGAGCTCCAGCCCCCTCCCTTCCCCCCACTTCTCACCTGTGTGTGGCTTCTGGCTAATTTTTCTGTAGGTCAACGGCTCCTAACCCAAGAAAGGGTCCCCACTCCTGCATTAGATACCAATAAATGCTCTTGCCAGCAGATTGCAATGTAGCTAATTTTTAGAGTCCAGAACCCTCACACAGAAGGAGACTGCTCCCTAAGCCAGCGAGGCACAATCCACCCCACCGTTCTCTAGGCTGCCTAGTGCTGGGCCCAGACTGCAGACTTCCCTAGCACTCCTTAACCTGCCAGCTGGAGCAAAACCAACCCCCTGACGTTTCAAGTGGCAGCTTCCATTGTTAACAGCATTTTCAACCCGGCACGCTCGGGTTGACGCTCCTTGGGATTGGTGGCCTCACAAATCTAGCTGTTCTGCAGTCTTCCAGTGGGGAGAGAGAGCCTGACTCGGGACAGTAAAGGAAGTAGGAAAAAAGTCAATAAAACAAAAATAGCATCTTCTAGGCCTTCCTCTTGCTGTGTGTCATTCGCTGAATTCAAAAAGGGACCTAAATCCTATGGTTTGCTTACTCCTCTACCTTCCATTTTCCAGGACTGGCCTGGCTCCATCTCGGCAGCACAACCCCAGCCTTGGGCATTTCGAAAGGAAGGGGCGGGGTTGCTTGTGTTATCACTAGAGGAGATGAAAAGGGCATCTGGATGAGCTGGGTAGGCTCATCTGCATAAATAGATGCCAGTTACATCACTGCCTGTCCTACCCGCCAGCACACCTTGCTGGCAGGCCTTGGAGCATTCTGCCGGTTCACCGGCACGCCTGGATTTTGCTTTGATGTACAAAGCGCATCAGTGTGATGGACCCGTCTCTCTCCCTGGTGCTTCTGCAGACTCAGATCTTTGACCAAGGATCAGGTGTTGGAGGATTTGAAGGGGTTTGCTGCATTTATGCACAGGGCTCCCTCCCACCCCCACCTACGCCTCGAAAACTCAATTCTGTGGGTCTGGACTTTCCAGGCAGGTGCAGACGCCGGTTCTATGCAGGCCCAGCCAGACATCCTAGCCTGGCAGACCCAGCAGGGCCAGTCTGCAAAGCCCTTTACTCCCCGTTGGCTACGGCACACATTGTCCTGAGCAACTGCTCCCCAGGGGGCATAACAGGAGAATAGCCTGGTCCTAAGCACAAGCAGGAACTAGGAGTTGCCCCCTCGGGTGCTGCTCCCTCCCCCACCAGTCACAGTGACAAACAGCAGCCCCATCACCAAGTCCCTCCTCTGAATGCAGAGGATGCACCCCCATCCCCCAATGCACGCAGCCCCTGCTGTGTCCACAATGGCGGCCACAGGGAGGCAGCGTGCTTGCAAGAGCACAGCCCGGAGGGCCAGATAAGCCCCTCCACAGCTCTGTGGCACCAGGATCCCCGGGAGCTGGGAGGCCCACGTGGCACAGCAGACGTGGATCCCTGTGCATTCCAGGCCAGGTGGGGCTGAGTGCTCACCTACAAGCCCTGGAGGCCGTGGCCTTGCCCACGCTCACGCTGAAAGGCCACGGAGGCACTTGGATGGGATGCTGGTCACACCACTCCCTGGTAGCTATGAAACTGACCTGACTTAATTGCACCAGTCTGATGAGCCTTCAGCTGACATTGCGTTCACGGGCTAAGGGTGAGGGTAGAAGGCCAGTGCTCCCCATAAGCTGAGCACTCGGGCAGCTACCCAGGAGAGCGTCCAATGCTGCCCAGCAGATTAGCAGAGCGCCCACACCCAGCAGCCTGTGTTTCTACTGGTGGTGCACATCTGCACATTCTTCAGCGCACAGAACAAAAGTTATTCCACACACAGATGGAAAAAAGATGAGGGAACTTTGGGTAGAACTCCCTTTCCTTCCTTCCCCTGCCAAAGGCTTTTTAAAGCCCTCTGCTTCTCTGCTTCCCAGGGAGCCAGAACCCCCCAGATAGGATCATGCTGCAGAGCTGTGACTGCCCACCCCTGCGTATGCAGGCCCCCTCTCACGCACTGTCGGGAACGTGCACCCCAGGCATGCGAGGGTCCATGGGTTGGGCAAGAGATTTAGCATCATTGCAAGGGCTGTCATCCCACTGTCTGATTGACAGCGGACAAACCACTCACCCGGGGCAGAGTCCTTAGTGTCTGTCTGGCTCTTTGCAGATTTCCAAGTGCCCAGCACGCTCAGATCTGGGTTCACAGGAGAGTCGGATGGGCAGCGCGCACCCACACGCGCACACGCACACACACACATGCACACACGTCCTGCCTCTGTTGGTATCAGCCCAGGCAGCTAGGACTGGCCATGGCGGGTGTTTGGGAACCGCTGTGTACCGCTCCAGGCCCCTGCGGCTGGGCACCAGCCCTGCCCTGCCGGCCCACTGGCCTCCTTCTCACTGTTTGTTTTAAATCCCCTCCTTTGTCCTGCCAAGTCTTCTTCAGCTTCCACTGCGTGCACCCCCCCAGACAGACAGAGCCCCCCCCGGCCAGCTTTCATTGGCCAGGCCAGCTGCAAACCACCTCGCCCCTGCACCAGGATCTGGAGTCAGAAGAGGCTCCCCTCTGAAGACAATGGAGCACAGGGCAGGTTTGGTGAGGCTCAGACCGACACCCCACAGAGCTCACCCCCGCTTTCCCGTTGCTGGATCATGCTCCCTCCCAGCTCAGCCTCAGTCAAACACCGAGGCCCCCGCTGCTCTCCAGAGCACGCGCACCAGACTCCGAGATCCTCCCTCCCTCCCTCCCGGCCCTTCTGCACACTCCTGGGCTGCCAAGGGGCTTCAAATCCCCTCGCCAGCCAGAGAATGAAAATAACCCTCTTGTAGTCCCAGGCGAAAGGGGATTAGCTGGGCACAGCCCGCAGGACTCCTCCCCCAGACTTCAGCTCCCCTTTCTCCTCTGACCGGGGGAGCCCTCAGCTGCCCAGACTGGGGGCCTTTGTTAGAGGATCTGCCTGAACAAAATGCAAGAGGAGTGACGGGGGGCGTGTCTCCGGCCAGTGGGAAACCTCTCGGCTCGGGAGCACGCCGAGCCGGGCGCCAGTGCAAACCCAGGGGAGACCATTTCAACCAGCAGAGCTCCCACCGCAGACAAAGAGCCCGAGCTGCCCCCCAGCCTGGCATCAGCGCCTTGCCTGCTCCAGTGACGGGGCTCCCAGCGAGCCAGCACAGCACTCCACATTTACACCAGCTGAAGCCAGATCAGAACCAGGTCACCGGGTTCAGGGAAGAGTCTCCTCCAGGTTAAGGGCAGGGATGTGGGTGGGCTGGGCGGCTCCTGGTGATGCCATTTCTATCACACACACACCCTGCTTCACGCGCTGCGCTGAAAATTGTCTCTTGCATCACCAGTCTAGGGCTAGCCGCCAGCCCTCTCCCCACGGGGCCTGCCACCCTCCCCAAGGGCAGATCTCTCCCCATCACACAGGGCAAGGGAAAACACAGAGGTGACCCTGATAACCGATACCAAACGTACAGGCTGCTGTGCCTGGTCTACATGACCTGGCCCAGAGTCAAACCCAAGTCAGCTGGACCCCATGTCAGAGAATTCCTACAGAGGCCAAAGCCACAGAACCACCAGGCTTAAATAACAGGCCCCCTTAGATGCCCCAAACACTCGGCTCTCAGTGCAGGGCGCTGGGGCTCTAAGAGGGCCCAGACAGGGAGACCCAGCGGCCACGCTCCCCGGTTTGGTAGCCACTCAGCATAGGGCAGGGCAGGTGGTCACCTCTGTGCAGACAGAGCTGAAGGGGAAGTGCTGCCCGGAGCCACAACCAGAGCTTGTCCTGCAGGCCAGGCCAGCGGCTCAGTCTGCCAAGGACTCTCTTGCTCCCCTCCCACCTGCTCCATGCTGGTCTCTCAGTTCTCCAGAAGGTGCATCTACACCATGGGGACTCCCCTCCCGCACCCAGCTCTGCTCTCTTGTTCAGGAGCAGCAGTGAAAGTGACAGACAGCTCCAGGATCCTAGCGGCTGTGCTCAGAATACACCCAGCCTAGTGCGGCTTTAACAAAGAGCCCCCGAATTAGACCAGGAGGGCTCTGCAGTCCCTGGGGCTCAAGGCCAATTCCTCGCTAGAAACCTTGCCAGTTGCTCCCCGAACGCCCCGTACACCCTCTGGCCAGCGAGAGCCACCCAGCACGGTGCACAATAATCCCAAACGGCAGAGCTGTCCCCGTATTGTTCCGGAGCCAGGAAGCACAAAGGAGGAGGCTGAGATGATGGTCTGTCTCGGACCTTCCCACGGCAGCAGGAGCCTCACACCTTCAGGAGCACAAAGGGGCTGCTGCAGCCCCCAACTGCCTTAGAGCACACACAAAATGGCCCTGAAACAGGAACATCTGATGAGTGGGAGCTGCAAAGCAGAATCCCACGGGGAGGGCTGAAGGTCCAGCTGTAGAGCCATGCAACAAAGACATCGGGCAGGGCCCCTCGCCCCCGAACGCGGCTCAGACCCAGGACAGAGGCAAGCCCTGGTTACCCCAGATGAACACCAACGGACTACAAAGAGCAGCAGCTATTGCCAAACAAAACAAAGAGGCATCGCCCCCGCCCCCCAACTGTCAGGCCAGGAAATGGATCTTTGGTGGATGGAGATCAAGGGGGTCAAACGGACATCTCTTTCCTGGTGCAACCACAGGCTTTGTTTGGCTGCACAAATACGAGGCCGAGAGCCCGGCGCACCGAGGCCGAGAGGAAACCCAGAGCAGCGCGAGGCTGGTGCGCGGAATACAGGATTTCCTCGCCGTTATCTGTTCGAGCTGTCAGTGCTGCTGTGCTCAGGGAGCCAGGCTGAGCAGCGCCTGCTCGCGCCGAAGGCAGAACAGTGTTGACCTGTGCCTAAGAGACATAGGGTCCCATGCAAGGGACACGCAGCCAGGGCGCAACCCACCCCTCCCCTCTGCGTACGCCTAGGCACCAGGGACAACTCGCCCCAGGCCAGGCGCCCCACAGGGCTCTGTGCCCGCCTAGGCACCCCACAGCACGCAGGCCAGGCGCCCCACAGGGCTCTGTGCCCGCCTAGGCACCCCACAGCACGCAGGCCAGGCGCCCCACAGGGCTCTGTGCCCGCCTAGGCACCCCACAGCACGCAGGCCAGGCGCCCCACAGGGCTCTGTGCTTGCCTAGGCACCCCACAGCACGCAGGCCCGGCGCCCCACAGGGCTCTGTGCCCGCCTAGGCACCCCACAGCACGCAGGCCCGGTGCCCCACAGGGCTCTGTGCCCGCCTAGGCACCCCACAGCACGCAGGCCCGGTGCCCCACAGGGCTCTGTGCCCGCCTAGGCACCCCACAGCACGCAGGCCAGGCGCCCCACAGGGCTCTGTACCCGCCTAGGCACCCCACAGCACGCAGGCCAGGCGCCCCACAGGGCTCTGTACCCGCCTAGGCACCCCACAGCACGCAGGCAAGGCGCCCCACAGGGCTCTGTGCCCGCCTAGGCACCCCACAGCACGCAGGCCAGGCGCCCCACAGGGCTCTGTGCCCGCCTAGGCACCCCACAGCACGCAGGCCAGGCGCCCCACAGGGCTCTGTGCCTGCCTAGGCGCCCCACGCGGATCTACACCCCCATGCGCTCACCCCCAGATTTTCCATCCGTTTCACGCCCAGGAAAGCCCAGCAGGAGGCGGAAGAGGGCAAGCCGGAGGGGACGCAGCAACACAAGGCACCTTTGTCTGCCCCCCAGCCCCTTACCTCACCGCCACCTGGACGCAGCAGTCCCCGTGGCTCGCCATGCCCGCGGCCGGTCAGCGCCCCCGCCGCGGCGCGCTCTGCACCGGGCGCTGCAGCTGCTGGGAGGCGCGGCGGGGCGGGGGGTCCCGGGGCCAGCGCAGCCCCTGCGGGGCGGGGGGCGGGCCGGGCGGGGGCGCGCTCATGCTGAGCGGGGCGGCGCGGGGCGCTGCTGCATCCGCCGCGCGGAGAGATGCTGAGCGCGCCGGGCGAGCGCCGCAGCCGGGCTGACAAGCGGGGCCACCCCGCCCGCTGCGGAGCGCGGCTCCCGACCAATCGGCGCCGGGGGGCGGGGCGGCGCCGGGCCGGGTGTGACTCCGCCCGGGTCCAAGCTGCTCCCTGGGCGCTAGGCGGGGTGCGAGGCCCCGGCAAGGACGCGTGGCGGGGCCCCGGGCTTAGGATGCGAGCGGGGGGAGGGGTGCGGGGTGTGCAGGAGCGGCTGGGGATTGGGGGGCAGTGGTGGGGAGGGGGGCAGGGTTTGGGTTGTGACCCATGGCAGGGGATTGGGGGGCAGGGCGGGGGGCAGGGATGGGGGGGGGGGCAGGGTTTGGGTTGTGACCCATGGCAGAGGATTGGGGGGCAGGGCTGGGGGCAGGGGTGCAGGAGGGGATGCAGGGTTTGGGTTGCGACCCATGGCAGGAGATTGGGGGCAGGGATGTAAGGGGGGGCAGAGTTTGGGTTGTGACCCATGGTAGGGGGTTGAGGGGCAGGACTGTAGGAGGGGATGCAGGGTTTGGGTTGTGACCCATGGCAGAGGATTGGGGGGCAGAGCCTGGGGGCAGAGGTGTAGGAGGGGATGCAGGGTTTGGGTTGTGACCCATGGCAGGGGATTGGGGGGCAGGGTCTGGGGGCAGGGGTGTAGGAGGGGGGGCAGGGTTTGGGTTGTGACCCATGGCAGGGGTTTGGGGGGCAGGGGTGTAGGAGGGGGCGCAGGGTTTGGGTTGTGACCCATGGCAGGGGATTGGGGGGCAGGGCCTGGGGGCAGGGGTGTAGGAGGGGGGGCAGGGTTTGGGTTGTGACCCATGGCAGGGGTTTGGGGGGCAGGGGTGTAGGAGGGGGGGCAGGGTTTGGGTTGTGACCCAGCGCAGGGAGTTGGGGTGCGGGAGAGGGTGGGGTACCAGGTGCAGGTTCTGGCCAGGAGGTGCTCACCGTAGCGGTTTTGTGGGGGCCCACAGAGACATCCCCATCAGTCCTATGGATGGGACGGTCCTTCAGACTGAGACTAGCCCACAGAGCTTCGGGCAGCCTGGAGGATTATCTAGGGGTCTTGGGTCACCCCCTTCTCCCACTCGCTGTGGCTGAAGTCCTAGGATGCAGAGCAATGCAACAGCCTCCTCTGCTCTGCCCTTTCCCAGCCAGGTGGCTCTAGGAAGTGGAGTGACCTGGCCCCAGCCCACTGTGCTCCCCGGAGCGACACCGGCTTCTATGGCCCGATCCCTGCTGCTGCCCCGCGCCAGACCCCCAGTAATTCCCCCGGCCACATCACACTGGGGAAAGAAAGGGCTTTGGGGAGGGGTGCAGTGGGAGCGGGGAAGGGCAGCGGAGGCAGGAAGAAGCAGGGTGGGGCTTGTGGGACAGAGGTGAGCCACAGACAGAAGAGGTGAGGCGGGAGAAGGGGTTGAGGCAGAAGGGGGGTTGCGCTGGGCCCTGCTCCCCACTTCCCCTAGGGGTGGCCCTGAGTGGGGACCTCGAGCAGGCTCCTTGCCTGCTGCTCTCCCACACGCTGCTCAAAGCGGCCGGTTGCTGGGACCTGCCTGTGTGTCTCTGTGCCATGCACCCCACCCCGGCGCAGCTGTGCCGAGAGAGGAGCCCCCCATGCGGCCCGGGAGCTGTGGCCCAGCCCTGCTGAGCTGCCTGGCCCGTCAGCTGGACTCTCCCCATGATAGGGCCTGACCCTTTTCTCCCCGGCTCTGAGTTTACCCCAAGGGAGCCCCTGCTGGTTTACACTGGGGAGAGAGGGACAGGCCCTGGGCCTGCTAGTGGGAGAAACCAGCCCCCAGGGTCACTGGAGTTGCTTACAGTAGGGTGTCTCGCTCTGCGTAGCCAGTCTCCATTCCCTCAGGGAAGCCAGAGGGCCAGGCTGGTCTCTGGTGTCAATATCTTGCCCTGTGGCTGAAACCATCCCTGCTGCTTGTCCTGCCCGGATTGTTGGTTTTGGAGTTTTTCCCAGGGGAGGGAGCCATGGGGGAGCCACCTGATCCATAGTCAGGACTCCTGCGCCCTGCCTCCCCTCTTGCTGTCTTGTGGCAGTTCCGGTCTCAGGGCCTCAGCTTCCACATCAGTAAAATGGGAACAGACTGTCTTGCTCCATCCAGGAACCCTGAGCTGGAAAGGGGTAGATACGAGTGCGGCCGTTGGTCTTACCTTTGAGGGTAATTACTAGCAATCGTGATTTCACTCCTTTCTGTGCCAAGCGGAGGGCAAGCAGAAAGCCAATACAGCATTGGCACAGGCAGGTGTGCCAGGTTTCTAACCCTGCAAATAGTGCCCCCTGCTGGGGAAATAGGGGAGAGGTGTGATGAGTGCACCTTGTAAGCCAGGTCCAGAAGCAGCGTGCTGAGCTTGTCTCTTTCCCCGACAGAAGTAGGGCCGGTAAAGGGCAGCACTAGGGATGGTAAATAGAGTTTAATCAACTCGTCGATGGATTTTCTATTGACTGGTCGATTAGTCGATAAGCAGAGGAGCCACAGCGAGGTTAGCTCCTGGTCCGGGCAGCCAGCCCTGCTGCGGCTCTGCTGCTAAGGCCAGGAGGCTCTGAATACATGTAAAGGGCTAAAATGCAGCAGGGGGGATCTTGGGAATCAGCTGGCCTGGCTCGCACTGGGCCCCCCTGCTGCACTTCTGATTTGTAAGTGCATTAAGAGCTAGCGGGCTCTTCATACATTGAAAAAGCAGAGTCACAGCGCGAGTCAGGAATCAGCTGATTCCCAGCTCGCCCCCGGGCCCTGCTATCCCCTGCCCTCTGCGGAGACCTGATTCCCAGCTCACCCCTGGCCCTGCTATCCCCTGCCCTCTGCGGAGACCTGATTCCCAGCTCACCCCCGGGCCCTGCTATCCCCTGCCCTCTGGGGAGACCTGATTCCCAGCTCGCCCCCGGGCCCTGCTATCCCCTGCCCTCTGGGGAGACCTGATTCCCAGCTCGCCCCTGGCCCTGCTATCCCCTGCCCTCTGGGGAGACCTGATTCCCAGCTCGCCCCCGGGCCCTGCTATCCCCTGCCCTCTGGGGAGACCTGATTCCCAGCTCGCCCCCGGGCCCTGCTATCCCCTGCCCTCGGTGGAGATGGTGCTGCAGAGAACCAGCTTTTAAGTCAGCTCCCCCTAGCACCAGCTCCTGCCCCCCTCCCCTCTTGTTGCCTCTGCTAGAGGCAGTAAGTGGAGGGAAAGCAGCTAGTTGACTGTCTGATAAGGTTTTGCTTATTGGCGAGTCACCTAGTCGCTTACATCCCTAATCCCCACCTGGCCTTGCTCAGGGACCAAAACAGCTACATGAGCGCTGCAAACAAACCTGGGCCGGGTCTGCTGTAGCCACAGCTGCTTGGCTGCCCCCCCTGAGAGCGGCAGTCGTGGTGCTGCTAAGGCCAAGGCCATCGCCCTGAGATCTTCCCGACTGAACGAGGGCAGGGCTTCTCTTTGATAGCACCTCTAACAGAGTGGGGAGCAGCCAGCGGCCCCTCAGATTTCTGGGTGTGACCCCTGAGACGTTGCATTCACTGTTGCCCGATTCCGCTGGTTTCCGTCCACGGAGGGTTTTTCCTACTGGTGTTACTAACGTGACGTGTCGCTTGCACACTGCACGAGCCGTGTGCTCCCCCTGCATCCAGGCGCCGCGCTGCTGCAGATCCTTCGCCCCCTGCAAGCTCTAGCTGCGCACACGCTTGGAGTAAAGCAGCCCAGTCCGGGGAGACGGGCTCGGTTGCCCAGTTTGGTTCTTTCTGCAGTAGCCTCTGCTGGAGGAAGCGACACTTAACCACCTCTCTTCCTGCAGCACTTCAAGCCGGGGTCCCCCCTCCAGTGGTTGGCCTGGCCTGTGGCTGTTTAGCTGGGGAAGGTGATGGGAGCCCAGGGCCCAATCCTGCCTGTGGAACAGCCACAGCAGCCGCCTAGGATCACAGCAGCTGGGATCCTAGGCTGGGCCCTAAGGAAGCTCAGCTCTGGACTGTGAGGCAGGCCTGGCATGAAGCTGGTGCTTTGAGGGTGCAGATACAGCCTGTGCCAGAGGCTCACGCTGCCCAGGCCCATGCGGGCGGGAGGAACCCTCCGTCCTGGTCACGGAGAACAACGGTAAATCGGGGAGACAAGGCCACTGGCGCCTTTTCACATACGCCTGAGCCTCTCACCTCCAGGAATCTACAGCGTCAAAAAGGGGCCCTGGCGCCTGTGAATTCCAGCCACACAGTCGTGTCCCCCCCTCCCCCCGCCAAAGGGCCTGGCAGCTCTCCCATGACACACCCGCAAGCCCCCGCCCCCTGTGGCTCATGGATTAATGGGAAACAGGCTCTTCCCCGTTAAACACTCCGCCCCCACTGGCGTCTCTGCTCTGTACAGCACACGCCCCCTTGGCATCACCAGCACCCCACGTCCAGGCACGACAGTGCTGGGGGGAGGCTCTGGACCTCACAAGAGATCGTATCCCAGCTGGGCACAAGCAGGGCTGGATCAAAGCCATGTGGGGACCGGGACCATGCCCCCCCCCCTGCCGCCCACCTCCTCCCAAAAGCAGAGTGGGGGCCTGGGCTTCCTGAGGCTGCATCTGGGACCAGCTGGCTTCCTGCTTGGCATTAGCCCCCCGCGGCGCTCTCAGCAGCAAGGCTAGAGACAAGCCCAGTGACAGCCGAGAGGTTGGCGTGGCCGCACCGCTGGGGACGGGCAGAGGCAGCACCTCCGCCTGCGCCTGTTTCTCCGGCCAGGGCCGCACTTGTCTGACCGCCCCTCGCTGCAGCATCCCAGCCCCAGCCAGATTCCACCCCAGTGGGGCTCAGACCCCACCTGCCTCTGCAGCCTCTGCCCCGGGGCAGGCAAAGGAGGAGGTGTGCCGTCAGGCAGGAGGCAATCCCAGAGGGGTCCCTAGCTGGCTTCTCACAGGATGGGAGGCCTTTAAGCCATTCTAACTCCTGGGAGATGTGGAGCATCAGTGGCTTAGGCACGGCCCCTCTCCAAGCTCGCCAGGGAAGGGGCGCGGCTCTGCTCCCCGCCAACCTGCCAGCTGCTCCCCGGGCGACACCATTCTCAGAGGCATGATGGCCCCAGGCCAGCTGGTGAGCCGTGCCCGTGTGAGACCGCCCGGCGCGGAATGAACCACACACGGCTAAATCCAACGGCGAAAACAGGAGCAAGAGCAACAGCTGGAAAGATCAAAGCGCCTCTCCCCACGGCCCTGCTCCTGACCCGCTAGCTCGCCCCCGTGCGCGAGAGGGAAGCCGAGTGGGACCAGAAGGGGGGTCTGCAGGGCCGTAGCTGCACATGGGGGGGTAGTGCTCACCCCCCCCCCAGAGGCAGCTGCATTTCGCAGGTGCTGGCTGCACACCGTGTGGCTGGGAAGCCCTGGGTGGGCCTGCTTCTTTAGCGCCCCTCTGGCCCAAGGGCCTGCGTGTCTGGGGCCACGGCAGAGGAGGGCTCAGATCAGGCCGGAAGCCCCCCGGGGCACTCGCTCGCGCACCGTGGTGCTGAATCAGGCTGGTCACTGAGGCGTGGCAAGGAACCGACGTCACATGGGGGTCAGAACTGGCGCTGCCCCGGAGCGTTTATTAGACCCCTAGACCCAGCCCTGAGCCAGCCGGAGAGGGACCTGCCTCTGAGGGGCCTGTCCCTGGGCTGCTTGCACCCCCAACTCCCTCTGGCTTCCAACTTCAGCCTCCCTCCTGCTCTGCTTGCAGTGACCCTGGGCACTGCTCCCGCCTTGCAGAGCCAGGGCCATCTCTGGCAGCCCCCCCCCACCCAGGAGACCCCGGGGGTTACCTCAGGCTGCCAGTCCCTAGGCCTCCCACCTTCCAGGCAACCCTGCGCCCGGTCCCCAGCCCCATTCCGGTGGAGGCCTCAGCTTGGCCCAGCTCTGATTGGAGTTGGACACGCGCCGGGGAAACACGGCAGCTCCTCCGCCCTGCTGTGCTCAGCTAAGGAGGGAGTGCGAGGAGCAGCTCGGACTCCTGGGGCCTCCTCAGCATGTGGGCTACCTCGGGGAGGGGGGGGGTGAAGGTGGCCTGGCTTTGGGAGCAGCCCTCTGGCCAGTAGGAATCCTGGGGTCTCAGCCCCTCTGGAAATCAAGTGGCTGCCGTTTCAAGTTAGACTCCCTCAGAATGGAGATCCCCTCTACCCCACTCCAGGCTGCTTTCAAGAAAGTCGGCCCCTTCTGTGCCTCAGTTTCCCCACCTGGAAAACAGGACTGCCCTCGCCTGGGGGAAGAGGCATTGTGGAGTGCTGGGAAGAACAAGACGGACTCCGTCCTTACATTGGCTCCTGGAGGGGCCAGAGAGCAGCAGCAGGCTCAGGACCAGGAGGGAATGGCTAGTGAAGCATCAGCCATGTGGCCTCCTCACTCTGGGTTCTGGGATGTGCGTCTGTGGGGGAAGCTATGCTCCCAGACAGCCCTATGCAAGGAGAGGCGTTGTGGGGAACCCGGATGCTGGGCAAAGCAAGTGTGCCTCAGTGTTCAGTGTTACAGTCGCAGCAGGAGGACCCAACAAGAGCAGGGTCTCCCCCTGCCCAGTCACACTGTGCAAGACAGTCCACCCCCAAAATAACTCAGTCTCAACAGACAAAGGATGGGGAAGGGAAACTGAGGCACAGAACAGCTAAGCAACTTGTTCACTGTCACGCCAGTGGCAGAGCTGGGACTAGAACCCAGGTCTTCTGAGTCCCCATCCAATGCTGTGATCACTAGGCATCCCTGCCTCTCGGCACCCCGGTTAAACAACTGTCCTCTCCTCGGTGTTAGCTCTGGAGATGGGCACGTTGTATGCGTCTCTTTCTAGGGCACCTCTTACAGGGCTGTCTGGGCTAACTCACGCCTTGGGCACTTCGTACAGCCCAGACACCCTTCAGACTCCTAAAACTTGCCATCCCCCAAGGATCCCAAAGGAGAATTTCTCCCAGCACTAAAATGCAGCCAGGTCCCCTTGCTGCCCCCGACAGGAGGGGAAATGCTGGCGGAAGACACGCCACTAGCCCCCTTCCGCTTGAGAGAAGGGCATTACTGGTGCCCACATGCCCCCAACGTGCTGGCGGTTGTACAGACACAACCGGCAGGCTTGTGTGCCGAAGAATCAACAAGCAAGTAGGGAGCAATGAGTCAGTACTGACCAGCACCATGACAGCTGGTGCGCGGCCCTGAGGGACCAGAGAGCAAGATGACAGGGGCGTAATCAGCCCTGCTACAAGACAAAGCCCTGAATAGCGGGACCGTCCCTATAAAGTCAGGACATCCGATCGCAGCTGAGCCCAAAGCCTGCACCAGTCTCCTGTGTTATCAGCCTCCCAGCAAAGGAAGCGGGGTGCAGGACAAGTGTAGCTAAACCTTTGTATTAGTCATTTTACAATGTCTCAAGTCTTTTTTACATTGGAGTACGTCCTTCCGCATTGTTGAAACGTTGTATTAGGTCTTTTTATACCATTATAGTCCTTAGGGAATAACCAAGGTAAAGAAACTGTCGTTGTATTGGAGGTAGAATGGCTCTTACCCCTTTGACGTGAAAGTGGTTCTGTGCCAGATGAATGAGGCGTGTGTGACGGCGCGTTGGGGGTCCCCTGTCTCCTGCACCCCGAAATGGCACGAACAGACTGCACCAGCCGGTGGAATAGAGGAAGTTTATTGCCTCTCCAGGATACAGCACAGCACAGATGGAATCTGGTCACAGAGCTGGGCTAGGATGCCTCAGGCCCCCTTGAGATGGGGGAGACTGGGCCCCTAAACTCCAGCCCCTCTCCCTAGGCTGTCTCCTCCATGCTCCCAGACAGCAACTAACCAACCCTCTTCCAGCCCTGCCCCCCAGCCAGGGCAGCATCCACCTTCCTTTGTTCCTCTCCATGGGGGGTGTCTGGCCATACTGGTTTGCATAGTGACTCATCCTGTTTTGCTGGGTCGTGGTACCCACGGCAGCCAGTGGGGGTTACCCCAGAGCCAGCAGCATAGAAACCAGCCAGGTACCCCCCTACATCACAGTGTGTATGGATGAGGCGTGGGAGGCAGGCACTCTGAGGAGTGACAGTTGCAACCGTTGAAAAGGGGAAGAATAGGAGCCAAATCCAAGGACACCAAGACGTGGTCCAATGAGAGGATCATATGGACGCCCTCGGGAGTCAGAAGCAAGCACCCTCTTTGGAGCTGAATGCCGCACTGGGGATAACACCCGGAAGAAGGCGCCGTAGATCTAATGAAGAGCTAATTGACACTGCTAAGTGCAGACATTTGCACGAGAGGGAGGCTGCTCTAAATGTGGGGTGTCTTGCATGGGACCCCGGGTCTCGTCAACATTGGACCTTCGGTCTGGACTGGAAGAAGCTTGGTTCCTTCCCCTCCCACGTCTAACTCACCTGGTCAGTGAAGTTAAGGGGAGCAACGAGTTGGTAACTAAGCAACAAGACGGAGTGTGTGGGTATGTGTCTGAGGGTATTCGTATGTCATATGCATATGATGCAGTGTTGATATCGATAAAAGTGGGGGTTTGCCTTATCCCCCTGAAAAAGAACCCAGGCAGGTCTCCAAGTACAACACAAGGAGCAGGCTTGGGGGGGAGGGTTCGGGGTGCCGTGGTGTTAATTCCAAGGGACGAATGGCCCCAGAAGGGAGGTGTGAATATGAGCCGGTCACTAAGCAGCTCAACAAGGCTTGGAGGCCAAGGCCCTCGACCCGCTTAGTCCCACGGCAAACAGGCTCGAAAGTCCACGCAAAGGCTGGGAACTATTGAGGTTCAGATCCAAACCCAAGAGCCTTCTGCTACTGCTGCGCAGGAGAAACGAGCGAATGCAGGGTGTTGCCCACAGTCACTCCACCCCCTTAGCAGGCGGGAAAGGGCGGGCTCTGAAGCTGGTATTTCAGCGGGTTGCTGGGCTCATTCTCCCTGCTTGGACCCAGTCTGATGCAGGAGGAAGGTCGTACACCCGGGGCAATGCAGGTGTAGCGCTTTCCACCACCTCCTCAGCATGCAAGTGACAGGCGGCTACCTGGGCTGGCAGGTCAGTGTGACCCTCCCTCCTCCCACCGCTCGGTCACCCAGGCTGGGCGTCACAGAATCCTACGAGAAAGGACTCGAGGGGTCAAGACCAGTCTCCTGCTCTCACAGCGGGACCGAGCACCATCTACATCAGGGGTTTCCAACGGTTTTTATACCAGGGATCGGCAAACCCGTTCACAGACTTTTGGTGGACCGGTAGCATTTTATCTGCATATTTACATTTCATTATGCAAACAATAAATATGCAAATAAAATGATACTGGTCCATCAAAAGCCCAGGCCCTCAGAGCCAGCCCTAACCCCTAGAGCCTCCTACCCCTCCATACCCCTCAGCGCCAGTCACTGACCCCAGCATCCCCTTCATCCAACCTCCCCTCCCCCAGTGCTGGCCTCCTGCCCTCAGAGCCCGCAGTGCCCATCCCAAATGACTCAGTGCCTGCTCCCCACCCCTAGAAGCCCCCCTCCTAGATCCTCAGTGCCAGCCTCCTGTTTCCAGAGCTCCACTGCAAACCCAATTCTTTCAGTCTTTCCTCATAGCTCATGTTCTCTAGACCTTTAATCAATCTTGTTGCACTTCTCTGGACCTTCTCCAATTTCTCCACATCTTTCCTGAAATGTGGTGCCCAGAACTGGACACAATCCTCCAACTGAGGCCTAACCAGCGCAGAGTAGAGCAGAAGAATGGCTCCTCGTGTCTTGCTCACAACACTCCTGTTAATGCAGCCTAGAGTCGTGTTTGCTTTTTCTCCCCTCCCACACAGTGTCACACTGTTGATTCATATTTAGCTTGTGGTCCATTATGACCCCTAGATCCCTTTTTGCAGGACTCCTTCCTAGACAACCACTTCCCATTCTGTATGTGTGAAACAGATTGTTCCTTCCTAAGTGGAGCACTTTGCATTTGTCCTTATTGAACTTTGTCCTGTTCACCTCAGACCATTTCTCTAGTTTGTCCAAATCATTTTGAATTATGACCCTATCCTCCAAAGCACCTGAAACCCCTCCCAGCTTCATATAGTCTGCAAACTTTATAAGCGTCCTCTCTATGCCATCATCTAAATTGTTGATAAAGATATTCAACAGAACCGGTCCCAAAACTGATCCTCCTGGAATCCCACTTTCTTCTGCCCTTCCAGCATGACTACTACTCTCTGAGAACAGTTAGCCAACCAGTTATCCACACACCTTATAATAGCCCCATCTAAGTTGTATTTCCCTAGTTTATTGATAAAAAGGTCATGCAAGACTGTACCAAATGCTTAACTAAATCTAGGTATACAACATCTACCTCTTTCCCCTTATCCACAAAGCTATCAAAGAAATCTATCAGATAGATTTGACACTTATTCTTAATAAAGCCATGCTGGCTCTTACCTATCACCTTATTATCTTCCAGGTGTTTGCAGATGGATTCCTTAATTATTTGCTCCATTATCTTTCCTGGCACAGAAGTTAAACTGACTGGTCTGTAGTTACCTGGGTTGTTCTTATTTCCCTTGGTATAGCTGGGTGCTATCTTTGCCCTTTTCCAGTCTTCTGGAATCTCTCCTGAGTTCCATGACTTTTCAAAGATGATGGCTAAAGGCTCAGATCCCTCCTCTATCAGCCCCTTGAGTATTCTAGGATGCATTTCATCAGGCCCTGGTAACTTGACGACATTTCACTTTTATTTTAACTTCTGAGCCTACCTCCTTTTTGCCAGCATTCACAATTGTGGGCATCCAATCACCACCAACCTTCTTGGTGAAAACCGACACAAAGACTTCTGCCATTTCCACATGTTCTGTTATTATTTTTCTCTCTTCACTGAGGGATGGGCCTGCCCTGTCCTTGATCTTTCTCTTGCTTCTAATGCATTTGTAGAATGTTTTCTTGTTACCTGTTATGTCTCCAGCTAGATTGGGCTCATTTTGTGTCCTCTGGCTGTTCGGGTCAGGTCCATCTCCTTTGCTGGGTTTGCACCGGCAGGGCAGAGCTGTCTCCTGGCTGGCTTTTGGCTGTGCTGATGCTCTTGGATCAGGTAAAAAGCTGAGAGATAGAGGACAGAAGGAAGAGGGGGAAGAAAGAAACACACAAGGAAGGGGAAATTCGAGCAGGCTCTCACCTGCCTTAGATGTGGTCTCTGCTGGTCCACAGGTGCTGGGACTAAGGATGCGGGGTGGGGGGTGTGATGTAGTGGGGGTACTTGCTGGGCTGTGGTGACCTCTGCTGTCTGGAGCAAGACCCAGCAGGGAAAACCTTATTATGCAAAGGTGACTCCATACCGGTTGAACCAGCCAACCCCCCATGGGGAGAAACAAAGGAAGGTGGATGCTGCCCTGGCTGGGGGCAGGGCTGGAAGAGGGGGAGTTAGTTCCTGGCTGGAAAGCAGGGGAGAAGGAACTGGGGAGGGGGCTGGGATTCCCCCATCTCAAGGGGGGCACTGAGGCCTCTTAGCCCCCAGTTCCTGTAACCAGATTACATCTGTTCCTGGAGGAGCAATAAACCACCCTAAGGATGCGGGGTGGGGGGGGGGGGGGCTGCAGCACCCTCTGGCTGGATGTGGTTTCCGTTCTGTCCAGGGTTTGCAGTCTGGTTCAATGGCTCTCCGCACCCCCACCATACAAATTGTTCCCGCCCCCGTGCTGCTGCGGATGTTCCCAGCAGAGCAGGGTGTCTGTGGTCTCGGTTATACTACGAGATCTCCCGCCACAAGGGTGGCGGAGGTTTTAATGCTCATGTCCCACGCATGCGACCCGGCCTCCTTTGCAGGATCCTCCCTTGGCAATCGTAGCCGGGCCCGTTGCCAGGCCTGCCTGGCAGGGTGGGAGTCATGCAGCCAAGAGCCGCCTGCCGTGGCCGCAGAGTCCAGGGCAGGGCGCAGGGAGATGCCAGAGAGAGCCGCTCAGTCGGGCTGTGTCCAGCTGCCTTGGTGGAGGGTCCCTTGTGCATACACGAGAGGCAGCCTGAGCCCCGTGGGACGTAGCAGTGCTGGCAAGGGGCACCGATGGGTCAGCGTTGGCTTAGGCTTGAGCGTGGCTGGAACTAACAGGTGGGCCACGTAGCCACGCAAGCAATGGGGAGCCTTCTCCTCCCCCCTCCTGTGGGTAACACACTGGACCAGGCCAGTGACCCCTGACCCCATCGCCCACCTCCCCCACTGAAGCATGCGGGTCCCCAGGCACGGGACACCTAGGCGCGCAGCCAGCACTTTGATGTCCCTGGGAGGAAGCTGACCCCTTGGTCACATGAGCCCATTGAGGAGCTGGGAGGCCCAACAGAGGCCCATTGTGGGGCAGGATGTGGGAATGGCCTGCCCTGGGAGGGCTGCCTGGCTGCACAGAGCTGGCCCCGGCCCGCCCCCTCTGGAGTCAGCTGGAGAGGGAGCAGCGGGCTGTGCCGGCCGGCGAAGCTGCTACAGGAGCCGGGGGAGACCCAGCAGCTGGAAGTGGAGCTAGAGACATTCAGGCTGAACATAAGGGCGCGTTCGCGCTGGGTGCCAGCTCTGCCAGGCAGGCGGCAGGAGCCACTGGGGACAGTCACCATCCGGGGCCAGGCAGGAGGCCAGGCTGGCTGGGCAGAAGAGTCTCTTCTGGCTTGAACCGCTAGGCTCCTGCCCCTGGCACCTGCCGTCCCCAGTTTCCAGGTTAACACCTGAGCAAAAGGGGAGAGGTAAGGCTGGCTCATTCCAGACAACTGGCCCCTTTGGGGGGGGCTGTATTACATCCCAGATGCCCCATCCACAAACATGGGCTAGTTCTCCTCACTCCCCATGGGTAGGTCAGGTGGGGGAAACTGAGGCACAGAGATTTTTTTTTAAGGCCATCCTTAGTCTTTGTATTTCACCTAGGGGCTCATCTACACGGCACGGCAGGAAGTCTCAGAACTGGGACAATAGGCTCAGGCTTGTGGGGCTGGCCAAAAACAGCCGGGTGGGGGTTCCTGCTTGGGCTGCAGCCCACCCCGCTCGCTGGGTCTCAGGGCCTGGGCTCTGAACGAGGCCGCCTGCATGCTACTGGCCCTGGGAGCCTGAGCCCTCTAGGCTCTGTGACTTGCTGGAGGGGGGGCGCTCACTGGCGCTCAGCCATTCCCCCGGAGACCCCAGCGAGAGCGGGACCTGCCGTGCGGGACACAGGAACAGCCGCCGTCGGGAAGAGCTACCAGCCCATCTCAACGAGACCTTTCCCCGTGGGCAGGATTTCCCGGGGGGGCTGAGCCCCTGCGATGCCTATTCATTTCAGCTGGAGCACAGGTACTGGGCAGTGGGGCTCGGGCATCAGCCCCAGGCCTCAAAGTCTCAGCCAGCCCTGGGGACCCACTCAAAGGGGTCCCAACCCACTGCTTGAGGGAGGCTGTACCAGACAACACTCAATCCCTGCAGGTAGGTTTGATTAAACACCCCCCAGACACCTTCCGGGGCGGGGGGGGCATTCCTTACACCCCCGGGACACCCCGACGTCTAGGGGGAGCCCCGTGTTCTGAGCACGGGCCTCATGCACTGTGCCGGGGAGTCTCTGTGTGAGTCTGCTCTCTCCTCCCCAGAGTCACTGGCCGCTCCGCCCCCTGGGAGCAGCCCCTGCTTGCACTGCCAGGGCCTGGCTGCAGCTGCTCCACTTCCCATTTATTAAGTTAACAAATAAACACCCTGGCCGAGAGCAGATGGGCTCTATTGATTCAGAGCCTCCCCCGGGACCCATCAGCTCTCTGCATTTTAATATAGATTAGCCGGCCTTGCCGGGGATGAGCTGGCGACTGGCTTGCGCTGCTTTAAGAGGAGCATGCAGCCCGGGGGCGAGAGGCTGGGAGGAGAGGCCCTGGCCAGCAGGGGGCGCTCTGCAGCTAACACCCACGCCTGCCAGTGCCTCACCATGCCAGAAGCCTGGCCCCAGTAACACTGGCTGCTCCCGCCCCTCCTGTGCAGAGCAGGGCTGGGCGGGGGTGTCTCCGGCCTCGTCCCCAATCCCAAGGCGCTGGAGGGACAGTGCCAACCACCGGAGGGCCCGGTGGGTCAGACTCTGCCAAGGGCTCAGCCCCGGCGTCAGCACGGCGAGGGAGAGGAGGAATTCAGCAGACCGTGATACGCTGCAGATCCCAGCCCCAACCCATCCGCCCCTCCGTGGTTCCTCTCCTGGCACGAATGGCTTTGGCTCTGGCTGGTCAAACGCTGCCACAGAAGGGACGGGGCAGGGTTGCCGGAGAAGCCACGTCCTCCGACGGTGCGGAAGCTCCATGCGCAGCAAAGGGGCGATGCTGATTTACGCCGGCAGAGAACCCCCCTGCGCTCCCCTCGCCTCACCTCCAGAGCCGTTCCACCCCCGGGGCCCAGGAGCAAGCCGGTGCCTGGCGGCTGAGCTAAGCCTATTTTAGGAGGAGTCCAGCAGAATCCACGTCCCGCTCGGTGTCGTTTTCAACGTTCATTTCCACCCCCCTCCCCTCATTGGATTTGACCCAGAGTGACGGGTCCCGCGTGGGACGAGGACAAAGCAGCCCCTTTTGAACTCAGACAGGGACGTTTGCCGTAATCGCCTCCCAAAAGCCACTCACCTGCGCGTCGGGGGTTGCTCAGGGCGATTTCGCTCCTCTGCCAGGAACGCCCCCCGCCCGGGGGAGAACACTACAAGGGAGAGCCACCCGCGGCTTCTGTGCATCCCTGCCTTTGTGTGGGCGCAGCCCCGGGCGTCACAGGCTCCTGCTGTGCCCTGGGGGCTCCTCCGCCCTAGACAATGCCAACAGCCAGTCACTGCAGGGTGAGCGTCTCCTCCGAGCTGGGGCAGGCTCTGTCAGCGGCACCAGGCAGAGGAAGGGAGGCTATGTCCCAGGAAGGCTGGGCTTGTGGTTAAGGCTCCGGCTGGGACTCGGAGGTTGGTTCAGTTCCCACGCTGGCCAGACTCCCCGGTGACCTTCGGCCAGTCACTCCGGAGTTGATTTGCACAGGCCCACGGGACTGAGAGAGGCCAGCCCCCCCCCACGTCAAAGGAAGTGAAAATCTCCCTTTTCCCCTCCCTGGGCCTCCTCCCCTGTCTGTAGGGGTGGGAGGCCCAGCTCTGCCTGTGCCCGTTCAGCCCCTCGGGCAGGGCTGGCCCCCTTCGGTCAACGGGCCAAGCGGCGAAGGACAGAGCGGAGCAGGCAGATCTGTGGCGCGGATTTAATGACCCGCCCGGCGTACACGTTACAGCTCTGGGCAGGGCGGGGGGCGCGTCCTGGCCACGCAGCACCGGACGCCCCTGTAGGAAATGACCCTGGAGTCCAGGACCTCGCGGCTCCTCCACAAACAGGCCGGCAAGTCCTTCTCTGGCTCCCTCACGGGCATCTCCCACCCGCCGGGCCGGGGCAGAGAGCAAGTCAGGGCTGGGCATGGGATCGGTGCTGCGTTTCCACGGTAACCCTCTCATGGCACACATGGGGGCACCCGCTGGCTGGCGCCGCTGGCATGGGGGACACCTGGAGGTGCCCGGCGGGTGGGCGCTGGAGGTGGCTGCTGGGAGCCAACCACACTAGGCCCATGGGAGCTGGGCAGGGACGCGGCCAAGCCCTGTCAGCACGCGGAGCCGGCTTCTGCTCCTGCTGGGGTTTCCCTTCTCTCCAGCGGCTCGGCTGCAGCCTCGGCCGTTGCCACCAGCTCCTGCTGGCAGGGGGCAGCCGCCCCGGCGCTCGTCATGCACTCAAAGGAGGGGTTGCGGGACAGAGCGCCCGGGCCCCCGGAGAGCACAGCCTGCAGTGGAAGAAAGGGAGCATCAAGGCCTGGCTGCTGACTGTAGAGAAACCCTCCCTGGCCGCAGTGCAGCTGGTGCCTGGATCCCTCGCCCCGGCTCTAGTACTGCGCCATAATCCTGCCCCCGGCCCCCGGCTGCTCCCACACCCAGCTCCGATACTGCACCGTAATCCTGTCCCCGGGCTGCTCCCAAACCCAGCTCCGATACTGCGCCATAATCCTGCCCCCGGCCCCGGGCTGCTCCCACACCCAGCTCCGATACTGCTCCATAATCCTGCCCCCGGCCCCGGCCTGCTCCCACACCCAGCTCCGATACTGCTCCATAATCCTGCCCCCGGCCCCGGCCTGCTCCCACACCCAGCTCCGATACTGCGCCGTAATCCTGCCCCCGGCCCCGGGCTGCTCCCACACCCAGCTCCGATACTGCGCCGTAATCCTGCCCCTGGCCCCGGGCTGCTCCCACACCCAGCTCCGATACTGCGCCGTAATCCTGTCCCCGGCCCCGGGCTGCTCCCACACCCAGCTCCGATACTGCGCCGTAATCCTGTCCCCGGCCCCGGGCTGCTCCCACACCCAGCTCCGATACTGCGCCGTAATCCTGTCCCGGGCTGCTCCCACACCCAGCTCCGATACTGCGCCGTAATCCTGCCCCCGGCCCCGGGCTGCTCCCACACCCAGCTCCGATACTGCGCCGTAATCCTGCCCCCGGCCCCGGGCTGCTCCCACACCCAGCTCCGATACTGCGCCGTAATCCTGCCCCCGGCCCCGGGCTGCTCCCACACCCAGCTCCGATACTGCGCCGTAATCCTGCCCCCGGCCCCGGGCTGCTCCCACACCCAGCTCCGATACTGCGCCGTAATCCTGCCCCCAGCCCTGGGCTGCTCCCACACCCAGCTCCGATACTGCGCCGTAATCCTGCCCCCGGCCCCGGGCTGCTCCCACACTCAGCTCCGATAATGCGCCGTAATCCTGCCCTGGCCCTGGGCTGCTCCCACACTCAGCTCCGATACTGCGCCGTAATCCTGCCCTGGCCCTGGGCTGCTCCCACACCCAGCTCCGATACTGCGCCGTAATCCTGCCCCCAGCCCCGGGCTGCTCCCACACCCAGCTCCGATACTGCTCCATAATCCTGCCCCCGGCCCCGGGCTGCTCCCACACCCAGCTCCGATACTGCGCCGTAATCCTGCCCCGGGCTGCTCCCACACCCAGCTCCGATACTGCGCCGTAATCCTGCCCTGGCCCTGGGCTGCTCCCACACTCAGCTCCGATACTGCGCCATAATCCTTCCCCTGGCCCCGGGCTGCTCCCACACCCAGCTCTGATACTGCGCCGTAATCCTTCCCCTGGCCCCGGGCTGCTCCCACACCCAGCTCCGATACTGCGCCGTAATCCTGCCCCCGGCCCCGGGCTGCTCCCACACTCAGCTCCGATACTGCGCCGTAATCCTGCCCTGGCCCTGGGCTGCTCCCACACTCAGCTCCGATACTGCGCCGTAATCCTGCCCTGGCCCTGGGCTGCTCCCACACCCAGCTCCGATACTGCGCCGTAATCCTGTCCCCGGCCCCAGGCTGCTCCCACACCCAGCTCCGATACTGCTCCATAATCCTGTCCCCAGCCCTGGGCTGCTCCCACACCCAGCTCCGATACTGCGCCGTAATCCTGTCCCCGGCCCCAGGCTGCTCCCACACCCAGCTCCGATACTGCGCCGTAATCCTGCTCCCAGCCCTGGGCTGCTCCCACACCCAGCTCCGATACTGCGCCGTAATCCTGCCCCTGGCCCCGGGCTGCTCCCACACCCAGCTCCGATACTGCGCCGTAATCCTGCCCCCGGCCCCGGGCTGCTCCCACAACCAGCTCCGATACTGCGCCGTAATCCTGCCCTGGCCCTGGGCTGCTTCCACACTCAGCTCCGATACTGCGCCATAATCCCCCCCGTGGCCCAGGGCTGCTCCCACACCCAGCTCCGATACTGCTCCATAATCCTGTCCCCGGCCCTGGGCTGCTCCCACTCCCAGCTCTGGCAGTGCCCCTCGATCCTGACCCCAATGACCCTGTCCCAAAAGGAGAGAGAGACCGGCCCCACCTCCCAGACGAGTCACATGATACGACAGCGCCATTTACCGGCTGCCCGGACCCTGGGCTGCAGACACGGGCTGCCTGCCCCCTGTCCAGCCACCGCTGCAGCTTCTCCAGGCAGAAGGCGCAGTCGTGCTCTGAGGGACGGGAATGGGGGGGCGTCAGGCGGGTGCCCACCCGTGTCCTTGAGGCACCGGGTGCCCGCTGGGAGGGGGTGACTAGTGCAGAGGCTGGGGAAGCAGAGCCCTGGTGTGGGGGGGCCTATAGCCGAGCGGGGCCGGGGAACCCGGCGTTCCCTAGCTCACGGGGAAGGTTCCCCTGAATAGCAGAACGTGGGACTTCCCTCGCCTTGCAGCCCGGCCTCTCTGCCCCAGCTAGGCCAGCATGGGGATGGTAAATGGGGGTCCCAGGCAACCCCTCCACCTCTGCTGGCTGAGGGGGGAACAGGCTGCAGGACCCCAGGAAATTCATTTGAGGCCATGGCACCCGGGGAAAAGGCCCCCCCAGAGCTGGCCCCCCAGGGAAGACGACTGTCTGCATTCACTGCAGCAGGGAGGCACAGTGCTGGCTCTGTGCTCAGCTCACCCTCAGGGCCATTAAGGAGCAGTCCCTGCCCGGATGAAAGGAGGCTTTCCAGTGGCCTTGGTGGAACATGGAGTCACCCCGACAGAACAGGGGCACCCTCCCTCCAGCACCCTGGGAGAGCCCTCCAATAACATGGGGTCCTCCCTCCCTCCCCTGACAAGGAGGGTCCGTCGCCCGGCCACTTGGTGAAACACGGGGTCCCGCCCCATGCCCACAGCACTGCCAGCCCGGACACGCCTCCTGGTAAGGCCAGGGAGTGCCCGGTGCGGCGAGGCTGCAGGAACTGACCCAGTGCGGAGAGCGGTCGCGGCTGGCCGGGGGCCGGCACTGTCCTCTCCCCCCACAGCTCATCCTCGTACTGCACCCTGTGAGGGACAGGAAGGCAGGTCAGGCTGGCACAGGGACCACCCCCAGCCACCTCTCCGGGGGCTTCCTTCATAAGTGTCACCTCCCTCCACCACCGCTCCCGCCTCTGCCCCCATCCTCTGCTCTCCTCCCCTCCACCCTCCCACTCACATTCATAAACACAGAACCAGCAGCCCTTGTATCAGAGACCCCCAACCACTGGGCAGCCCTGCTGAAGGGGGATGAAGGTCGTCTGCATGGATGGATGGATGGGTGTGTACGGAGATGGACAGATGGAAAGATACACAGAAAGATCTGTCTGGGGATAGCTAGATAGATAGACAGAGTGGACAGCCAGACTGAGCGAAGGGAGGAGAGGCGAGGGAGGCGGAAGGACAGACAGACAGGACGGCCTGACTGAGCGAGGGAGGAGAGGCGAGGGAGGCGGAAGGACAGACAGACTGGACAGCCTGACTGAGCGAAGGGAGGAGAGGCGAGGGAGGCGGAAGGACAGACAGACAGGACGGCCTGACTGAGCGAGGGAGGAGAGGCGAGGGAGGCGGAAGGACAGACAGACAGGACGGCCTGACTGAGCGAGGGAGGAGAGGCGAGGGAGGCGGAAGGACAGACAGACAGGACGGCCTGACTGAGCGAGGGAGGAGAGGCGAGTGAGGAGGAGGGACAGACAGACAGGACGGCCTGACTGAGCGAGGGAGGAGAGGCGAGGGAGGCGGAAGGACAGACAGACAGGACGGCCTGACTGAGCGAAGGGAGGAGAGGCGAGGGAGGTGGAAGGAAAGACTGACAGGACGGCCTTACTGAGCGAGGGAGGAGAGGCGAGGGAGGCGGAAGGACAGACAGACAGGACGGCCTGACTGAGCGAGGGAGGAGAGGCGAGGGAGGCGGAAGGACAGACAGACTGGACGGCCTGACTGAGCGAGGGAGGAGAGGCGAGGGAGGCGGAAGGACAGACAGACAGGACGGCCTGACTGAGCGAGGGAAGAGAGGCGAGGGAGGCCGAGGGACAGACAGACAGGACGGCCTGACTGAGCGAGGGAGGAGAGGCGAGGGAGGCGGAAGGACAGACAGACTGGACGGCCTGACTGAGCGAGGGAGGAGAGGCGAGGGAGGCGGAAGGACAGACAGACAGGACGGCCTGACTGAGCGAGGGAGGAGAGGCGAGGGAGGCGGAAGGACAGACAGACAGGACGGCCTGACTGAGCGAGGGAGGAGAGGCGAGGGAGGCGGAAGGACAGACAGACAGGACGGCCTGACTGAGCGAGGGAGAAGAGGCGAGGGAGGCAGAGGGACAGACAGACAGGACGGCCTGACTGAGCGAGGGAGGAGAGGCGAGGGAGGCGGAGGGACAGACAGACAGGACGGCCTGACTGAGCGAGGGAGGAGAGGCGAGGGAGGCGGAGGGACAGACAGACAGGACGGCCTGACTGAGCGAGGGAGGAGAGGCGAGGGAGGCGGAAGGACAGACAGACAGGACAGCCTGACTGAGCGAGGGAGGAGAGGCGAGGGAGGCGGAAGGACAGACAGACAGGACGGCCTGACTGAGCGAGGGAGGAGAGGCGAGGGAGGCGGAAGGACAGACAGACAGGACGGCCTGACTGAGCGAGGGAGGAGAGGCGAGGGAGGCGGAAGGACAGACAGACAGGACAGCCTGACTGAGCGAGGGAGGAAAGGCGAGGGAGGCAGAAGGACAGACAGACAGGACGGCCTGACTGAGCGAGGGAGGAGAGGCGAGGGAGGCGGAAGGACAGACAGACAGGACGGCCTGACTGAGCGAGGGAGGAGAGGCGAGGGAGGCGGAAGGACAGACAGACAGGACAGCCTGACTGAGCGAGGGAGGAAAGGCGAGGGAGGCAGAAGGACAGACAGACAAGACGGCCTGACTGAGCGAGGGAGGAGAGGCGAGGGAGGCGGAAGGACAGACAGACAGGACGGCCTGACTGAGCGAGGGAGAAGAGGCGAGGGAGGCGGAGGGACAGACAGACAGGACGGCCTGACTGAGCGAGGGAGGAGAGGCGAGGGAGGCGGAAGGACAGACAGACTGGACGTGCTTGCCTCGTGCACTTGTGCTCGGAGGCAGCGGTTGTGCCGGGCGGCCCACGCGTGCGAGCTCACGGCGTGCGCTCTGAACGAGGGACCCAGGGAGCCGGCCGCCGCTCGGCCCTCTCAGCCGTGAAGGCAGCCCCTGCGCAGCAGAGGGAGGAGGCTGGGAGGCGGAGCGCCCACAGGAGCAAAGCACTGGCGTTACTGTGAGGGGAGCCACCGTCCCTTCTGAGGGGAGGCGAGTCAAGGCCTGCGGAGAGAACAGCATCGCCAGCAGCAGTGTCCTCCCTGGAAGCAAGCTGATGGCACGGGCGTGGCAGAGGACCCAGTCTCAGTCCTGCAGATTCCTGCTATGGGAACGCCCTCCAGGCCGGCTAGAGACGTGGACAGAGCTCTCCTGGAGCGTGCTGGCCCCATGGGGCAGGGAGCGCACCCAGCGCTGGCATCACAGGTCAACACACCCTGCAATGCCCAGACAGCCCCTCGGTGGGAGAAGGTTGGCCCACCGGTCATTCTGCTAGCAACACCAGCAGCCTGGGATAGAGAGGGCGAAAGCCCAGCTGGTACCCAGCGAGAGGCCTGAGGCTGTGGGGAGAACACATGCGGTGGATCGGCAGGCAAGCCTCCAGCTCCCCCACTTGTCTTGCTGAAGTCATGGCGCCCAGGAGTGACGACGTGAAGGAGACACGGAGGGAGCAGAGGGCTGCGGGTTCAAACTGCAGCACCGAGAGCAGGCCAGGGAGGGTGGAAGACGCTCCCAAAACAGAGGCTCTTGCTGGGTGGGCTCCCAAGTGCTCCTAGGCCGTTCGTCCCTCACACTGGGTCAGTGCTGATCTTTTGGGATTGATGCGAAGCCCTGAAGGTAGAGGTCTTTTGTAAACACCTCCAGAGCCATGGGGCGTCCAAAGGGGGGAACTCGACATCGATAGAGGTCTGCTCCTATTAAAAAGCAAAGGAAAGGCTTGTGGTGACGGGTGTCCTTTCGACGGAGGGCGAGGAACCAGCGTCCTGCATCCAACGCTGGGAGAACGGGAGCGTGTCTCACCAAGCCCACGTGCCGTTCTAGAGCTTCCTTGCTCAAGTTTCTGGAGCTGAGGATCGACCTCCACCCGCCATGTCTCGTGGGAGGTAGCTGGAATAGAATCCCTGATGAACTCTCGGGGGGAGGGGGCGTGTTACTCCGTATCTGCGAAAACGAGGAGTCCTGCGGCACCTTAGAGACTAACCAATTATTTGGGCGCAAGCTTCTGTGGGTAAAAACCGCTTCCATCTGCCGAGGTGTTTTTACCCCCCAAAGCTTATGCTCAAATAATGGGTTAGATTTTAAGGTGCCACAGGGCTCTTCCTTTGTTTATGAGCTCTGTTAGAACCGGCTCTTCTGCCCAAGGAGATGGGGGATAGGGCCTCTTGCCTGAGGAGCTCTGGGTGAGAAGAGGCCCTGAAGAAGGATGGCGGGAGGGTGGCGTGGAGGGGGCAGAGTGGAAGTGGACTTGGCTTATCCAGACTGGTAACTTCCAGCACCCACTTGCCTGAGGGGAAGTATTCCCAGGCTGGTGAGTAGCGGGGAGGCTGGTTTCCAGAGAGGAGAAAGCTGCGTCATGGTTTGTACTTCTCTCGGAAGTCTCAAGGATGGAGCCGGGGGCTCTGCTCATGACCACAGGCAGAGCCATGGGTCCGGAGGTGGTGCCGGTGCACATGAGCAATCTTTCTCTGCGGAATGATATCCCCCGCGTCCACCCAAGCACGTTCTGACTCTTGGACTCCCACGGGCAGGGCTTGGAGAGTCTGCCAGCCTCCTCGCTAGGTCCTGGAACGTGCTGAATGAGCAGAGGAGGGTGACGGCCTCGGCCAGAGAGACCTCCGCAGGCTGAGGCGCTCACCTCGCTGTGTGTCGGCCAGTACTGAAGAAGAGGATCAGGGAGGGATAGCGGATTGCCGGGGATGGAATGGTGCCAGTGGGCGCCTGCAATCTCTTCATGGCATCTTCTAGAACTAGTCACCAAAATGGCCGCCAGGATCCCCACTGATGGGGTGGGACCAGGGAAAGGGTTTCCAATGAGTCTCTGGGTCTGAGGTGCTTGGCGGGTTCTCTGGAGTCCTGCTGGGTAGAGGGATGCCGGGTACGGCCCGAGGATGGATTGCTGGGGGGTGTCTCAGGTAACGTGGCTGGCGCTGTTGGAGATTTGGGTGGGCTTCGGCCTGCAGCTGAGCAACGCCGGAGGGGCTGGCGGGTTTCCATAGCAGCGGAGCGAGGCTCATTCGAAATGACGAGCTCATCAGACAAACAAAGCCTGGAAGGAGCCGCAGGGCACCGACAGCCTATGGTGAACCCTTCAGCTGGTCCCGGAGCTGAACGGCAGCGCGGAGGAGGGAGGCGGAGGCAGGGTCCTGTCTCACTTCAGAGCAGGGGTCAGACGCCAGTGCCACTGGCTGCGAGGTGGCCCCATGCGTGTCATCCATCCGAGGCGTCTTACATGGCACAAGTGCCGGTCTCAGTCTATGGTGCCCTTTAGGGGACATGATGGCTCCTGTGAGCGGGTCGATGGGGTGACCTGCCCTTTGTCCCCATTCTCTGCCTGAGAAGTGGGCTCTCTCCCCTTCTAGGGCTTCGTCTCTGACTGACCGGGCCTGCGATACTGAGGCCAATGCCTGGGAGGGGAGGAGTGCTAGTCTCTCTGTTGCTTTGGGCCCTGCCCCTAAACCCCAGACGCAGTGCACGCTCCGAGGGGACGGGGGACTTCCCCAAACACTGCCGGCACCTCTGGCGTGCGTCACCGCGGGGGACAGAGCCCGGCAGGGCTACCCCTTGGGACTGATTGGCACAAAGGAAGGTCCAGGAGAAGGAGGGGAAACCTCCCAATGAAACTTGCCAAATGAAATCGCAGTGACATAAAATGTAGGGGGGGAAAGTAGCGGAGGGACTAAAATAGGCCGGACAAGGCTTTCCCGTGGCGAGAGACGGCGGGAAGTGAACCCGGCGGCCGAGCTGCGGGGGGCTGACGAGCGGAGCAGTGGCAGGCTCTCGTATCCCCCCATTCGGATGCTCACTGCTGCTCTAAATCTGTTCTAGACACTAATCTGCGGCCAGCTCTTCCTTTGGGGTAAATCGAACACAGACGGGCAGAGGCAACCGGCCGGCTGCCGGGATGAGTCCGACCCCTGCTGGTAGAAACAGGATCTGCGCCGGCTGTACGGGGATCGCTGGTTTCAAAGGCCCCCGCTTAGTTAACACACAAGCCCAGACGTGCACACCCACGCCCAGTCACGCCCCTGCAGCTGCCCCCATGCACACGCGCCCACAGGCCCTGAGCGTCTCCCTGCTCTCCACGCCACGGCGGCTGAGGGGACGAAGGGGTTCCTCTCGTACGAGGCCGCCCCGTTCGTACAGACAGCACCTCCCGGGGGGCTGTCTCCGACTGCGGAGCATTACCCTGCGGCGGCTGCATTGCTGTTGTTGGTGTTGGTGTTCCCGCCCGGGGGGAAGTCATCGAGGAAGACGGGGGAGTCCAAGTCTTCACCCCCCATCTCGGTGAACTGGAGGGGCCTCTGGCTGGTCACGTGGGGCTGTAGGGGGCTGCTCCGCTCCAGGAAGGAGTCAATCTGGCCAAACAAGCCACCGGTCCTCTGGCACCAAGAGGGGAGAGGGTCAGTTCTCCCAGAGCAGGACTCGTGCAGAGCTCAAAGCGCTTTATAAACGGGGGCTCAGTGCCTCACTTCAGTGGGGAAACTGAGGCACACAGGAGCGACATGACCTGCCCAAGGTCGCCCAGTAGGTCCATGGCAGAGCTAAGACTTGAACTCAGGGCTCCAGACTTGCAACCCAGTTCCAGCCCCATCCACTAGGCAACACTGCCTTGCCTACCAGACAGAGCCTCTCATATTCACAGGCAGGCTCTGGGCGGGAGTGAGACTTGGCAGGACGTGGTCACAGACTGCTAGCGCCCTGGGATACCATGGTTACCACAACACAGCCAATCAGAAGCTCCCAGGCCAGTGAGCGCAGGGGGGATCTCCCAGCAGTGTCGGGGCTGGGACACACAGGTGTGCAGCTGGCAGAGGGGCTCAGACCCACCAGCCAGCCCCTCCCAGTAACGTGCATTGGTTCCTGTCCTGCACCACCAGTCCCGCTGTCCCCTTTGCACGGCCTGGGATGCCACCGGGGCGCTGGGATTAGAACCCGAGCTCCCTGCACTCAGGTCACCAGCCTGCTTCTCCCCCGAAGGCCGGCCGGGACCCAGGGCGGGATTAGCCAGTCAGTGACGTGGGGTCTTGTGACCGACGCTCCCCCTGTGGTCAGGCCCGTCCCTGTGCACTGTGGCTCCGCGCCGCGCCCACCAGGAACCGCTCTCAAAGAGCTGGGTCTTGCTCCAGCGCGTGGCACCGAGCAGCCATGGCAATAGGACTATGATCTCTGGCCTCGTTGCTCACCCCTGGGACCTTCTGGCTGGCCCCTCTCCTATCTGTGACAGCCCCCTCAGGGCGCCGGGCTGGAACGGGTGGGGAGAGCGTAGGGGTAGCAGGCACCGTCTCTGCCTGGGCCGTGGGGCTGGTACGGGTGGGGAGAGCGTAGGGGTAGCAGGCACCGTCTCTGCCTGGGCCGTGGGGCTGGTACGGGTGGGGAGAGCGTAGGGGTAGCAGGCACCGTCTCTGCCTGGGACCCGGGCCGTGGGGCTGGTACCAGTGGGGAGAGCGTAGGGGTAGCAGGCACTGTCTCTGCCTGGGACCCGGGCCGTGGGGCTGGTACGGGTGGGGAGAGCGTAGGGGTAGCAGGCACCGTCTCTGCCTGGGACCCAGGCTGTGGGGCTGGTACAGGTGGGGAGAGCGTAGGGGTAGCAGGCACCGTCTCTGCCTCGGACCCGGGCCGTGGGGCTGGTACGGGTGGGGAGAGCGTAGGGGTAGCAGGCACCGTCTCTGCCTGGGACCCGGGCCGTGGGGCTGGTACGGGTGGGGAGAGCGTAGGGGTAGCAGGCACCGTCTCTGCCTGGGACCCGGGCCGTGGGGCTGGTACGGGTGGGGAGAGCGTAGGGGTAGCAGGCACCGTCTCTGCCTGGGACCCGGGCCATGGGGCTGGTACAGGTGGGGAGAGCGTAGGGGTAGCAGGCACCGTCTCTGCCTGGGACCCGGGCCGTGGGGCTGGTACGGGTGGGGAGAGCGTAGGGGTAGCAGGCACCGTCTCTGCCTCGGACCCGGGCCGTGGGGCTGGTACGGGTGGGGAGAGCGTAGGGGTAGCAGGCACCGTCTCTGCCTGGGACCCGGGCCGTGGGGCTGGTACAGGTGGGGGAGCACAGGACTGGGCTCACCCTGTATATCCCTTCCTCTATGGCCGCCTCCATCATGGCTCTCTCCAGCTCCTCCTCAGCCGTCAGGTCCCCAGAGATGGCTCGGCGGACCTCCGGCGCGGCTTCCTCCTCAATGCTTCTCAGGCCAGCCTGGTTGGAAGGACAGAGATGGGGAGGTCACTCACAGGGCAATCTGGGGGCGAGGGCCAGCCCCCGAACCCTGAGCTCTGCCCCACTGAGCCCACGATGCCCTGCCAACATCCCCAAGGTGCCTGCTGGTGCAGCAGCCTCTCCCACGGCCTAGCTCTGTGCCCTGGGAGTGAGGAAAAGGGGGCCCAGAGACGTGGCTTCCTGCAGTGGGGCGGGAGGAGGGAAATGGGCGGAGCCATGGGGGTGTCTCAGAGCATGGGGGTTTCTGTCCCTGCAGGGCATAGCTCACCTCGCACATGCCCCCAGAAGAGGTGGTCCCGCACCCCGGAGTGAGGTGGGGGAGCCAAGACACAGCTGCATTCCAGGCAGGACAAGAGAAATACCCGTCTCCCCCGGGGAGGAGTCCTCTGTGCTCTGGGACCCGCCTGCCAGGACTGGAGACTGGACTCCCGTGGAAACTCGGGTGGGGCTGCTCATTCCATCAGCCAGAAGTGGGGCAGGGAGCGGCACGAGCCTCAGACCTTCCCCTGCTCCCAGCCTCTGTGGCCCCATTTCACAGGTAGGGAAACTAAGGCAGGCAGGAGGGAAGCAGCTCAGTGGCAGAGCGGGGAGAGGCCCCAGGAGTCCTGCTGCTGCTCTCCACCGTGCTGCCTGCAGAGATCCAGCCTGGGGCGTGCCGGGGCAGGGCCCCCTTTCTGCTGCAGGAAGGGCGGGCTGGGGACCCCAGCTCTGAGATTCCATCCCTAGGCACCGCAGGGACCGAGGGCCAGGCCCCGAGAGCTGCCTTGGTCCTGGGCAGCCTCCTCCACCTCAGGACGGTTCCTCTTCCCACGGGCTCCCCCCCGCCCGTTACACGCAGCCCTCGCTTTTGGCTCAGCTGGTTCCTCCCCGGGCTCCCCATGCGACACCCCCTTTGTGAGGCCCCATTTCCAGTGTCCCCCGGGACAGCGCTGACACCCGCAGACCGCGCCCCTCTGCAGCTCCCTTTGCTCAGTTCTAGTCCTGGGGCTCCTCTTCCACCACCCACAGACCCCCTCGGTCACCTTCAAACAGAGAGGCCTCCTTCCCACCTTGCCCGGCACATAAGGACACTGCCACCCAGCTCTGTGCATGAGGAGATCCCAATGCGCTTTACCACGGAGGTCAGCATCACACGCCCAGTTTTACAGATGGGGAAACTGAGGCACAGAGCAGGGCAACGGCTTGCCCCAGGTCCGCTGGTGGCACGGCCCATGTCTCCTGAGTCCCAGGCTCTGCCTCCAAGCTGGCTGCTCCAAGCAGGCCCAAGGGGTGGCTGGGACGCCCAGCCCCATTCGCACTGACCTGGATAGTGACGGCGTTCTTTTTGGGCCGATAGCCGTAATACTCCTCCTGGCGCTTGATGAACTTCCTGAAGTGCTCCTGGATGAGGAAGGTCGCGTAGAACTTGCCCACGGTCACCTCATCCTCTGGAGGGGAGAAAGCCAGGCGAGGCTGTGAACACTGCCGTGCCACTGAGCAGAGGGCAGGGGAGAACTAAGCCAGGGAGGGGGACAAAGAGAGCACGCGTGGGAAGACCCACCTCCGATCGGCGGAATGACCTGGTCCAGGAGTTTCATGCTGGTTCTCTTCCAGATCTTCTTGATAATGGCTCTCAGCTCTTCGTTGGCCTGCTCAAAGTTACCTGCAGGGGAACAAGCCACCAATCCGCGCGTGACTCTGTCGCACCACGGTGCCTGAAGGGTGGGTGGCGGCACGGTGGGATGACACGCTTTGGTGTTGTGACACCGGGGCCCCACACAAGGCTGTGGGGTGACAGAACAGTCCCTCGGCCCAAGCCACGGGAGAACGGCTTGAGGAGGTCAAATGGCCCTGCTGAAATTGGGACAATCCTAGAAAAATGGCGGGTGAGCCTAGGGAGGGGGCTCAGGCAGCATGCTGGGAGCGTGGGCTTTCACGTGCTAAAGAGGGATCCGTCTGGTCTGGCTGTGGACGGGAGGTTCTGCAGGCACCCCTGGGTGCTGCAGGAAGTGGCCATAGTAGGGGCCACCATAGGGGTGAGGCTATTGGCTCTTGAGATATGAAACTGATCATTTGTGGCCACTGAAAATGCCAAGAGCACCTCATCACAAGCACTGACCCTCAGGGACTCCCCAGCTTCCAGCCACACCCCGCCTCCCTGTGCCGTGTGACATCGATGGAACTGTGGTTCACCTTCCCGTCTTTCCCGGTGGGGTGGGACCGCTCCATGCACTCCAACAGCGGCTGTATCCCACCCCAGAGATGGCGGTCACTCGCCGTGTGCTGTGGGAATTCCTCTGAGAGGTGTGTCCTGGGTTACTCCACTCCAGGTGCGCATGTGCCCCGTGCATCTCTGAGTGGAGATTTTCACTAGCCGTTCCCACTCACCCCAGGCATGCACTCCTAATACCCTCCTACCGGGGATACCCAGGGCTGCACAGCAGTGTCCCCTCTAATTTTTCCCATCCATGTGTGGAATAAATGCTGTTACACGCACCATGGCATGTGCGGATGTGCACCATCAGGAGAAACACAGGCTGCTGGCTGTGGGCCCTCAGCACCTGAATCTCTCCTGGGTGGCTGCCCATGCACTCAGCTTACAGGGACCACAGCTGTGCAGGCAAACCGCCCTGAAGTCCCATGAGCTGGAGTACTGTGTCCAGTTCTGGGCGCCACATTTCAAGAAAGATGTGGAGAAATTGGAAAGGGTACAGAGAAGAGCGACAAGAATGATTAAAGGCTTAGAGAACATGACCTATGAAGCCAGGCTTCATGAACTGGGCTTGTTTAGTTTGGAAAAAAGATTAAGGGGGGACATGATAGCGGTTTTCAAATATCTAAAAGGGTGTCACAAGGAGGAAGGAGAAAATTTGTTCCTCTTGGTTTCTGAGGACAGGACAAGGAGTAATGGGCTTAAAGTGCAGCAGGGGAGGTTTAGATTGGACATTAGGAAAAAATTCCTAACTGTCAGGGTGGTCAAATATTGGAATAAATTGCCAAGGGAGGTGGTGGAATCTCCCTCTCTGGAGATATTTAAGAACAGGTTAGATAGACATCTGTCAGGGATGGTGTAGACGGAGCTTGGTCCTGCCTTGAGGGCGGGGGGCTGGACTCGATGACCTCTCGAGGTCCCTTCCAGTCCTATGATTCTATGATTCTATGAAACGCAGAAGCGGAGGGGAAGGAGGATGGGGAGTGGAGCGCCCCTAGGACCCATCTTGAAGAACTCCAGTTTCTGCCCAATTGAATAGCGTCTCCTTTGTTTCCAAGTAATCCCAACGGATGCTCCACTTCACGTGACTGCCGGGCTGAAGAAGGAGGGATCCATGGAGCTGGATCCAATACTGAAGAATAGCTGCCTCTGACCTTGAGGCGTGTACCAGGGCCCCGTGTTTGGAAGACGGGTGCACCGAAGCCTCAGCAGTCGCTGTGCAAATTTCAGCCATCGCTGCACGAAGCAGCTTGAGGCCAGGCAGTAGAATGGGCCAGTCTTCTCGAAGGTTAGGGGTCTGGTAAAGGCAAGAATGCATCTAGAAACCCCACCGGGGGAGTCTCTGCATCTGTCCAGAACTGAGATAAGCAGCCTGGGGAGCTGCTGCAAAGGTTTGGTGTGTCCAAAGAGAAGCCTAGCGCCCATCTCACCCCTCTAGCCTGGCTGGTTCTGGGGAAAGTGGGTCACGGGGTGTGACGTAGTGGGGGTAACTTGCTAGGGCTGTGGCGACCTCTGCTGTCTGTAACATGAGTCATTATGCAAAGGGGGCTCCAAACCTGTCTGACCAGCTACCCCCCATGGGGAGAAACAAAGGAAGGGGGAATGCTGCCCTGGCTGGGGGGCAGGGCTGGAGGAGAGTTTAGTTAGTTTTTGCTGGCTGGGAGCATGGAGGAAGCAACCTCAGCAACAGGCTGGGGGGGTTAGAAGCCAAGACAGCCCCCCCATATCAAGCGGGGGCTGAGGCATCCTAGGCCTGCCCTGTAACCTGGTGACATCTGTGCTGTGCTGTATCCTGGAGAGGCAATAAACTCCCTCTGTTCTACCGGCTGGTGGAGTCTGTTTGTGCCATTTCGGGGGTGCAGGAGGCGGGGGACCCCAACGCGCCGTCACACAGGGGTGACGTGCAAACCCGAGGGTATTTAAGGGATGTGCTTGGGAAGCAGGACTAACAATACTTCATCCTTGCAGCAAACAGGGAAGGGGCAAGGAATCAGCCATCAGTGCTTCCTGCCCCAATGGGGCCACTTTGGTAGATCAGTGCCCCAGAGCGCACAGAGTTAGCATTGCAAAGGGAGACAGCATGAGACAGGCTCTGCAGGAAAAGGTTAACCGATTCCTGGATGAATTTTGCCATTGTGGGATGAGCAAAGCCTGAAATGCCCAGGGGAAGGGGAGGCTAGCGTTGCTAATGAGCGAGCCCAGACAGAACTCATAGGAAAACCTGCTCTAAATCCAAGAGACCATCGAAGGCAGGGGGGAGGGAATTAGGACCAGGCTCCGTTTGGAAGGAAGGTATTTCTGGAGGGATCTTCCTGCTGTTCCACAGGGCCTGCTGGAACTCAGTCGAACGGGAAACTTCCCACGACGGCTGACGAGCCAAGCTCTGAGTCAGAGGATGGACAGGCTGGGTGGGGAGTCCAGCTGGTGCAACTAGAAGGACTCTGGTGTTGCCCGCTTTGGTCTTGCCCAACGCCCTCGAAATCAGCGGTGTCAGGGGAGACACACGGGCTGGGCACACGGGCTGAGAGCTGCCTCCTCGCAGCCGATGCCCCAGGCCTCGTCTCACACAGAACCGTTTGCACGTTTGGTGGCACAGATGCCCACGTCCAGGCCCCGCCCCGCAGGTCAGCAATATCTGCCTGGAGATCGGAGGGACCAATTCCCACTGCAAGTGCGGGAGCCACGTCCGCTCCGCTCCTTGGCCATGGCGCTCTACACACCTGGAAGGTAAGAGGCTGGAACGAGGACGTGGCTGGCTTGACACCACTTCCGTAGCCGTATTGCTTCAGTGCAAAGTGAGGGGATCTTGTCCCTCCCTGCAATTTCCATGGAACCTGCAGGCTACGTTCTTTGTCGTGACCCCGATGGATTGGCCCCAAAGCAAGGGAGTGAAGTGGACCCAGATGTTCCTCACTGCTCCCAGACCTAGGAGGTGGCTGTGCAGGAGAGACAGCCATTTCCCTTGGACAGCGTGTTCAATTAGCCGCGCGTCACGAGAGATGCAGCCGAAGTCCTGGCGATGGTAGGAGGCAGGCAGGCGCTCTGGCAGGGGCTTGGAACAGCCCCTTCACCGGGCGAGTCTGGCGTGTGATAACGAGAGACAGACGCCAGATTGTCAGACTGTTTGGCCGGGGGAAGGACCCTTCTGAGCCAGCCCAGGAAGCAGCAAGACGTCTCCCGCATGCGGTGTCAGGAAAGGACACGCTGCCAGATGACCCAGCAGTTGCAGGCAGTTTCTTGCTGTTGCCGGGGGGGTGTCAGCACCCTGCAGACAGATTCACGGAGGCAGGCGCTGGAGGTTGCGGGTCTCGGAGAAGCACCTGTGAAGTTTGGCTGTCGAGCTGCAGTCCGAGGGGGCCTTCCAGATGGCTGCTGGCCTGCAGAGGGGATTTTGAGGAGCAGCCAGCCCTTGAGTGGCCAGCTGCCAAGGAAGGGAAAACAATTATTCCCCGCCTGCAAAGGGCAGGGCGTCTATTGGCAGGACTCAGGAGCAAACGCTCGGGGCAGAGGAGTAGCCGGAGGGGGAGCGGGACACCGGATCCATCCTGGCTGAGTGGGAAAGGAAGGGACCGCTTGCGAGGGGGTGACTGGAACCGGGAAGTTCTCACCCTCAGGCCCGCCAGTGGGGGGGGAGGGAGAGTTGCCCTGGGGTCCAGCGATTCAACAGAGCCCAGGGCTCCTGGCTGCTGCTCCTGTGGTAGCAGTGGCAACCGGCGCCTCTGGCCCTTTAAATCGCCCCCGGAGTGCCGTGTTCCGCATGGCTCTGAGGGCTGCAGGGGAGGGGCGCCACGCTCCAGGCACCGCGGGGGCGGGCCCTTCTGCCAGAGGCCCCACCCCTTCCTAGAGCACAGAGCTAGTGCCCCCCGCCTTGCCCAGGGCACACAGAGGCTGTTGGCGCCCCTGCTCACCCCGAGGTGGAGGGCCACGCACTGAACCCTGACACCTAATGGCAGAGCTAAGGGAGGCAGCACTCCTGGTTAGGAGTCCGAGATCAATACCAGGCTCCATCGCCCGTTCTCTTCTGGGACTCGGAAATACGTGGACCAGCGCCTGGCGCTCGGTGCTGGCTGAGAACGGTCTCAGCAAACGGCTGGGGATGGGTCACTGTGCGGGGCGTGGAGGCGGGAGGTGAAAGGGTGAATAACCCACTTGTACAGCCCCCAAAACCGGGCTGAAAGGGGAGAGATGGGTTGTGCGGTTGCCACTGACGATTCCTGAGCGGAGGCTGCCCCGGGCTCTCGACCGCACCTCCAAACTGACACTGGGCAGCGGAGGAGGCGTGGGGGCCTCTTCTGGCAGGCTGGCTTGTTCTTAGCAGCTTGGCAGGTCCACGGAGGCCCGGGCACTGGACAAGACGGGCGCTCTGGGCCACTGGGGACGCACGAGGATTTATATACAGGTGTGTGTGAGGGACCCCTGAGCCTCAGTTTGCTGAGTCAGCCCAGGGCCAGGAGGTGTGATGAGTCCAGGGGTCAGCCAATCCCCAGGCAAGGCCCCCACTGGTCCCAAGGCAGGGACATAGGCTGCTAGGGAAAGCCGGCTCCAGTCAGCTCCATGGCATTCCCAGCAGGAGCGCTCCCATGGCCTAGCGGTCCTGACAAGCTGTCCTCACTCCTGCTCCAGCCTGGGCCTGTGTCTCCTTCCCCTTTCTCCTGCCTCTGGCTGCCCAGCAGGGATCACCTGGGCACCGAGCCCCTGAGGGCAACCCGGACTCCTCCAGGGCCTGGGAAGGATCATGAGGGGACTCGCTACGGAGCTCAGATGGACACAGGAAGGTTTTGATGGTATTTGGGGCTCCCCTAGGAAATCCTGCAGCCAAGATGCTCGACACTCGGCAACAGCAGCGGAGGTGGAAGAAGCTGGGGTGCCGGCTGTGTCTTAGCCATGTCCCTGTGGGGGCTCTGAAGGCCTGGAACGGCTCCTGGGGGCCCAGGGGAAGATGAGCAATGCCAGGGTTGGGCTTCCAAACAGGATTCTGGGATGCGTTAACAGGAACGTTGTGAGCAAGACACGAGGAGGCATTCTTCCGCTCTACTCTGCGCTGGTTAGGTCTCAACCGGAGTACTGTGTCCAGTTCTGGGCACCACATGTCAAGAAAGATGTGGAGAAATCAGAGAGGGTCCAGAGAAGAGCAACGAGAATGATGAAAGGTCTAGAGAACATGAGCTGTGAGGGAAGGCTGATGGAATTGGGCTTGTTTAGTGTAGAAAAGAGAAGATGGAGGGGGGACATGACAGCGGTTGTCAGTATCTAAAAGGGTGTCACAAGGAGGAGGAAGAAAACTTGTTCACCTTGGCCTCTAGGGATAGAACAAGAAGCAATGGGCTTAAACTGCAGCAAGGGAGGTTTAGGTTGGACATTAGGAAAAAGTTCCTAACTGTCAGGGTGGTGAAACACTGGGATAAATTGCCCGTAGAGGTTGTGGAATCCCCATCTCTGGAGAGATTTAAGAGTAGGTTAGATAAATGTCTATCAGGGATGGTCTAGACAGTACTTGGTCCTGCCATGGGGGCAGGGGACTGGACTCGCTGACCTCTCGAGGTCCCTTCCAGTCCTAGTGGTCTAGACTTCCCCTGACACTCACGTGATCACGCTTTGCCATCACAGCCTGAATTCGCTGGGGGCCTTTCGAAGCAGGCCAGTGGGAGGGGCGCCCCAACTCGCTGCGGAGCGTTACGAGTGCTAAGTCCTAGGCCAGGGGGGACGGCGGACGAGGGGGCCCTGTGCTCCCTTGGCGGTGGCTGCACAGGAGGCCCCTGGGCCAGGACCCCAGGCTGGTTGGAGGGAGCACCCCATCACGAGGCCCCTCAATGGAATTGCCAGGAGTTTTAGCTCTGCTTTTGAAGGCTGAGCCGGTCGTGGAGCTGGCTGGACTCGTAGGGGTCGCCCAGACAGCGGATCCGCTGGGAACGGCCCTCACTGCGGGGTGAAGCTCAGCACACCAGGCCGATGCCAAGCCCCAAGGCAAACCCCTCAGGAAGGGGGGAGGGACCATGAAGCAGAACCTCCCCGCAGGAACTAGAGGGACAATGAGGAAATAACCGAGACAGCCAAGGAAACCGACCCTCAAACAAAGAACTCGAGGCTCCGCTAGAGCAAAGCTGAAGTGAGCCAGGCTCAGGCCGCCGGGTGGCTGGGAAGGAAGGGCAGGCAGTTTGCCCGCGCTGCTCTGCATGCCCTCAGCAGGGGCCACGAGGAAGTCTGGGGTGCGTGCCTGGGACGCACGGGCCCTGCTACCGAACGTCTCCACGCGACGGTGCACGGGCGCTTGTGCACCTGAGGGGGGAACCCGCAGCACACTGCTCGGAGCGGTGGTGGCACTGCACGGTTGGCTGAAAGGATCTCTACACAACCCTCACCCACTCAAGGCTCAATTACAACGGGCTAGGCTCCCAGCAGAGATGGGGGGCTGATGTGTAAGGCAGGGGGAGGGTTGCCTTCCCAAACCATCAGCCTGGCCCCGCCCACACTCCTGGGGGCGGAGTGTTGCTGCCCCCAATGCCCACCTCCTGGTGCTGGAGAGGCCAGGCCAGGCGGCACGCCCTCCTCTGGGGCTGGGGGGCTGGGGCAAGCGTATGTTCCCCCACTCCCTTTGCTTCCCTGTGGTTGGAAGTGGGAGCACATGTGCGGCATGCCGCCCCACCTCCCTCTGCAGGGAAAGGGGCGGGGCCTCAGCAGTAGGGGCGGGGCTGGAGGTGGGGCTGGGGGCTTGCCTTCACCAACCAGCCATGCCAGCAGATGTAAACTGGCATCACTCCACTGAAGCCGGGTCGTGCTGCTTTGCTGGCCCGTGGCCCTCCGATGACATGCCCCAGGTCTGATTCTACTCACATCCCACGCTGGGGCTGGGGAGGGCCCCTCGGCCTGGGGGCAGCCTTTCTAGACGGGGCGTCACCAAGCGCGTCCCTCACCTTCCGTCTTGATCTTGAGGGCTGTCCTCACCAGCGCGAAGAGGGTGGCGTTGAAGGTGACGGTGCCGTCGCTGTTCAGGGGCATGTTCATGCCCACCAGGCGCTGCACGACAGACCCCAGGCATGGTCACCCCCAGCCGGGAGACACCTCCCACCCCCCGCGCGGGCAATGCACGGTGACAGGGCCAGGCCGAGGGGAGAGGCTGAGCACGGACAGCGGGGCTGGAGAGAACCTCGCAGTCCCTGTGCGCCCAGCAGCCCCGTGACAGGGTCCATGACAACAGCGCACAGCTCAGCAGGAAGGCGAGGGCGGCCCAGGAGCCGCAAGGTGGAAGCTCGTAACTCTGCAGGAGGGCTGGGTTAGGCGGCAGGCTGCGCACGGCAGATGTGGCCTCACCCGAGGAGCTGTTGAAGGCGACGGATTGGGATGAAGTCCTCTCAGGGATGGGATGGGGTCAGTGAAGTCCCCCAGCCATGAGGCAGCGGAGTGGACTAGAGGATCCAGCAGAGAGCCCGTCCAACCCAAAGGATTCTGGCATCAGACCTCCTGGCCCCATGGGAACATGCAATTTCACCCGGGGGGCCAGAATCCACGGCTGGTGTAAAATGGGGATGCTGCCTTGCGTGCCGACCGGGGGCTTTGTGAAATGCACTGCTGGCCTGCCCCAGAGACATCCCCTGGCTCTGTGGAGAAGGAGCCGGTGCCGGATGCCTGCGAGCAGCAGCACCTCCCTGTCCTGCGGCAGCCCTGGCGTTTGGCGAGCCGGCCCCGCGAGCTCAGACCCCGCCACCGCGCTTTCACGCAGCCACAGCGTGAGCCCCCGGAGCTGGCAAAGGGCCTGGACCCCAACCCTGGGGCGCCGGAGCTGAGCCATGCAGTGCGGCCCCATCTCTAGCTGCGCTCTGTGTGCTCTGCGTCGTATTGGACTGACTGCCCTGGGGGATCAGGACTCGGGCACCCGCCAAAGCCTCCTTCTCCACTGAACATCTGGCATCAGATCCCGCGGAGACTCAAAACCCACCCTGGATTCCTCCTAGCCCCTGCCTGTCACCGGCCAGTGGGAGCCGGGGCTGGAGGCTGTGCGGAGTGTGTGTGGGGGGGGGGCATGGCCGGTGAGCCCTCCAACAGAACCGCCCCTTGCAAAGTTACCTTACAGGCCACGCGGTGTGGGCAGAACTTCCCGAAGCCCAGGGGAGGTTGGATGCGTCTCAGCAGGGTAACCACATCCAGGTGTTTGATTCTCCCCCTGCAGGAGTCAAGAGACAGCTGCGCCTCACCCCTCTGCTCCAGCAGTGGGGCTGCAAACCTGAGCCGGAGGGCAGGAGCTCTGGCTCACCCACTGCCTCCCCATGTGTCCTCGGGGAAGTCCCTGAGATCCAGATTGTAAAGGTATCAGACGTCGTTACACTGAGCGATGCATCACCTGAGATCAAAGCCAATGGCTCCTTTTCCAACGGGCTCCAGTGCTAGCAATGGGGCTTTCGGCTCCTCGGTGCCTAAATCGCTCTTGAAAATGAGCCTGGGGTCCTAAATCACTTAGGCGCTGCACCAGGCAGTGTAGCAATGCCCAAAGCCTTGAATAATCCGGGCTCACGGCCTGCCCGCACTGCAGTTTCCCCATCTCCAGCGCTTCCCTGCTGTGCCGAGGACCGTCACTGAGGACTGGACGCTTCAGGGGACAAGCCTAGAATCCAGCTGGGGGCAGTTTGGGGGCTGGTGTTCCATGAGCTGGGGTTTCCCAGGCTAGATCTTGGCAGGCCGCTATTAGAACTAGCATCTCCGCAGGCCAAAGGAGCCCACTGTGATCGTCCCACCTGGCCTCCCTGTAGGACACAGACTCCGTGGCGGGTATATTGTGGGTGTGGGGGCAAAACTGGAAATCGGAGCCAGCAACCTGAGCAACGGGGGCAGCAATGCAACCAGGCGAATGTCTGAGTTAGCCAACTCATCCGAGTGCCAGGCTGGAAGGGTCTATACTCTAGACAGGGTATGTCTCCACTCGCAGCCTAATTCGAACGAGGGCTGCAAATGGAGGCATTCGGAATTGCAAATCAAGCCCGGGATTTAAATATCCCACGCTTGATTTGCATCTTTCCAGCCGGTCGCCATTTTTTTAAATGTACAAGCCCGAAGTAACTGCCCGCGTCTACACCCGGCAGGGCAACGGGGGTTCAAAATAAAGCCCTATTTCGAAATACCTGGTACACCTCATTGCAGGAGGAATAACAGGGATTTCGGAATAGGGCTTTATCTCGAACGCCCATTTCACTGCCGCGTGTAGTTATTCTGGGCTTGTCAATTTCACACCAAAAAAAAAAAAAAAAAAAGCTCCCGGCTGGGAAGATGCAAATCAAGCGCAGGATATTTAAATCCCGGACTTGATTTGCAATTCCGAATGCCTCCATTTGCAGCCCTAGTTCGAATTAGGCTGCGAGTGGAGACATACCGACAGGGAATAACTTTGTAACAAAGGGGGAGCATGGAATGGGGGCGCCCTTGCCCATAACCCTACGCCGGGCCCTGTTTTGCTGGGCTGCTCCCTCCCTGAAGCAGTGAATAAACGACAGACTGGCCTCTCTGTGACCCTGTGCATGCTGGGTAGCGGGCACAGAACCGGTCCAGTCTCCTGTAGAACAGCAGCCAGACAGCTTGCCCCAAATAATGCCTTTTGAACTACAGCCCATCTTGAAAGCCATAGAGGCCTGATGGAAAATGTGCGTGTGATGGAGACTTACGGCCCTTGGTATGGACGCTACTCGTGTGATGGCTCAGCTGTGGATCAATAAGGGATTTCAGTCCTACGGGCTTTCAATCCAGCAAATTTCCCCTCCCTCCAAGCTAAATCCACTCAAGCTTTTAAGGCAATAATCTGCTGGCCTCCCACAGACCCAGGCTAGCCACAGCTCACTCACTTGGCTTCTGGGTCGTATTCTGCCCAGATTCTTTTGAATTCGTCCAGATGGTGCGGACCCAAGATGGACCAGTCCCGTGTGAGGTAGTCGAAGTTGTCCATGATGACGGCGACAAAAAGGTTGATGATCTAGCCAGAGAGGAGGGCAGCGGAAGGGACCTCAGCGGGCGCCACGCAGCTCCGCTGAAGTCGGCTGAGCACACGTCCCGCGATGCACCAGTGAGGGTGCCCACGTGGGAAGGGCTGCATAAAACTACAGGAGGGTCCCACGCCTGTGCTATCTTCCCATGCGCTAAGCGGCTACGGGCCAGTCTCCTTGACAGACTGAGGGCGTAGTACAAGTCTCTTCCGCTAGCGCTCATCCCCAAAACCTGGCTCAGACGCTCTCTGCTCCCCGCGGCCCTCGGGCAGGAACGAGACCAGCTGCGTGGGCTGGGGGGGATTCCGTGGGCACGCTGACACGTGGCGGGCAGCATTTCACGCCTGTCTAGCAGAGCTACCGCCTGGGGAAGGGGGATGTTCCCGCATGCCCCGCCCCCAGGAGCGCAAACCCCGCCCACGAGCCACGCTCTGCCGGCGGAGACTCTGAAGCGAGGGGGGTCCCAGCGAGTGGGCAGGGTGAGGGCCAGGTCCGGATGCCGGTGGAGTCTGCAGCTACGGTCAGGCCAGGAGCAGACCTGGAAACATTCCTACCCCGCTGGGAAAGCCTGAGACAACCACAGGCGGCCCCTCCCCTCACCCGCCCCAGGATATTTGTCCTCAACCCACACGGCAGCCTGTTCCCGCAGCCACGCCTGTGTGACGGTGGGGGGCTCGGCATGGCCATGGGTGGCCCCCAGGAGCTGCCAGCAGGGCTCTCTGGAGCTCTGGGGTGCCACGGAGGGGGCTCTGGAGGCGGGAGGACGGCAGCTGATTAATTTCTGGAGTAGCCCCAGCCCCTGGCAAGTGGCTGTGCTCTCAGCCCCGTGGCGCAGACTGCTTGAGGGGCCGCCCGGGGCTGGCTGGCACTGTCCTACAGCCCCACTTCTCCTGGCAAGGGCAATGCAGGGCCCGGGCGCTACCCCCAGCCAGCCGAGGGGCCGGGGCCGGAGCCAGGGCACGTACCAGGAAGGCGCAGAGCATGTAGAAGCTGATGAAGTAGAAGTAGGCGAAGCCGGTGCCGCAGGTGTACTCCTCCCCGGGGGCGAAGTCGGACTTGGCGTCACACTGCTTCCCATAGCTGCAGGCCAGCAGGATCTCCTGCCAGGCCTCGCCCGTCGCACACCTAGGGAGGAAGGGAAGATGCCAGCTGGGCTCCGCGGGGCACCACTGCCCTGCCCAGGCCGTGTGGGATGAGATTGGCAGGAAGGGAGCAGCAGCTAGTGGTTACAGCAGGGCTGAGAATATTGCATTCCAGGCCTAACTGGGTAGGCAGGTACCTAAGAGCCAGGACTGCTGGGTGCTAGCCCCACCTCTGCTGGGGGGCGGGGGTACAATGCAGCAGTTAAATCAGGGTGCTGAGTCAGGATTCCCGGTTTGGGGTTGGGAGGGGAGAGAAGTCTAGTTCCAGCCCCACCACTGGCTCACCACGCAACAGTACAAGTCACTTCCCCAGCTGTAAAATGGGGATAAGAATAGCTCGGGGGAGGGGGGTTAACGAGTGGATGGTTATAAAACATTTTTGAGCCTGTTTGACCGAGAAAGTCCAGAGCCCATGTCCTCTCCCTTCCGTGCGCGGGGAAGAAACCGGCGCGTCCGTCCCCGGGAGAAGTCTGACATCTCCCGTGACACCAATTCCAGATGAAAAATCCACCTTTTGAAATGCAGCGTGGAGTGGAAACTGCGGAGTGTTTTGGTTCTGAAGCAGCTAATTTCCACACTGCAGGAACATGAACTGTGGAAACCCAACCCGGGCTGGCGGGGGCTGAAATGGTTTTAAAGTTTGGGTTTGAATCGCTGGGACACGTTGCCACGGGAAATGCTGTTGGAATCAACACGGCCCCGCAAAATGTTTCTGTTTCAGCCCGGCAGCAGCTGATGGGAAACTCGGTTTTTCCAGCCCACTCTGCCCAGGGTGGCCTTGCACGTGGCACCATGGGCTGCCCTGTGGCCCATGATTCAGGGGGGCGGGGGCTCTTGGGCATGCTCCACGGGGCTCGTGTGTCTTCTTGGACAGGTTTGGAGGAGCCAGGGTGGGATTCATGCCGGCCACAAGCTGACTCCACAGCGTTTCCCCGCAATCCGCTGTCACCAGAACCTGCCGGTCAGTGCCTGTTTTGCGCCAGGCCCGCGGCGGCTAGGAAGAGCCTGGGAGCGCTGCCAGCTGAGGGACTGAGGCCCAGCTCCTCAAAGGCATTTCAGTGCCGAGATTTCAGAGGCAGCGTGAGATGCCCAGGGCTCTGGTCCTTAGCCCTGTAGGACAGGTCAGTGCTGCTCCATGATCCGCTCGGGGGTGCTGGTGATGCCAAGACCCCGGAGCCACGTTACCCTGGTGCTCCAGTGTATGGAGAATTGCCCCGCCCTGGACTGGTGCATTGTGACCCAGAGCAACCTCATGGCACATGAGGGACCCTTTAATGACCTGTGGGAGGTGGGGGGTAGCCTGGAGGTCTTCACCCCTCTGAGAAGTCAGGCAGCTGGCCCCAGCACCGGCTGTGCATTACAATGGCTCCAGGCCGGATGCACGAGGTGCCCCAGGGGGACCCAGTGCAAAGGGACACTGCACAGGCCCGGGGCGGGGTGAGGAAGGGTGGGGCTCACACTCACCTGAAGAGCAGCAGCACGGCTTGCGGGAAGGTCTGGAAGTTGTTGTTCCGGTTGATTTGGGTTCCATCCACCATGGCGATTTTCCCAAACATCTGTGAATGACATTGCCAGGTCCCAGCGGCCCTGCAGAGGCGCCCCCAGCCCCCATCGCTCCCCTCCAGCTTCCCCCACCCTCCCGCCGGCCTCCCCCACTGCTCCCGCTGGCCGCCCGGGGCGGAAAGGCAGCAGGGTTGTATCTGTCACGTGGCAGGCGCTCCTGGGAGGCGACTGTTTGATCCTCTGTCCCTCCTCCCTGACTTGCCCACGTCCCGCCAGCTGGAGGCCCCAGCGCTGTCCCCCCCTCCTTACCTGCATCCCGATCACAGCGTAGATGAAGAAGAGCATCACGATGAGCAACGCCACGTAGGGCAGGGCCTGTGAGACAAAAGGCCCCAGGCTCATCACGTGGCCTGACCTGTCTCCCAGCTGCTGATCACGCCTGCTTTAGGCTGGACTTACCCCGCTGCTGCCAGCCCAGGGCCAGTGGGGAGCAGGCAGGAGAGGGAGCCTGCCACTAGCACTGCCTGTTCTCCAGCAATCCTGCCGCTGTCACTCACTCCCCGCCCGTGCAGGGAGCTCGCTGCCTCTGCGGCTGGGACAGCCGCCAGGTGGGCCAGGGAGAAGGGACATGTGGTCCCTGCACAGCCAGGTCCCTATGACCGGCACCCTGAGCACCCCGCCAGTCCTGAAGCTACTGCCCCAGGGAGCCGGTGATCTGAGGAGCCCTTCTTGCCACTCGCGTAACACACATGGAACGTGTGTGCCAGCGAGGGACTGGTCCATATCTAGGTTTAACCGCCTGCTGCTGCTCCTGGCTCCTGGGGTTCTGGAGCAGTGGAGGCCTGCGCTTTGGGGCTGAAGGTCCCATGTTCCAAGCCAGGTGCCGCACATTGGTCCATACACACCTGAAAGGACTTGATGAAGGTCCAGAGCAGGGTCCTGACTCCTTCCCCCCGGCTCAGCAGCTTCACCAACCTCATCACCCGGAAAAGTCGGAAGAAGGTGATGGAGACGCGGGAATTGTCCGCGGAATCCTGCAGGCAAAGCAGGCCCCTTAGCCGCTCTGTGGGAACAACGCCCCAGGCAGGGGAGGGCGGGAGCCGGCCCAGGGAACCTGCCAAGTGCTTTGGGGCTGCTTGTGGCATGGAGGAGTGACCGCAGGGCAGAATGAGTGCTGGTCCCTCCCCTGTTCACCTCCACAGCCCAGGTGAGGTCGGATCGGCAGCCCCACAGGGCGATCCTAGCGCGTGGGTCTTACGTGTTACAACCAACCCGCTCGCTGAGTGCCTCGGGCCGGCCCAGGGGGGCTGCATGCTGGAGTGGGGGTGCAGTCAGTGCATGTCGGAAGAGAGGCTTCTCCCCAGCCTCAGCTGCACCAGCCAAGGTTACATGATGGATTGCAGGCTCTCCTGCCTCACCTTGCGCTCTGGGTTCCCAGCGCACTGGGCCACAGCAGGTGGATGTCAGGGGGCAAAAGGGTTTGAGCTGGCTGGGCACATTCAGTTTGGGGGGGCGTTCTGCACGGGGGGCTTCCATGGCCATGGAGCAAGGGTGGTCATGTGGTGCGGAGGAGGGGAGGAAAAGCACAGGGTGGGTTAGGGTTGGGGAGACCTTGCTACCCCTAGTCCCTCCATATCTGGAGGGGAAGCGGGGAGCAGAGCCCCCTCCAAGGGGGACATGCAGCACAGGAAGACAAGCTCTTGGCCAGAGAGGTCCGGCAGGAGGGGGACAGGTGCTCTCTGCAGACACAGCAGGCCTGTCCGTTCTCTGGTATAGCCAGGGTAGGGCCCCGGCTGTGGGCTGAGCCAGAGTCAGTGAGCCAGGAAGCCGGCACGGCCATCTCCATTCCAGGCTGTCAGTGAAATCCCAGCCACCCTCCTGCTAGCCCAGGGCTGACTCACGAAGGGGGCGCGGCAGAGGAGAGAGTGGGTTTATCAGGGCAGCTTAGTGATGTGTCCCTAACTCTTCGCACCAAAGGTTCCTACTCAGCCCATCGCCATCCCGGCCCCAGCTCCACTTTGGCCCCAAATTGCTTTAAAACACCCCTTGTTCCAGCAGAACCGGTGGAGCCATTTTCTCCGTTTGTCCACTGCCGGCTTCCTCAGCATCCTTCGTGACTGCTGGCGCGAGAGCCTTCTCCTCTGCATCTCCTGCTGACTGAGACTTCCTTCCCGTACCATTCCACCTCACCAAGCCTCCACCCCTGCCAGCCTGTAGCAAAGGCTGCCGACACGTCTCTAACTCCCGCAGCTGAGACCTGACTTTTGTCCGTCACCAACTGCTAGGGAGACCAGCACAGGCTCTGGACCACACACAGGTACGGCCTCTTTCCTGTCTGTACAACGGCTGGATGCAACCAGCTCTGTCTCGGGTTGGCCTGAGTTTGTCTGTATTTCACGGATGAAGGAAGGATGGATGGATGGAAGAAATGGTTAAGGTGGGGGAGGCATGGATGGATAGATTGATGGATGGAGATCACACTTCAGTGTTAGGTAAGAGGATATCAAAGAGGTTGGGTGTGCTTCATCAGTGTCGTTAGCTCCCACCCTCTCTCCATCCTGGGAGAGTCACCTTGGGCATTTGCAGAGCAGCTCCCTGGCTTCCCAACATGCAATCCACGCAAACACAGCAGCGGAGGGCAGCAGAGAAATAACTAGGCAAGGACAATAAGGAGCCACTGCAAGCACATGCTGCTGATATTTACAATGCCACTACAGCCTCCGCTCAGGCAGTACAGTCCGCCACTGGAAGCAAGAAACGTCTGTCAAGAGAACAAGAGAGTCAGCAAGAGAAAACTGTCACAGCCAGAGGGCCAAGAAACAAGAGAGACAGAGAACAGACAGACAGACAGGTGGCGGGCGTACAGAGAGAGCCAGACAGACACAGATACTTGGCAGGAAGAGGCAGATGGGAAACACAGAGAGAAAGACACACAGAAGGAAGACAGGGTAGGGTGGCCCAAAATCAAATGCTCTGAAAAAGGGGGTTCTGAATCCAGGCCCAAACCCAGGGCCATCTGGAGGAAAAGCCGACTACGCCTGGAAGAGAAATGGCACGAGCGAAAATATCTGCAAACGCGCCAGAGCGACTTGAAGGCCCACACCCCCCGTGACGTTCCATGAGACACAGGCCTCGTCTGCACTAGAAAGTTGTTCTGCTTGAACAATACCCGGGGAGCCCCAGCAGTGTTATGGTGGGATAGCAAGGGCTTTATGCAGGATGTGTATGGGAGCTTCATCCTGGCCTTGGTATAGCTGGTATGAAATCTTCAGGTGCCTAAATCCCTTTGTAAATCTGACCCTTAGGAGCCTACGTCTCAGTCAATGTCTCTAGGATTTAGAGTCACTAAGTCGCTTTGGAAAATGGAGCTTGGGTTCCTGTGTAGCTGGCACCCCCGATCGATGCACAAATGGTTAACTACAGATCTGATTTGAAACCGATGTACAGGCCCACAATGGACTGTTACGTGCCAGCCACGTGTCTGCCCACTGGTTTAATTTAAACCGATTTTTAAACCAACGTCAGTGAAACTGGAGCGACTTGCCTGGCGGTGAGAAATGTGAAGTGGGGAGATTTGCTTCGCTTCACTGCCCCCTTTCAGTACTGACTGAGGGGGGTTCTAGCACAAAGGTCCAGTCTACACACAGACAGAGCTGCCTCAGTTTACCACAGGCGTGCTACTATCTTGCGCCTGGTGGCATCGGTTCATGAGCATTTTTCGAGTCACTTGCCAGGCTAAATGCAAAGAGCCAAATGTGTTCATTTCTTGACTGCAGCTGTTCCTGGTGCCCTGTGTGGATATAATATTTGTATTTGCATCTGACTCCTGGTCTGCAAAGGGTCCATAGCTATAAAGCGGCTGTTGTAGATTTGCAGGGCTCTAGCTCCGTGGTGTCCAACCAGTTCTGTGGCTAGCGGCTTGCGTCTTGGACACCCCGGCCCTAGCTATTCCCCTTCCGCGGCTAGGGGGCTCCACATGGGGGCAATTCACCCCACCGCTAGGAGCACAGCTCCTGGGCACCATCACAGCACGCTGGCCTGTCGCTCCTAAGGCCTTCCCCACAGGCAGTGATGTCAGTGGCTGGAATTCGATTGACTTAGTGGGCTTTGGATCAGAGCCCCTGGGCACGATCCAGCACCGGCGCGGAACGCCGAGTCCCAGAGAAGTCAAAGGGGCCGCTTGCTTGTGCTTTGGGGCTGGCTTGAGGCCTGAACGACTCAGCAAAGGGCTTCGGAGACAAACCCTCCTCCGCCCCGGCTGGCAGGAGCCCGCGAGCGGCAGGGCACAGACACACGGACGGAGAGAGAACGGAAGGAGAGGACAGACTTTGCAGACCAGCCGGGAGGAAACAACGGCCAGGAGGTGGTGACTCTCGCCTTGCCCCTGGCCGCGAGGGGCTGGGACCCCGATGGCAGCGTTGCTGCGGATGCTGTCTCCCTACCCGTGGCGCATTGGCAGGAAGCAGCATTCCGGAGCCAGAGGTGGTGCCAGGCCCCGGGGGCCCTCTTAACACATCCTCAAACAGCCAGTAGGGGCCCCCGCAGCTGCTTGGGGCCCTAAGCCTTGCGCAATCTGTCTGCCTCGCGCCGCGCAGTCCAGGCCACAGACGCCAGGTGAGACGGGTGCAGATACCCGGATGGGCAACGGCCCCGACACCCCCGCAGCCACCAGGCAGAAAGCAGGGCTCACCGCGTGGGGCTGACGCTCTCCAGCTACAGACCCAGCTCCTCTCAGCCTGCTTCCTGCTCACCAGCCCGTCCCGTGGAGCCCACGTCTCCCCGTGGTCCCTTAGCCCTGGAGGCTAGAGAGAGGCTCTCCCCTCCCCCCGGATCCTCCTCGGTGGCCATGGCGGGGGCATGGGAGCGATGTCCCGGTGGCCAAGTGAATCCCTGGAGAGAGGCCAAAACCAGCCTCGATGTCCCTTGCAGGGGGAGGGGAGGTGGGGTGATCTGGGCTGTTCCTCCATGCCCGGGGTGCAAAGCTCTTTCCAGCCGATCCCTCCCCAAGCAACAGTGGGAAGGAACCGGGTGCCCTCGAGGCTGAGAACAGCTGGGGAGGACCCAGCAGCCCAGGGAGTGTCTCAAGGCGGCCGGGCAGATGGAGAGCACTCGGCGGGCACAGAGCCTGTGGGAGGGTGGCTCGGGGTTTGGGGAAGGGGCAAGGGATGCCTGGCAGCAGCTGCAGGCAATCTGGGGCTCTCTGCAAGCTGCCCTGTGGGGCTGATGTGCCCCGGGCCTAGAAGGCTGGGCCTGAGAACAGGAGTGGGGTTAATTTAATCCCTGCCCATCCTGGCTAACAGCCATTGAGGACCTACCCTCCATGAATCTATCTAGCTCTTTTTTGAACCCTGTTAAAGGCCTGGTCCTTACAGCGTCCTCTGGCAAGGAGTTCCACAGGTTGACTGTGCGTTGTGTAAAGAAAGACGGGATGGGATTTATTAGCTGGGATGTACTAACCCCACGTCCCAAGCTACTTCTACACCTACGGCTCGGTCTCTGGTACGCACCGCACACCCGGTGTGTGTGGAGCCAGTTTACATGCCCCATGCTGGCAATCGGGTATACAGCTCCCAGCAGTGCTCATGGCAGTTCCAACATGCCCCTGACCCGGCTCCTGTATGCAGGCTGTTCTATGCATCACAGTGCAGAGTACACATGGACATGGTCTATACACTGAACATACTCCAGTCTCAGATACGCAGGCCCACACACCCGGAGGAGGCACGGTGTATATACGGCAATCCTCACACGCAGCTCGAAGCACACGCAACAGGTCATCGAAACAGTGCCAGGACCTCACGGAGCGCAGGCCAGAAGCTTCCTGTAGGGACCATGGCTTTCACCCATCCCTGTGAGGATCTCAGGCCGAGTGAATTGATGGCTAGCCATCTGGGCATGTGTTTGAAGGGTACCACGTGGGCGCAACCTCCGGAGAGTCTTGGCATGTCGCCGCTGAGCCTGCGTGAGGTTCTGGATCTGTCCCAGGACTAGGCTGGTTTCCACAGGGCACCTCCCCAGGCAGGTTCAGGACAGGGGGGCGGGCTGAGAGCCGATGAGGCCAGGAGTCCCACCATGTCTGTGTAAGGGCTAAGAAGAGATCCTGCCAGCACCATCTCTTAAACAGGAAAAGGTTAACCCGCGGGCCCTGGCCCCGCCACACTCTCCTCCTGCCCAGCGTCACATGCAGTCCTGAAGGCCCCCAGGCCTCCCACGTGGTGGTGGGACACCGGCAGCCTACCCGTGTCCTGCCCCAAGGAGGGCCACGCTCTCGGACTCGTCCCCTCCCCCCAGGCCTGGGGATCACTTACATCGATCTCGCTCAGGATGACGTCGATGATGCTGCCGATGACGATGAGGAAATCGAAGACGTTCCAGGGGTCGCCGAAATAGCCCTGAGATGGAAGGAACGGAGGGGAGGAGGCAGCCGAACGGAAGAAAGAAGCCGAGGGTCAGACGGGGGTTAGAACTCCCCACGGAGGACCCGGCCGTGCCTGAGCGCGGGGCGCTGACTCCCCAGCCAACAGCCGCCCACCCGCTGCGCCAGAGGGAGCTCGGGCCGGGGAGACGCAGGTTGGCAGTACAGGGGGCACGTGGCCAGGCGCTGCAGCGGGAAACGCCGCCTGCAAGTGCAGCTGCCGTGGCCACATCTCCGCGTGTGGGCTGCCGGGGGCCAGGCTCTCTAGGGAGGGCAGTGGCGGGCTGGGGAGGGCCTGGATCAGGCTGACCCATGACCATGTGACTCCCTTACACGCAGGGGACGGGGAAGGGCCTGGTCCCCGGAGGATCAGCCACAGGCAGGGCTTTCCAAGGGGCTGGCAGAGCCCACATTGGTGGGGCCGAGGGAACACGCCATCGGCTGCCAGCGGCTCAGCGCGCCATGCGAGGTTGGGTGGGAGAGGGATCCCCGGCCGGGCAGGCCACAGGGAGCAGAGGGTGACTGGCCGTCTCCGTGGGCCTGAGGGACGTGCCTGCAGGGCAGGCGGAGAGGGAGACGGGGGCTCTGCCTCGCCTCTCACATGCGTCCCAAGGGGGCAGGAAGCTCAGCTCAGGGGCTCTTGCAGGGCTGCTCACACACAGGCCGCAGGCCCTGTCAGGGAGCTCCAGGGAGGGCCACGAGCCTCCCACCTCCAGGGCAGAGATACCCAGGGCAGTGAGCAGAGCTGGGGTGGGGGCAAATAGCTGGACGAAGGGCTCCCCCATGTGGACTGGATTGGCCCTGCTCCTTCCCTCGGGCACTGCCAGGTCCTGGGCGGGTCTCCCCAGCGCCCCCAGCCACCAGGGGAGTGTGTCCCAGGGACGTGGCATGGGGAGGACATGCCATGCTCACCGCTTGGGGCGAGTTCCTGCACATAGCCCCCCCCCCCCCCGATTCATTCTCTCTCTCTCTCTCTCTCTCTCTCCCCCCCTCCCCCTCCCCCTCCAGATTCATACCCCCTGGGCCCCTCCCAGACGTGGGCCCCGCTCCGGACTTGCACCCCCTGTCGGGAATCAGGGCCTGCTGCTGTCTGCCTATGGACATGGTACCCGAGTGGGGGGAGGAGTCGGCAGACAGGCAGGCCAGGGGTTACTCAACACATTTGACTCAGCAGCGACAGCTCCTGCCTTGGCTCCCGCCAACTTGGTTCTGACTCCTGGCTGCAGACTCCTGCTCCAGCCACTAGGTTCAGCTGCCCATATGCTGGTAGAGTTATGCCCGCCCCCCAGCACCCCTCTCCAGATTCCTGCCCCAAGACTGTCACCCCACACGCACCTTGGCTTTAAAGGCCATGAGCTTGAGGAACATCTCCACGGTGAAGAGGATGGTGAAGGCCACATTCAGGTTGTCTGAGAGATAGTTCATCTCGGCCGACTGGTTGTAGTGCTGGGGAGACAGGAAGAGGCACAGGTTGGCCCCGGGCTACGGGGAGCAGGAAGGGGCCGGGTCTCGAGGCTGGACAGGACATGGGCACCTGAGACCAGCGTACAAAGCTAGAGCTCTGGCTAGGTGAGAAGATGGACTGACGTTGTGATGCTGGGCTCCCTTCACACACAGCTCAGCCAAGGTCTCTCAGCCGCACCCATCGCCTGTTCCAGCCCTGGACCCTGCCCACTGCTCTGTCCACACACACACACACACACACACACACACACACACGCAGTCTCTCTCCCACCCCCCCGCTCTGCGCTTTTACACACACACACACACACCCCGTGTCTCCCCCCCGCCCTGTGCTTTTACACACACACACACACACACACACTGTCTCTCTCCCCCCCGCCCTGCGCTTTTACACACACACACACACACACTGTCTCTCTCCCCCCCGCCCTGCGCTTTTACACACACACACACACACACACACACACACACACACACACACACACACACAGAGGAAGGGCCTCCCTTGAGCAGTGCTGTGAACTACCTACAGTAACCCAGGCTGGACTCCACACACACACACACACACACACACACAACCCAGGCTGGACTCCACACACACACACACACACACACACACACACACACACACACACACACACACACACACACACACACACACACACACTGCCTACGGTAACCCAGGCCGGACTCCACACCCATAGCCCCCGATGCACCAGGCCCGGGGCCCAGCCTGACTCTCATTCTGAGGGCATGCCAGCCAGAGGCCCACCCACCCCCATGCCCTGCCGACAGCAGATCAAAGGGTGCCACCCTTAGGTGTGGCCCGTGCTCACCTGCATGCCCAGGCAGACGGTGTTCAGCATGATCAGGAAGAACATGAGGTACTCGAAGTAGGAGGAGGTCACCACGTACCAGATCTTGTACTGGTAGGGGTTCTTGGGGATGTAGCGTCTCAGCGGGCGGGCTTTCAGCGCGTACTGGACACACTGGCGCTGGGGCGAGAGGAGGAAGGCAGGCGGGCGGTGAAGGCCGTGGAACGGAGGTGGCGTTTCCCAGCCGTAAATCCTCTAGCTCCCCACTCTGTCCCTTCCCCCTGCAGAGCCGGCCCAGACCTGGATTTTCCATTGTGTGGCAAATCCTGGGATTTTGAACATTCCCCCCACCACTCTGAAAACAACAACAAACTGGAAATTTCCCATGAATCAAAATTCCCAGGAAAGTTTTGTTCGGAGCTGATTGAAATGTTTTGTCCTGAGAAAGCAGGAATGTTTCCCACCGATCGACCTTGGTTAGCTTAAATAGATTGTTTCAAAATGAAAAATCACAACAACCACCCCAAACCACTCCACTCGGAAAGTGTCTGTTGTTATTTCGGGAGGCGGGGACGGGGGTTCTAAATGACATTTGATCAAAGTGGACACATTTTCAACCACACTGCAACAAACCCAGCAAACTGTTGTGCTGAAACCTCTGACTCTCAGGGTATGTCTACACTGCAGAGTTTTTTCAGAAAAAATGGCCGTTTTTCCCAAAAAAAACCCCATCACTTACATCCACACTGCAATCTCATTGTTTTGGAAAAAATCAAAAGAACAGAGGGGTTTTCCTGACATTGGTAAACCTCTTTCTACGAGGAAGAAGCCTTTTTGCGAAAGAGCTCTTTTGGAAAAAGGCGTGTGTGGACAGGAAAGAGGGAGTTCTTTCGAAAGAAGAGGAAAGAGGAAAAAGCACAGGTGCTCTGGTAGCCACTCCATCCATAGTCATCACAGCTAAATGCGAGACAGCGTCCATTCAGTGTGGACGCTATCTTTCGAAAAAGCAGATTGTCGAAGATTGCTGAAGTCTTCTGACCAGGTCAGGGACGCAGGCCGTGCAGGAGCCTAGGAATAGCTAGCAGCGTGAACCAGGGAAGGCCTTGGCAGAATAGTAACACACTAGCCCTTGGTCTACGCTAGGGAGTTATTTCAAAATAACCCCCCGCATTTCAGATACGATGAATTTGCCGCTGCCCGGTGCTGGCTAGCAGGCTTGGGAGGCTGCCGGCCAGGCTGGGTGGAAGCCAGGGTGGCGGTGGTCGTTTGCCCACACAGGGCTCTGCCCCGGGGATGCTGGGTCGGGGCTGTGTGAGCACTCGGCGTCAGGCAGGAGGGAGAAGCAGTTCCCGACAGTAGCTGACAAAGCACCCAAGGTATTTCTCTAGCCCTGGGTACATGGCCTGCCCATCTGTCCGGGGCGGCGCGCCGATGAGGGGCATTGCGAATGCCCAACAACTGGAGCATTTCACGGCGAACTGTGAGCCACATGCAGGCCTCGGTCCGAGGGGATCCGGTCCAGAAGCCGATGAAGACAGACCTCTTGCCCCACTGGAGCGGAGCTGCTCTTTCAGCAGACGGCAGGGAGAGCGGGCCAGTCCGTCCCTGGGCGATAGCCATCACTGTGACCGGGAGTGGGGCTCCCCCGCTCAAGGCCGAAGTGGGTCAAAAGGGCCAGTTCACCCGTGACAGGCGGCACGTGGAGAAGCACCAGGGCTGCGGAGCCCGGAGCCAGTACAAAGCCAGGAAGGAGCAAGCAAGCCATGAAACAGCTACCAGGTCAGAGCTGGAGCAGACTGTGGCTGCTGAGCCAGGGAGGGCCTGGATTCCCCTGCCAACCTGGGGAAGCGGCAGGGTCCAGGCAGTGGCTTGCAAGGCTGCCAGAGACACGGCTAGCTTGGAAAGGGAGGACTCCCATGACCTGGCCACCTCCCAAGGGTAGCCAGTCACCCGCCGATGGTGGCCTAGTGCTGCAGCCTCAGCAAACCGCTTGTGTCTTCAAACCCAACTTTTGCCTCCATGGGTTGACCCCAGCCGGGGCCCCCAGTTCATTTCCAGCTTCTGACAGGAATTTCTGCCCCTCCAGGGCCATGGCCCTCGCGCCTCCCGCCCTCGCAGTGACGGACAGGCAGGGACAGCGAATCAGGTGGCCTCCCTGCCGCAGCACTTACACTGCTCCCTACGTTCCCGCCATTCTCGTTCGCCACCCACAATGCACCTGCAAGTCCACACCGGCCACGACCCAGCCGGCCCCTTTCTTTGGGAATTAGGGGTCCCCTCTGAAATCCCCCTCGACTCGCCAACACCCCCCGCTGCTGGCCTCGCCGCGCACCCCACCACGCACAGCCAGTTAGCAGAGGCTCAGCGGCGTCCAAGCGCCAGGCCGGCCAACCCCATCGGCCAACCCCCAACCGCACGTTAGGGGGAAACTTGGCTGTCTGCCCAAATCCTGGGGTCCACCGTCTGTCTCTGAAGCTGCACCACAAGCACTGTGACCACAGAACCACTCAGCTCGGTCACTGTGCCCTGCTCCTCCCACACACCCTCCACTAGGCTGCCCCAAGAAACCCGGCCCAAGGGCTCCAGGGAGACGGCTCTGAAAGGAAAGGGGTCGTGCTAGGGCCTGCTGCTGGCCTGCTCCCTGACTGACATCTTTGCGGTGACTTACAAGTCCCTCCGACTGACTTCTGCCCTCCCTGGACTGAGCGCTCGCTGTCACCACTAGGCCCGACTGCCCTCAGCCCCGCTTGTGACAGTCGGTTATCGGTGGCTGCCACAAGCAGGACAGCCAGTGTCTCTGGGGGCCCCATGATCTTTAGTGTGGAGCAGCGTGAGGAAGAGAAGCTCCCAGGCTCGTCCAGTGTCGTGCAGCGTGGGGATGGGGATGGGGAGGTCGGGCACAGGGGGCTGCCCTGCTTGCCCACAGGCGCTCGGGGGCGTTTGTCTTTGCTCGCTTTTCTGCGCGAGTTCAGTCGGGAGCCCAGGGAGTCTGGTTTCAGCCCGTTGTGATTAGCCTGAGCAGCCCCACACAGAAAGGGGCCGGAGTCTACCCACCCAGGAACACTCGAGGGCACGAGGGCAGCGTGAACCCGGCATGCAGGGGCGTGGGACTAGCACCTTGGTGAGGGAGCAGCGGTTCCCACTCCTGAGGGGCCTCCCCGGCCTGCACCGCCCCTCACTGGCAGGCAACCACTAGTCACTGACTTGGGGCAGGCCCCACTGCAGCCCACGTATCCAGTGCGCGAGTTAGTGGCTTGCCCAGCCGGGGCTCTCAGCAGAGCGGCCCAGCCCCGACGCGCAGGTGAGCAGAGGCCAGGAGGCCTGGGAGAACTGCGGGTCTCGTCTTTCAGCTCTGCCGCTTGACACTCCTGTACAATAGCCCTGTCCTTGGGCTCCCGGCCTCCACCGCTCAGCCCCCCTCCAGCGGGGGGACCCCGGCTCTCATCCCGCAGCTCAGCCGCAGGGCCGGATTAAGGGGGGGCCTAGCCGGGCAGCTGCACGGAGCCAACCTATGGGGAGCGCCTGATGGCAGCTGTGAGGTGCACAGCACGCCGGGGGGCAGGGCCGCGCCTGCTACCCAGGGCGCAGGAATGGCTCAAGCCGGCCCTGCTCAGCCATGTCCAAGCCAAGGTCCAACGTTCTCCTCTCACTCCCCACACCCACAGCGGGGCGTGCCTGGAACCTGGGGTTCCCCAGGGCTGGGAGGGAAAGACTGGGGTCCGAGGGGTGTCTGTGGGCCGGGGGGAGCTCAGGGGGTCCGTGGGCAGTACCTGGTTCTTGTCCAGCTCACAGTTCTTGTACTCGCTCTCGCCCTGCTCCTGGAAAGTGACGATGACGAAGCCCACGAAGATGTTCATCATGAAGAAGGCGATGAGGATGATGTAGATGATGAAGAAGATGGCGATCTCCACCCGGTAGTTGTAGATGGGGCCCATGTCCTCCGTGTGGGTGTCGATGGCCTTGTACAGCAGCCTGCAGGAGCAGCAGAGAGCGCGGCGCTCACCACGCCGCGCAGGGAAGGCCTGGTCCGGCGGAGGACATGCCAGGCAGCTGCAGGTCCCTTCATGTGGCATTTCCCAGCTGGGATCTCCCTCCCCCCGCGCCGCATGCTCCCCCCGACTCACTGCGGCCAGCCCTCGAAGGTGGAGACGGTGAAGAGCGACATCATGGCCGAGAGGACGTTGTCGAAGTGGAAGGCGTTGTGCACCCACTCGCGCGAGTGCAGCTCCAGCTGCGTGGGGCTGCCGTCCACGTAGAGAATGAAGTTGCCTCTGAAAGGGAGGCAGTGCCACATGTATCGGGGTGAGTAAGCAAGGAACCGGGCCCAGAAACACTTGCCCACGACCTCCCCCCTCCCACATGACCACATGCTGAAGGCGCCCTGCTGCTCGGAGCACGGCATCGCTCCAAATCAACCTCGGAACTCTCAGCTGCAGGAGGCCAGAGGTCAGTGCTGGTCACAACAGGCACCAGGGCCGAGCCTGGGAGTTCAGACAGGCACGGGAAGCCGCATCGTGTGTGGATGAAGGACCCCCCTGCAGTTGCCAGGGTAACACTTCCCTCTATGACCTGCCCAGCGGCCTCATCAGGGTCCACCTGCCCGAGGCTCGCAGATAAATGTGCTTTGGAGAAGTGGATCGTGTTACTAAGCAATTTCTCCCAATCCCACTAACTAGCCGCAGGGCCAGGGAATGCCCCCGGGGCTCTCCTGCCACGCTGCAGGCCTGTGCCGGCAAAGCAGCCAAGCAGGCTCCGTGGGGTTGGCGCATCGCCCTGGAGCGCCTGGGATTAGCGGTGGCAGCCTGGAACCACCAGCTGCAGCTAGGGTTGCCAGGTGTCCGGCATTCACCCAGACAGGCCGGTATTTTCACCTCCTGTCCGGTAAAAAAATGCAGGGAATATCGGACACCTGAGATGCCCGGATTCTCTGAATTTTTCCCCAGCCAGGAGGAGAAAATGCCGGGCACCTGGCAACCCTACAAACACTCAGCGCCCGGCCTCCCCCCGAACTCCCAACCCCCCAGCCCCATGCTTACCTGGTTCCCCAAGGCTGCCGGCATTTCCCCTGGGTCTTAGTGCTCAACCACTCCCTGTTCCTATCCCTCCACTCACTCTTAAAGGGGACATGCTGTTTTATTTTATTTTATTTTATTTTATTTATTTTTTAGCATAATAAGTCTTGGAGTCCCTTTTTTTTGCTCAACAACTTTGGCCCCCCCTCTGTTTTTTTCTTCAACGGAATTTTTTCCAGGTTTTTTTGGGGGGGGGGAGGAGGGGAAGGGAGGCCGTGTTCGGTATTTTTGTTTCAACCGTCTGGCAACCCCAGCTGCAGCAGCTTGGCCGATCCCACCACACGCTGCTGCTGCCCAGGGTGAGCTTGGCCCTTCCACAGCCCCAGGGCAGCCCCCTATAACCTCCACAGAGCCCTGCAGGTTCTCCACCCCGCACGGCACCTGCAAAGGAGACAGGGCACCGGTGGCTGCCGTCTTCGCGCCGGTTTGGAGGATGAATGAAGACCTGAAAGAGCACCGTGACCGTTGGCCTGGCCTTCCTCTGGTTTGCAAGCCCAGCTCCTGCTCAGCCCTGGCTGCTCTCTGCCCACTAGAGCCAACGGCCTGTACTGCACAGAGACCCTCACCTGGGCTCCTCCGCGTGGCAGGATCCCAGCAATGGGCTGTGAGCACAAGTAGGCAAACCGGGGCTGCCTCACCTTCCCCGCCAGGGCCCTGCACTCTGGCTGCAATGAGCATGCAGGGACCATAGGGGGTGCTCACCTGCACTCCTTCTCCGTCATCTTGTCCAGATCCGTACAGCTGTAAAACTTGCCCTAGGTGCAAGCAGAGAGCACAAGCAGGGGGTTTGCTGTGAACGGCAGGGGCCTGGCTGATAGATCTAGCAACAAGGGCAGCTACTGGCAATGGCAGAACATCCTGGCCTGACACCACGGCCTGGCCCCGACCCAGCCTCCTGGCCCTGATCCAGTCTGAACTAGGGCCGGCCGTGGGAGCCTGGGCCCTGCCCCAGCTGGGCCTTTCATTAGAGGTGGTCGGTTAGAA